>NC_087344.1:175386636-175695997 GCF_030014295.1 Loxodonta africana
GATTTCTAAGGCTGTAAATCTTTATGGAAGCAGACTGTTACTTCTTTCTCCCACCAAGTGGCTGGTGGGTTTGAAGTGCCGACATTTTGCTTACCAGCCGAGTGCTTAAATGCTGCACCACCAAGGTTCCTGATATAACACTAAACATAATTCACATAGCTGAAGGATTCCTAAAGTATTAATCAATTTTCTGTATTTTAATTATATTTTAGAAATAGAATCTTAAAATATTCCATCTAGACAATTTTAGGTGTCCTTAGCGGGAAGCCCAGAATTGACTCAACGGCACTGGGTTTTTTTGTTAGAGAAAAGCAGCTTTGAAGAAAACACTCTTGGAATTTTAAGTAATGAAATACAGTTACAAACAAGAGGGGAAAGGAAGGTTAAAAAGCAAACCTTGGTTAATGTACCTGGTCACATTTTCAGAAGGTGACTCAATCTCTCCCTAAGTAATCAGCCATGCATTTACGAAATGAGACAACGGCAAGCCCAGGTGTGGTACATGAAAAAGAGATGAAGAGCAGCATCCCTTTATCAGAATTATTTGAAAAGGCATAAAATAAAATAGGGTGGATATTAAATTATAATCGGATGAAGAATTTAAAGTAAGTTGTTCTAGCCTAAAAGATGAGGGTTCTTGAACAAAGAGCATTAAATATTTACATAAGAGGAAACATAAATACTAAGCAAACAACAATTTTAAATGATAATTATAAACAAAGAAATAATTAAGCAGGCTAGAGCCGAGGAATTGGCTGGGGAAAACTCAGGGCTAGGATCATTCATTCATTCATTTACTCACGTATTTATTGAGTACCTATGGCATGCCAGATAATATTTTAGGTTCTGGGGATAAAGGACAAATAGGACAAAGGCAAAACCCCATTGTGATTAGTTTTCCTACCTGGAGGGACACAGGCGTGACAGTCTCATTCAGTTCACTTGAATCTGAATGACTCCATTGCAGTTCAGCCTCCTTAGCTTTTTAACCTGTTCATGACTCGATTATTTTTCCTTTTAATTTTTTGTTGGTGCTATGATTTGGAATAGACACAATAGCAATGGGTTTTTGTGTTTTCATTAATAGAGGGCATACTGAATAATTAAGTATGTCTACATTTTTGGTGTTTTTAAATATGATTTTAGTTTTATGTCTCATTCCACAAATGGATACCCCTTGTGAACAGAAATTCTACCCCCAGAGCCAGAAGTACATATGTGTATCAAATAAAATTTTCAAAATTCATGTTTTTCCTACCAAAAATTCAAAGGTTCAGTACCACCTCATACAATTTTATGTTAAAACAGCAATTTGTGGCACACATCTGTTTTTACTGTTTCAAACTCTTATATATGGGCCCTGCCTGCCAGTAGGACATACTCTCAGTGGGACAGCTGCTTCCCAATAAACCTCAGAGGTACATAAAGTAAGTGGTAGCTATACATACCGCTGGTCACTCCTGGAATCCTTGGAACTGGGGAACAGTTGTCTTGATTGCCCCTGGATAACACCTGGTACTAAGTACAGGCACTGGATCTTGAGGTCCAAGCAGTCACCATTCTAAGTCTACAGGGAACACTCAGTGATAACTGCCTACCAGCCAACATCCTTGGGGACAATCTGACAGGGGTATGAAATCAATGCCTGGATCAATATGGAGGCTGAAAATTGCTGCCAAATGCATCTCAGGTTCTTAAAGCCATTACCTCTTCTTGCTCATTTTATATCGTGAATACCTAAACTTATTCCTTCCCTCACCTGCGACATGGAAATGGGGACTAAAATGGGCTTCAACATTAACAAAGAAAACTTCCTCCATGAATCTGCCTATCCCTCTCAGGTATGTGTGACCAAAGGACTGGAAGAAGGCTGGCAAGGTTGACCAGATGGCTCTGTCAGGTTTTCTTATAGATCAAAGAAGGCTATTTTCAAAGGCAGGTGCAAGTTGCACCGCTCACCTGAAGTGATTGGTGGAGTCTAGCCCTTGCTCATGTCCCATGCCCCAGACATTTAAGAATTGATGACTGTCACAAGATTGTGAGATTGTTTTTGGTCAGTAGCTCAGAGGAGCTAAATATAACATTAGGTCCTAATCTATTGAAAACCAAAAAGCTAAATCCATTGCTGTTGAGTTGATTCTGATGCATAATGACCCTAAGCACAGAACTGTCTCATAGGGTTTCTAAGGCTGCAATCTTTGTGGTAGCAGTCTGCCAAATGTTTCTTCTGTGGATCCACTTGTGAGATTGAGCTGCTGACCTTCCAGTTAGCAGCCAAGTGCTTAAATATTGCTAAAGACTTCATAAACTGTTTTTCAATCAAATATGCAGTTTTGATAGAACTGCTTTACATTATTCTATCAAAAGCAAGGGGGTTAGAAACTTTAATAAAAGTGGGTCTCTTCTGCCCCGCCATGGTTTACTGGCTATGTAATAAAATGACATAATTTTGATTAAAATAAAATTGACCTAAATGATTATCATTTTTTAAATTAGGTAAATTTTAAAAGGACAACAGAATATATGGTAAAAAAAAAAAATACTTATGTTATATGAAATGTCAGGCAACAAGTTTACAATGGAAATAATTACAACTACAAAAAATATATAAATACATATTATAAAATATAAATATATATCTTATATGTGTACATTATATAGATTTCTGTGTGTGTGTATGGGTGTGTTTGTATTCAAATATTTAGCCTGGATAATTTGATGTAATGGAAACCGTGACTCTTAAAATGGTGAAATTATGAACTAATTTTTCCCTCCATTTCCCAAGACCTTTTCACACGTAATTTTTTTTAATTCTGGAAAAAAGCTGTCTACCTCAAACGAAGTCATGAGATTTCTACGTTATATGATTGAATTAAAAAAAAAAAAAAAAACTTTTATTTTGTAAAATTTCAAAAAAGTAACAGGTTATCATTATTGGAGGAATTTTATTATGGAAATTTCATTGTGGAAAAATATGGCATTTTTAATTTTTAAACTATGATAAAATAATGCATACACACTAAATAAAATACTAAAAATATACATACTAAATCTTGATATTGGTAATCTGAGAGAGATAAATGGGAAGAGCAATTAACATCAGGTATTTTTTCATTGTTTTCACTCAGAACACATCCAAATAATATTTATTCTTCATAGGCTTATTGTTTTCGTCCACATTATTACTATGCATATTGACTTTTGTTGAAAAATGAGTAATGTTGACAAAAAAAGTACTCCTTTCTGTTTGCATTTTGCCCCCAAAGTAAATAAGGTTGGAAAGGTTTGTCCAGATCAAATTATAAATTTTATATATATTTTACATAAATTTATGTTTAGCAGTGTATATATTTTTAGATTTACTATCCTTTGAAATCAAAATTTAATACAATTTTGATTACAATACAATATCTTTCCCCAACTTGACATTTGCCTATTTTAAATATGTTCAACTGTTTTCAGAGAATACCTTGCACTTTCCACTTACTTTTGTTTTAATTAGACAACTGTAAGCTTACTTATAATTGGAAAGAAGAGTGAAGGAAAAGTGTATATTTTCAGAATTTCATTTATAGCATTTCACATTCCCATCGTTTTTACCTACAATGTTCTTCTCACCTTCTTTAATTTGAAGGTATTACCTAAGACACATCTATTCCCAAGGCTGTTCAGGATCACCTCAAGATATACTCTTACTTTTGGCAGAAAACAGATACAAAAAAAAGAAAAAACAAAATTTCCAAACTAATAAATATAATATCAGTCAAGATATAACAAGATAATCTTCAATACAAATTCCTACTAGATGAAATCTATGACAAGATATTAGTGATATCATGATTTAGCTGACTTTACCTGAATTTTTTTTACCTGAATATCTAAATATTTTCAAACATTTAATAATATTCACTTTAGAACTCATCATTGTAAAATTTCTTTTAAATATCCAATGACCAGTTAAATGCTGACCTCATATCATAAGTAAGTGCAGATATTGTACTAAATTTGAGGATATGTGACAGAGAATGTCTACCTGATGTAGTGGCTCAGTGGTGGTGTAACTGATCAAGAAGAGAAGCTAGAGCACCCAACTCAGGACAGGAACAAGACTACCAGCCCATCACTATCCCAAGTTCTAAAATTATTGCATAAGGCCTCCCAATTTTCTCCTAAGGCTGGAAAAATATATATTCCAGTTGAACTGATGATTTTATATTCAGTGTGTGTGTGTGCAGGTGTATGTGTGTGTACACACGATCTAATCACAATATTTAGTTTCCCACCCATACATTCATCTATCATCACCGCCTGTCAGTTTGTCTTACTGTGGTGGCTTGCTTGTGTTATTGAACCCGGGAAGGTGAGTTCCGTCTGCCATGCTCAGACATGCCAATGATCTGGACACCAGTTTTTCAGAAAGAGAAAGTAATTTTTTTTTTCAAAGCGCAGAGCAAGCAATGAGAGGGTATTCCTCAGATCCAACTCCCTGTGCTATTGGGGGGAAAAAAAAAGCAGGGCTTATATATGAATTGGGCAGCAAGATGGTGGCCATGCAGGCATGCCGTGTTTGTGTGGGAGGGGGGATTCTGAAAGGTGGCCAGGAAACAGGAGGTGACATGGCTTTTGTTGGACTTCTCACTTTGCAATAAGGTCCAGATGATGATCTTCCTTCTGATTCATCCCACCTGTTCCTGCCTCCTCTGTTGAGGTCAATTAACAGTCACAGCTGGCCCTTCTGCATGTGTGGGGTGGGCCAAATCTGGCTCAGGCTATTTTAAGGATTAATGGAAATTTACTGGCATTTATAGGGTCAGATTACACTTGTTGTTATGATGCTAGAAGTCATGCCAATAATATTTCAAGTACCAGCAGGGTCACCCATGATATACAGGTTTCAGTGGAGCTTCCAGACTAACTCAGACTAGAAAGAAAGGGCTGGTGATCTGTTTCTGAAAATTAGCCAATACAAAGCATAAGAATCATAACAGAACATTGTATGTCTCGCTTGCTTTGGACACATCATCAAAAAAAACATCATCGGAAGGGATCAATTGCTAGAGAAGGGTATCAAGTTTGGTGAAGCAGAGGGCCAACTAAGGCATGAGAGACTCTCCGTGAGACGGATTGGTACAATAGCCACAATGGTGGCTTGTTGTTATTAGGTGCCATCGAGTCAGTTCCAACTCATAGTGACCCTATGTACTACAGAACAAAACACTGCCTGGTACTGCACCATCCTCACAATCATTCCTATTCTTGAGCCCATCATCACAGCCACAGTGTCAGTCCATCTTATTGAGGGTCTTCTTCTCTTATGCTGACCCTCTACTTTACGGAGCATGATGTACTTCTCCAGGGACTTGTCCCTTCTGATAATATGTCCAAAGTATGTGAAAAGAAGGCTTTCTGTCCTTGCTTCTAAGGAGGATTCTGGCTGTGCTCTTCCAAGACAGATTTGTTCATTCTTCTAGCAGTCCATGGTATATTCAATATTCTTCACCAACAAGAAAATTCAAAGGCATCAGTTCTTCAGTTTTCCTTAATCATTGTCCAGCTTTCGTATATGAGGTAGTTAAAAATACTATGGCGTGGGTGAGGCACACCTTCGTCCTCAAAGTGATGTCTTTGTTTTTCAGTATTTTAAAGACGTCTTTTGCTGCAGATTCACTCAATACAATATGTTGTTTGATTTCTTGACTTATACTTCCATGGGTATTGACTGTAGATCCAAGTAAAATGAAATCCTTGACAACTTCAATCTTTCCCCCATTTATCATGATGTTGCTTATTGGTCCAGTAGCAAGGATTTGTGTTTTCTTTATGTTGAGATGGAATCCATACTGAAGGCTGTAGTCTTTGATCTTCATCAGTAAGTGCTTCAAGTTCTCTTTGCTTTCAACAAGCAAGATAGTGTCATCTACATATCACAGGTTGCTAGTGAGATGATTATTAGAACATGCTTGTGGTCACAAGGATGACACAGGACTGGGCAACATTTTGTACTGTTGCACCTAAGGTCACAGTGAGTCAGAGTCAACTCTCCAGCAGCTAACAACAACTTTCAACTATGGTATTTAATTTGGAGAAGACGTGTTCTCTGAAGATGAATAAGCATGTCCTCATTGCATAAAGCAAGAAGGTGAAATGATATTTTTAGCTCTGTTTATGTGCTAAGGCACGGAGGTCTGAAAGTGCATGGGGTGTTGGAGGAATGATGGGGGCATGAGTCTGCATTAGTAAACTGGGAAGATTGTAATGTTCTTCACCCCAAATTAACATTTTTTATATTAGCCCATAGGCAAACAGGTTTAATAAAGTTATTTAAATGGGAGAGTGCCATGATCAGAATGTTTTGATAGAAATTTGACAAACAGATTTCAGATGGAAGATGATAGAAATTGATAAAAACATTTTTAATCACTACAACAATTCTCAAGATATAATTAAGAGAAATAAAGTCATTAGAGTGGAACTAGCAAGAAGGGGATGTTATTTCTAAAGTAGAATAGAAAAGACCAGAAGACCATTTAATATGGGAATAAAGCATGGAAGGAGTTCAAGTAAAACCTAGAAGTTTGAATTTGGGATACATATGAATGGAAATTTCATGGTTTGAAGACCAGAAGAAAGAGCTGACAGAATGAGTGATTGGAAATAAGAAACTGAAGGTCGCGCAGAACTTAAAAAATGAACACTAGACATTGGATACACTTATTTCTATGTTGGTAGTTTGGGACTAGAGATATATAGCTTTTACATATATGCAATTAATGGAAGTGGATTAAGAAGATCTCTCAGAGAGAATATATAGTGTAATACGATAAGAGGGCCAACTATAGAAAGAAAAAAAACTATAGGGCCATGAATTACATCAAAATTAATAGGTGTTAGGTGATGAGATTCCACCACTTGTCTGTCAGTTTCTCTTACTGTGGTGGCTTGTGTGTTGCTGTGATGCTGGAAGCTATATCACCAGTATTTCAAATACTACCAAGCTCACTCATTGTGGACAGTTTTGCGAAGGTGTCCTTTTGAGGACTAAGGTACCCCCGATCCAAGCTATGGTATTTTCAATTGCGTCATATTCATGCGAAAGCTGGACAATGAAAAAGAAAGATCGAAGAACTGATGCCTTTGAATTATGGTGTTGGTGAATAATATTGAATATACCAGGTATTTCCAGAAGAACAAAAAAATCTGTCTTGGAAGAAGTACAGCCAGAATGCTCATTGGAAGCAAGGATGGATAGACTTCATCTCACAAACTTTGGACATGTCATCGGGAGGAAACCAGTCCCTGGAGAAGGACTTCATGCTTGGTAAAGTGGAGAGTCAGTGAAAGGGACCTTCAATGAGGTGGATTGATACAGTGGCTGCAACAATGGGCTCAAAATTAGCAATGATTGTGGAGATGGCGCAGGACTGGGCAGCGGTTCATTCTGTTTTACACAGGGTCACTATGAACTGGAACTGACTCCATGGTACCTAACAACAACAGGTAATAAAATTAGAGTTGTTTTTCATTTTCTTATTCATACTTTTATAAAATTCCTAAGATTTTTGTGACATATATTACCTTATATTCAGAAAATAACAAAATGTATTTCTTAAAAATGAATGCAGAATGCATTATAACACAGCAAGAAGATAAACTGTAAATATATGCAATAAAATGGAAAAATCTTATAGACAGTATGCTGAGTGGAAAAGAGTCAAATACAAAAGAGTACATATTGCATAATTCCATTTACATAAAATTCAAAAATAGGCAAAACTAATCAATGGTGTTACAAGTCAGAATATCTGCTGCCTTTTTTTGGTTTGGGGTTAAGGAGTCCCTGAGTGACACAAATGGTTGATGGGCTCAGCTGCTGTCTGAAAGACTGGAGGTTTGAGTCCACCTAGAGGGGCCATTGAAGAAATACCTGGCAATCACTTCCAAAAATCAGCCATTGAAAATCCTATGGAACACAGTTCTACTCTAACATACATGGATTCACCTCGAGCCAGAATCAACTCAATGTTAACTTTTTTTCCCCTCTACTACTAACTGAAAAGTTGGTGGTTCGAATCTACCCAGCAGTGATGTGAAAGAAAGGCTTGGAAATCTACTTCTGTAAGATCGTTGTTATTGTTAGTTGCCATCAAGTCTGTTCTGACTCATGGCCACCCCATGCGTGTCAGAGTAGAACTGTGCTCCATAGGGTTTTCAAGGCTGTGACCTTTCAGAAGAAGATACCCAGGTCTGTCTTCTGAGGTGCCTCTGGGTTGGTTTTAACTGCCAAACTTTTAGCTAGCAGTCAAGTGTTTAACCTTTCGCACCACCATACCATTATAGCCAATAAAAACCCTATGGAGGAGGGCAGAGCCAAGATGGCAGACTAGACAGACGCTACCTCAGATCCCTCTAACAATAAAGACACGGAAAAACAAGTGAATCGATCACATACATAACAATCTACGAACCCTGAACAACAAACACAGATTTAGAGACGGAGAACGAACTAATACGGGGAAGCAGCGATTGTTTTCAGATCCTGGAGCCAGCGTACCAGTCAGGTACGGCACAAGCACAGAGAGCTGCTCCACCCCCCTGAACTAACCCCAGGAGGGGGACCAGCCGGTTCCGCGGGTGACGTGGGACGCAGCCGGTAGGAGAAGTCCCCGGGAGGCAGTGACTGGTCTTACAACGGGGAGAGCAGCGTCCCAGCCGGGGAACCATCCTGCCGGGATTTGGACTGGACGCAGTGGATTTTCTGGAAAAACTAGTTTCCCAGTGATGGCTCAGAGACAACAATCCATATCAAACCACTTAAAGAAGCAGACCGTGACAGCTTCTCCAACCCCCCAAACAAAAGAATCAAAATCTTTCCCAAATGAAGATACAATCCTGGAATTATCAGATACAGAATATAAAAAACTAATTTACAGAATGCTTCAAGACATCACAAATGAAATAAGGCAAACTGCAGAAAAAGCCAAGGAACACACTGATAAAACTGTTGAAGAACTCAAAAAGATTATTCAAGAACATAGTGGAAAAATTAATAAGTTGCAAGAATCCATAGAGAGACAGCATGTAGAAATCCAAAAGATTAACAATAAAATTACAGAACTAGACAATGCAATAGGAAGTCAGAGGAGCAGACTCGAGCAATTAGAATGCAGACTGGGACATCTGGAGGACCAGGGAATCAACACCAACATAGCTGAAAAAAAATCAGATAAAAGAATTAAAAAAAATGAAGAAACCCTAAGAATCATGTGGGACTCTATCAAGAAGGATAACCTGCGAGTGATTGGAGTCCCAGAACAGGGAGGGGGGACAGAAAACACAGAGAAAATAGTTGAAGAACTCCTGACAGAAAACTTCCCTGACATCATGAAAGATGAAAGGATATCTATCCAAGATGCTCATCGAACGCCATTTAAGACTGATCCAAAAAGAAAAACACCAAGACATATTATCATCAAACTCTCCAAAACCAAAGATAAACAGAAAATTTTAAAAGCAGCCAGGGAGAAAAGAAAGGTTTCCTTCAAGGGAGAATCAATAAGAATAAGTTCAGACTACTCAGCAGAAACCATGCAGGCAAGAAGAGAATGGGACGACATATACAGAACACTGAAGGAGAAAAACTGCCAGGCAAGGATCATATATCCAGCAAAACTCTCTCTGAAATATGAAGGCGAAATTAAGATATTTACAGATAAACACAAGTTTAGAGAATTTGCAAAAACCAAACCAAATCTACAAGAAATACTAAAGGATATTGTTTGGTCAGAGAACCAATAATATCAGATATCAGCACAACCCAAGGTCACAAAACAGAACGTCCTGATATCAACTCAAATAGGGAAAGCACAAAAACAAACAAATTAAGATTAATTAAAAAAAAAATACACATAACAGGGAATCATGGAAGTCAATAGGTAAAAGATCACAATAATCAAAAAGAGGGACTAAATACAGGAGGCATTGAACTGCCATATGGAGAGTGATACAAGGTGATATAGAACAATACAAGTTAGGTTTTTACTTAGAAAAATAGGGGTAAATAATAAGGTAACCACAAAAAGGTATAAGTCAAGATAAAAGCCAAGAAAAACGTAATGACTCAACTAACATAAAGTCAAACACTATGAAAATGAGGATCTCACAATTTACTAAGAAAAACGTCTCAGCACAAAAAAGTATGTGGAAAAATGAAATTGTCAACAACACACATAAAAAGGCATCAAAATGATAGCACTAAAAACTTATTTATCTATAATTACGCTGAATGTAAATGGACTAAATGCTCCAATAAAGAGACAGAGAGTCACAGACTGGATAAAGAAATACGATCCATCTATATGCTGCCTACAAGAGACACACCTTAGACTTAGAGACACAAACAAACTAAAACTCAAAGGATGGAAAAAAATATATCAAGCAAACAATAAACAAAAAAGAAGAGGAGTAGGAATATTAATTTCTGACAAAATAGACTTTAGACTTAAATCCACCACAAAGGATAAAGAAGGACACTATATAATGATAAAAGGGACAATTGATCAGGAAGACATAACCATATTAAATATATATGCACCCAATGACAGGGCTGCAAGATACATAAATCAAATTTTAACAGAATTGAAAAGTGAGATAGATACCTCCACAATTATGGTAGGAGACTTCAACACACCACTTTCAGAGAAGGACAGGACATCCAGTAAGAAGCTCAATAGAGACATGGAAGATCTAATTACAACAATCAACCAACTTGACCTCATTGACTTATACAGAACTCTCCACACAACGGCTGCAAAATATACTTTTTTTTTTAGCGCACATGGAACATTCTCTAGAATAGACCACATATTAGGTCATAAAACAAACCTTTGCAGAGTCCAAAACATCGAAATATTACAAAGCATCTTCTCAGACCACAAGGCAATAAAACTAGAGATCAATAATAGAAAAACTAGGGAAAAGAAATCAAATACTTGGAAAATGAACAATACCCTCCTGAAAAAAGACTGGGTTATAGAAGACATCAAGGAGGGAATAAGGAAATTCTTAGAAAGCAAAGAGAATGAAAATACTTCCTATCAAAACCTCTGAGACACAGCAAAAGCAGTGCTCCGAGGCCAATTTATATCGATAAATGCACACATACAAAAAGAAGAAAGAGCCAAAATCAGAGAACTGTCCCTACAACTTGAACAAATAGAAAGTGAGCAACAAAAGAATCCATCAGGCACCAGAAGAAAACAAATAATAAAAATTAGAGCTGAACTAAATGAATTAGAGAACAGAAAAACAATTGAAAGAATTAACAAAGCCAAAAGCTGGTTCTTTGAAAAAATTAACAAAATTGATAAACCATTGGCTAGACTGACTAAAGAAATACAGGAAAGGAAACAAATAACCCGAATAAGAAACGAGAAGGACCACATCACAACAGAACCAAATGAAATTAAAAGAATCATTTCAGATTATTAGGAAAAATTGTACTCTAACAAATTTGAAAACCTAGAAGAAATGGATGAATTCCTGGAAAAACACTACCTACCTACACTAACACATTCAGAAGTAGAACAACTAAATAGACCCATAACAAAAAAAGAGATTGAAAGGGTAATCAAAAAACTCCCAACAAAAAAAAGCCCTGGCCCGGACGGCTTCACTGCAGAGTTCTACCAAACTTTCAGAGAAGAGTTAACACCACTACTTCTGAAGGTATTCCAAAGCATAGAAAATGACAGAATACTACCCAACTCATTCTATGAAGCCACCATCTCCCTGATACCAAAACCAGGTAAAGACATTACAAAAAAAGAAAATTTTAGACCTATATCCCTCATGAACATTGATGCAAAAATCCTCAACAAAATTCTAGCCAATAGAATCCAACAACACATGAAAAAAATAATTCACCCTGATCAAGTGGGATTTATACCAGGTATGCAAGGCTGGTTTAATATCAGAAAAACCATTAATGTAATCCATCACATAAATAAAACAAAAGATAAAAACCACATGATCTTATCAATTGATGCAGAAAAGGCATTTGACAAAGTCCAACACCCATTTATGATAAAAACTCTTACCAAAATAGGAATTGAAGGAAAATTCCTCAACATAATAAAGGGCATCTATGCAAAGCCAACAGCCAATATCACTCTAAATGGAGAGAACCTGAAAGCATTTCCCTTGAGAACGGGAACCAGACAAGGATGCCCTTTATCACCGCTCTTATTCAACATTGTGCTGGAAGTCCTAGCCAGGGCAATTAGACTAGACAAAGAAATAAAAGGTATCCGGATTGGCAAGGAAGAAGTAGAGTCATCACTATTTGCAGATGACATGATTATATACACAGAAAACCCTAAGGAATCCTCCAGAAAACTACTGAAACTAATATAAGAGTTTGGCAGAGTCTCAGGTTATAAAATAAACATACAAAAATCACTTGGATTCCTCTACATCAACAAAAAGAACACCGAAGAGGAAATAACCAAATCAATACCATTCACAGTAGCCCCCAAGAAGATAAGATACTTAGGAATAAATCTTACCAAGGATGTAAAAGACCTATACAAAGAAAACTACAAAGCTCTACTACAAGAAATTCAAAAGGACATACTTAAGTGGAAAAACATACCTTGCTCATGGATAGGAAGACTTAACATAGTAAAAATGTCTATTCTACCAAAAGCCATCTATAGATTTAACGCACTTCTGATCCAAATTCCAATGTCATATTTTAAGGGGATAGAGAAACAAATCACCAATTTCATATGGAAGGGAAAGAAGCCCCGGATAAGCAAAGCACTACTGAAAAAGAAGAAGAAAGTGGGAGGCCTCACTTTACCTGACTTCAGAACCTATTATACAGCCACAGTAGTCAAAACAGCCTGGTACTGGTACAACAACAGGCACATAGACCAATGGAACAGAATTGAGAACCCAGACATAGATCCATCCACGTATGAGCAGCTGATATTTGACAAAGGCCCAGTGTCAATTAATTGGGGAAAAGAAAGCCTTTTTAACAAATGGTGCTGGCATAACTGGATATTCATTTGCAAAAAAATGAAACAGGACCCATACCTTACACCATGCACAAAAACTAACTCCAAGTGGATCAAAGACCTAAACATAAAGACTAAAACGATAAAGATCATGGAAGAAAAAATTGGGACAACCCTAGGAGCCCTAATACAGGGCATAAACAGAATACAAAACATTACCAAAAATGATGAAGAGAAACCCAATAACTGGGAGCTCCTAAAAATCAAACACCTATGCTCATCTAAAGACTTCACCAAAAGAGTAAAAAGACCACCTACAGATTGGGAAAGAATTTTCAGCTATGACATCTCCGACCAGCGCCTGATCTCTAAAATCTACATGGTTCTGTCAAAACTCAACCACAAAAAGACAAACAACCCAATCAAGAAGTGGGCAAAGGATATGAACACACATTTCACTAAAGAAGATATTCAGGCAGCCAACAGATACATGAGAAAATGCTCACGATCATTAACCATTAGAGAAATGCAAATTAAAACTACGATGAGATTCCATCTCACACCAGCAAGGCTGGCATTAATCCAAAAAACACAAAATAATAAATGTTGGAGAGGCTGCGGAGAGATTGGAACTCTTATACACTGCTGGTGGGAACGTAAAATGGTACAACCACTTTGGAAATCTATCTGGCGTTATCTTAAACAGTTAGAAATAGAACTACCATACAACCCAGAAATTCCACTCCTCGGAATATACCCTAGAGATACAAGAGCCTTCATACAAACAGATATATGCACACCCATGTTTATTGCAGCTCTGTTTACAATAGCAAAAAGTTGGAAGCAACCAAGGTGTCCATCAACGGATGAATGGGTAAATAAATTGTGGTATATTCACACAATGGAATACTACGTATCGATAAAGAACAGTGACGAATCTGTGAAACATTTCATAACATGGAGGAACCTGGAAGGCATTATGCTGAGCGAAATGAGTCAGAGGCAAAAGGACAAATATTGTATAAGACCACTATTATAAGATCTTGAGAAATAGTAAACCTGAGAAGAACACATACTTTTGTGGTTATCAGGGGGGAGGGAGGGAGGGTGGGAAAGGGTTTTTTATTGATTAATCAGTAGATAAGAACTGCTTTAGGTGAAGGGAAAGACAACACTCAATACATGGAAGGTCAGCTCAATTGGACTGGACCAAAAGCAAAGAAGTTTCCGGGATAAAATGAATGCTACCGTCAGCGGAGCAAGGGTGGGGGTCTGGGGAACATGGTTTGCGGGGACTTCTAAGTCAATTGGCAAAATAATTCTATTATGAAATCATTCTGCATCCCACTTTGAAATGTGGCGTCTGGGGTCTTAAATGCTAACAAGCGGCCATCTAAGATGCAGCAATTGGTCTAAACCCACCTGGAGCAAAGGAAAATGAAGAACACCAAGGCCACACGACAACTAAGAGCCCAAGAGACAGAAAGGGCCACGTGAACCAGAGACCTACATCATCCTGAGACCAGAAGAACTAGTTGGTGCCCGGCCACAATCAATGACTGCCCTGACAGGAAGCACAGCAGAGGACCCCTGAGGGAGCAGGAGATCAGTGGGATACAGACCCCAAATTCTCATAAAAAGACCAAACTTAATGGTCTGACTGAGACTAGAGGAATCCCGGTGGCCATGCTCCCCAGACCTTCTGTTGGCACAGGACAGGAACCATCCCCGAAGACAACTCATCAGACATGAAAGGGACTAGTCAGCGGGTGGGAGAGAGATGCTGATGAAGAGTGAGCTAATTATATCAGGTGGACACTTGAGATTGTGTTGGCAACTCTTGTCTGGAGGGGGGATGGGAGGATAGAGAGAGAGAGAAGCCGGCAAAATTGTCACGAAAGGAGAGACTGAAAGGGCTGACTCAAGAAGGGGAGAGCAAGTGGGAGTAGGGAGTGAGATGTATGTAAACTTACATGTGACAGACTGATTGGATTTGTAAACGTTCACTTGAAGCTTAATAAAAGTTAATAAAAAAAAAACCCTATGGAGCAGTTCTACTCTGGAACATGTGGTGTCACTCTGAGTCAGAGGGGACTTGATGGCAAAGTGGTTGGTTGTTTTTAAAGGATAGAAAAGTGACTGGAAGGGTGCATGAGGGGACCTTCTGGAACGCTGGCAAAGTTTTGTTTCTTGATGTTTGAACTGGTTACACAGATAGAACCACATTATGGAAATTTATCAAGCTGTACACTTATGATTTGTGTACTCTTCTCAGTGTATATTTCAACAAAAGTTTAATTAATATAAAAAATTAATAGGTGAATAAAAACTTGAAAAAGATGAAACTCAAACTATTTTCTACATAGATTCTTTCACAATAATATTGTAAATCTAAATTTTCCTTTTTAAATATTGATCTGAGTGGCAGATTATCTTAGTAAAACTCTATTTTGTTGTTCCAAAATTAAAGTTCTTCAAAATTATATCCATTTGCTTTCCCTTGAAATGTATTAACACTTTATTAAATTTCATCAATCATCTCATGAAGATTAAGTAGTCAGAAATAAAATAAATAAAATTAAAATCACGAAATCCTGAAATAGGAACAAATTGCTATTAATATGCTTTTCATGATTTGTTCTTAAACGTGTTTAGGTAGGTTTTGTTTGGTGGAGAGTGGTATCACCTCAAACAACAAAGCTCAGACTAAAGCTAAATATACTTTGGAAATGTAAAAGAAATATTATTTGTATATATAGATTTCCTACTGGTCATATTTATGAATGACAACAAGTATGAACCAACCAATACCAGAATGCAAAAGTTCAAATGTAAAGTGGCAAAGAAAACAGGATGTGATAAAAGTACTTTTAAAATGTACAATAAATTAATTTATCAGTGTCTTTCTGTGTCACCCTAGTGCAGTAAATGTATCTAAATTAGTGGAGTAGGCTAAATATCATGTACACTACACATCCCACTGATTCATTTATGTATTTATATTTTTTGAAAAATATTCAGAAGCTAAGAAGAGTGTAAATGTGATAAATACCTAAGAATAGTAATAATAATAATAAAAATCCATTGCCATTAAGTAAATTCCAACTCATAGCAAGCCTACAGGAAAGAGTAGAACTGCCCCATAGGGTGTGCAAGGAGTGGCTGGTGGATTTGAGCTGCCAACATTTTGGTTAGCAGCAGAGCTCTTAACCACTGTGTCACCAGGGCTCCAAGAATATTAATAGTAGGGCAAAAAATAAGAAACTCATTTACCCTTAAACTGGGTGAAAATGCTTTGAAGAAGGAAACAAATGAATAAACAAGTAGACTACTCTTTTATGAAGTAAAGTATCAGAAAAAGAACTTTGAATTGTTAATATCTACTCTTGCCTTGGCTTCTCAATTAAAGTGACACAAAAATTTTATTAACATGACTGTCTTAGTCATCTAGTGCTGTTGTAACAGAAATACCACAAGTGAATGGCTTTAACAGAGAGAAATTTATTTCTTCACCACAAAGTAGGCTAAAAGTCCAAATTCAGGGCATCAGCTCTGGGGAAAGGTGTTCTTTCTCTGTCAGCCTTCTCATCAATCTTCCTCCAGACTAGGAACCTCTCCAGATACTGAGTGAAGCCCCCTCAGCCTTGGGCTTCAGCTCTGCCTTCTGGACCCACTGGGACAGCAATTCTGCTCCCTCAGCTTTAGGTACACCATTGTCCTAGTTCATCTCAGTGATGACTCCACCCTTAGAAACACCAGAGGCCATGGCTCCACCCTTTGAAACCCCGGAGGCCAGGTCCATACCTTTTGAAACTGAGGCAGCTCAGCTTCTTGTGTTTCTTGTCTCTTCACCTTCCGCTTCCTGGTTTCTTGGCGTCTCAGCTCTTTGGGTCTCATGCCTGCATCTGCCCTGCTGGGGCAAGTGTTGCCAAGCAGCTCCACCCCCGCTCTGCCAGTAAACTTTGGCCAGAAGGCACTCTGCTCTCTCACTTCGTGGTTTGGCTCTAGTGCTGTCTGGTGCTGGTGCCCTGGCTCTGCTGCTGCTGGTTCTCCGCTGCTGCCAGTCCTCTGCAGCTTCCAGTTCTCTGATGCTTCCAGTCCTCTGTCACTGCTGCTCACCTATCCATTGACAGTTTCAAAACCGCTTCCATATTTCAGGTATCTGTTAGAGGGGCACCTCACTCTCTCAGTACCAAATTCTGTCTTAGCCATCTAGTGCTGCTATAACAGAAGTACCACAAGTGGATGGCTTTAACAGAAAAAATTATTTCTTCACAGTAAAGTAGGCTAAAAGTCCAAATTCAAGGTGTCAGCTCCAGGGGAAGATTTTCTCTCTCTGCCAGCCTTCTCATCAATCTTCCCCCCAGACTAAGAGCTTCTCCATGCAGGGATCCTGTGTCAAAAGGGCATGTTCTGCTCCTAGTACTGCTTTCTTGGTGGTATGAGGTCCTCCCACTCTGCTTGCTTCCCTTTCCTTTTTATCTCTTGAGAGATAAAAGATGGTTCAGGGCACAACCCAGGAAAACTCCCTTTACATTGGATCAGGGATGTTACCTGGGTAAGGGTGTTACAATCCCACCCTAATCCTCTTTAACATACAATTACAAACAAAAAATGTAGGACAATCACACAATACTGGGATCATGGCCTAACCAAGTTGACACATATTTTGGGGTACACAGTTTAATCCATGACAATGACTAAATGGCAGTTTTTAAATATTTTAAATTTACCAGTCATTGGTTGCTATTTTGAGTTGGAGTCGACTTGAAGACAACAAGTTTGGTTGGGTTTAAGTGTATAATTAATATTGGTAAATAATAAAGTCGATTCTAACTGTTATGCAAAAGAGCTGTGAAAATGTCCAGGTTCTTTGATCTCCTGGAAACTTCCATCAGTTAAGTTTGACCGATATAATGCTCAATATTATTTTCAAAGAAATGTATGGAAAAAGGTAAAATAGTAACAATAAATATGTGACTCTCCGCAGGCAACAAAAATATTTCTGAAAAAAGACAAGTATTGAAATTGAAGAAGTGATTTTTTGGGGGGGGCAATATTACAATAAAAATCTTTAAGTAAAAAGTTATTTTAAATGAAAACACTAAAAACACATGTACTAAAAGATCAGAAACAGGAGGTGGAAGAGACAGATGCTTCCGGCAAGCCCTCCTTACAACAAAGACCAAAAAAAAAGCAAGTGAAACGAGTATGTTTGTGACAAGCTGGGAGCCCTGAGCTTCAAAGGCAAGCTTAGAATATGAACTGAGGAGCAGAGGGAGGAAGAGACCGTTCAGAAGTGGAGAGGAGTTACCAGACCTGAATTGTGGGGATCCCTCAGGCACCATTTCCCGAGCGGTGGTGGAGGCGGCGGCAGCAGGCTGGTACTAGCTTTTGGCCGCAGTTTCCTCAGGGAGAAGCAGCCAGCCACACAGCCCACTCACACCTCGGGAACCTGAGGAGAACGGTGCTCTCGGCAACAGCTAAGTACTTGAGTATATTTTACCTTGCCCACCCACCCCCAAGCTGGCTTCAGGGGCTGAATTCCCTGGGCCTGAGCTGGGCACTGTTGAACGCCTAGAGCCATCCTCCCAGCCTTGGGAAGGAAAAAATTTGCATTTGGGGGAAAAGATAATTTGCTAGCTCCACTAACCAGGGAGCTCAGGACAGAAGCAACTCCTGTCCAGGCATAAACCATTCATGGACTTTCAGCACCTTTCCCTTCTGCATGGACCTATTTCGGGAGAATAGACCCTTGTTGGCAGGCTTCAAATATTTCAGCTGTGTGGAGGAGAGATTGGTGTTTGATGTTTCACATTGCTTTGCCTATTAAACAAGGCCCCCACCTACCAACATCAGGGACTTAAGGACTGGTAGCTCCACTCAGGTCACCCAGCCACCCGTGACAGGGATCCAAAGATAACTGGTACCTCCCAGTCCTTAAAACCAAAAATTTTGGGTGCCCGTCATCCATCTGCAGAACCTACCAACTGGCACTCTCCGGAACAGGGACACGCTTTCCTCAGAGACACTTGGGGGCTGATTCTCAGTGCCCTGCCTTGTTCAGAGGATGACCGCCTGCTACAATCAGATACCGGTATATACGCCAATCACCCCTGCCCCTCTAAGACTGTAGGACAGAAGCTGTACCACACACTTGATAATCAGCTACCTGGAAACCTGAGCTGAATTCATACAAGAAAACTGAATGGACTTCTAGACTGATATACCTGATAACAGCTCTAGCCATCTGGGGACAGGACATCAGAGTTCCAAAGGCGAGAATAATCAAACTAGCTCACTCAAGAAACCCATAGGAGTGTCCCAAAACAAAAAAAAAGCAAGAAGCTATGACACAGTAAGCAAGCATAAACTAATACAATAACTTATAGATGGCTTGAAGACAACAGTCAATATCCAGTCACATAAAGAAATGATCACCTCAACAGGCTCTCAAAACAAAGAATTCAGGGATTTTCTAGATGAAAGTGCATTCCTGGAATTACCAGATGCAGAATACAAAAGTTTAATATACAGAGCCCTTCGAGACATCAGGAAGGAAATGAGGCAATACGCAGAACAAGCCAAGGAACACACAGATAAACCAATTGAAGAAATTAGGAAGATTATTCAGGAACATAATGAAAAGTTTAATAAGCTGGAAAAATCCGTAGACAGACAGCAATCAGAAATCCAGAAGGTTAACAATAAAATTACATAAGTACACAACTCAATATAAAGTCAGAGGAGCAGAATTGAGCAAGTAGAAGCTAGAATCTCGGAACTTGAAGACAAATCACTTGGCGCTAATATATTTGAAGAAAAACTAGACAAAAGAATTAAAAAAATGAAAAAACCTTAAGAATCATGTGGGACTCTATCAAGAGAAATAACGTACGAGTGATTGGAGTACCAGAACAAGGAGGGATGACAGAATTGTTGAAGATTTGTTGGCAGAAAACTTCCCTGATATTGTGAAAGATGAGAAGATATCTATCCAAGGTGCTTATCGAAATCCACATAAGGTAGATGTTAGAAGAAAGTTACCAAAACGTATTATAAACAAACTTGCCAAAACCAAAGATAAAGGAACATTTATAAAAGCAGTGAGTGATAAATGAAAAGTCACCTATGAAGGAGAACCAATAAGAATAAGCTCGGACTACTCAGCAGAAACCATGCAGGCAAGAAGGCAATGGGATGACATACTTAAAAAATTGAAGGAAAAAATCGCCTGCCAAGAATCATATATCCACAAAACTGTCTCTTAAATATGAAGGTGAAATTAAGGCATTTCTAGATAAACACAAGTTGAGGGAATTCATAAAAAAAAACCCAAAAACTACAAGAAATACTAAAGAGATTTCTTTGGTTAGAAAATCAATACCATCAGGTATCAACCCAAGACTAGAACACTAGGCAGAGCAACCAGAAGTCAACCCAGACAGGGAAATCCAAAAAAACAAAGCAAGATTATATTGAAAAAAAAAAAAGATCAAAACAGGGTAACAGCGATGTTATTATATAAAAGAAGACAACATTAGAATAATAAAGAGGGACTAAGAAATGTAATCATACCCCTTCCACACGGAGAGGAAGATAGGGCGATACAAAGAAATAAAAATTAGGTTTAAATTTAGAAAAATAGGGGTAGATAATAAGGTAACCACAAAGGAGACAAACTATCCTACTCATCAAAATAATACACAAGAAAAAAATAGAGACTCAGCACAAACAAAATCAACAACAACAAATATGAGGAAAGAACAATATACAAAGATCTACTCAGCACATAAAATCAAGTGGGAAAAAGAAACTGTCAACACACAAAAAAAGACATCAAAATGATAGCACTAAATTCATACATATCCATAACTACCCTGAATGTAAATGGACTACATGCACCAATAAAGAGACAGAGAGTGGCAGAATGGAATAAAAAACAAGATCCGTCCATATGCCGCCCACAAGAGACACACATTAGACTTAGAGAAACAAACAAACTAAAACTCAAAGGATGGAAAAAAATACATCAAGCAAACAACAATCAAAAAAGAGCAGGAGTGGCAAATTTCTGACAAAACAGGCTTTAAAGTTAAATCCATCAGACAGTATAAGGAAGGACACTATATAATGATTAAAGGGACAATACACCAAGAAGATATAACCATATTAAATATCTATGCACCCAATGACAGGGCTGCAAGATACATAAAACAAACTCTAACAGCATTGAGAAGTGGGATAGCTCCACAATAACAGTAGGAGACTTCAACACACCACTTTTGGTGAAGGACAGGACATCCAGAAAGAAGTTCAATAAAGACACGGGAGATCTAAATGCCACAATCAACCACCTTGACATCATAGACATATAGAGAACACTCCACCCAACAAAAACCATGTATACTTTCTTTTCTACTGCACATGGAACATTCTCTAGAATAGACCACATATTAGATCATAAAGCAAGCCTTAGCAGAATCCAAAACATTGAAATATTACAAAGCATCTTCTCTGGCAACAAGGCCGTAAAAGTGGAGATCGATAACAGGAAAAGAAATCAAACTCTTGGAAACTGAACAACACCCTACTCAAAAAAGACTGGATTAGAGAAAACATTAAGGATGGAATAAAGAAATTCATAAACTTCAATGAGAATGAAAACACTTCCTATCAGAATCTTTGGGACACAACAAAAGCAGTGCTCAGAGGCCAGTTTATATCAACATATGCACACATTCAAAAAGAAGAAAGGGCCAAAATCAAAGAATTATCCCTACAATTTGGACTAATAGAAAGAGAGCAACTAAAGAAACCCACAGGCACCAGAAGAAAACAAATAATAAAAATGAGAGCTGAACTAAATGAAACAGAAAACAGAAAAACATTTGAAAGAATTAACAAGATCAAAAGTGGTTCTTTGACAAAATTGATAAACCACTGGCCAAACTGACAAAAGAAAAACAGGAGAGGAAGCAAATAACCCGAATAAGAAATGAGATGGGTGATATTACAACAGACCCAACTGAAATTAAAAGAATCATTTCAGATTACTATGAAACATTGTACTCTAACAAATTTGAAAACCTAGAAGAAATGGATGTATTCCTAGAAACACACACCTATCTAAACTAACACAAACAGAGGTAGAACAACTAAATAGATCCATAACAAAAGAAGAGATTGAAAAGGTAATCAAAAAACTCCCAACAAATAAAAGCCCTGGCCCAGACAGCTTCACTGCAGAGTTCTACCAAACTTCCAGAGAAAAGTTAACAGCACTACTACTAAAGGTATTTCAGAGCATAGAAAAGGACTGAATACTACCAAACTCATTCTATGAAGCCACCATATCCCTGATACCAAAACCAGGTAAAGATACCACAAGAAAAGAAAATTACAGACCTATATCCCTCATGAAGGTAGATGCAAAAATCCTCAACAAAATTCCAGCCAATAGAATTCAACAACATATCAAAAAAATAGCTCACCATGACCAAGTGGGATTCGTACCAGATATGCAGGGATGGTTCAACATTAGAAAAACAATTAATGTAATCCACCACATAAATAAAACAAAAGATACGAACACATGATTTTATCAATTGATGCAGAAAAGGCATTTGACAAAGTTCAACACCCAATCAGGATAAAAAAACTCTCAGCAAAAGAGGAATAGAAGGAAAATTCCTCAACATAATAAAGGGCATTTATACAAAGCGTGAAAACATTCCCATTGAGATCGAGAACCAGACAAGGATGCCCTTTATCACCTCTCTTATTCAACATTGTACTGGAAGTCCCAGCCAGAGCAATTATGCTAGATAAAGAAATAAAGGGCACCCAGATTTGCAAGGAAGAAGTAAAAGTATCTCTATTTGCGGATGACATGATCTTATACAGAGAAAACCCTAAGGAATCCTCAAGGAAACTACTGAAACTAATAGAAGAGTGCAGTAGAGTTTCAGGATGCAAGATAAACATACAAAAATCAGCTGGGTTCCTCTACACCAACAAAAAAGTACATCGAAGGGGAAATCACCAAATCAATGCTATTTATAGTAGCCCCCAAGAAGATAAAATAATTAAGAATAAATCTTACCAGAGATGTAAAAGACTTATACAAAGAAAACTACAGTACACTTCTGCAAGAAACCAAAGGAGACTTCTATAAGTGGAAAAACATACCTTGCTCATGGATAGGAAGACTTAACATTATAAAAATGTCTATTCTACCAAAAGTGATCTATACATTTAATGCAAATGCAACCCAAATCCCAATGACATTCTTTAAGGAGATGGAGAAACAAATCACCGACTTCATATGGAAGGGAAAGAGGCCCCGGATAAATAAGGCATTACTGAAAAAGAAGAACAAAGTGTATGGCCTTACTTTACCTGATTTTAGAACCTATTATACCACCACAGTAGTCAAAACAGCCTGGTACTGGTACAACAACAGATACATGGACCAATGGAACAGAATTGAGAGTGCAGACATAAATCCACCCACATATGAGCAGTTGATATTTGACAAAGGCCCCAAAACAGTTAAATGGGGAAAAGACAGTCTTTTTAACAAACGGTGCTGGCATAACTGGATATCCATCTGCAAAAAAATGAAACAAGTCCCATACTGCACTACATGCACAAAAACGAGCTCAAATATGGATCAAAGATGTAAACATAAAATCTAAAATGATAAAGATAATGGAAGAAAAAATAGGGACAAAGTTAGGAGCCCTAATACATGGCATAAACAGTATACAAAACATTTTTAAGAATGCAGAAGAAAAGCTAGATAACTGGGAGCTCCTAAAAATCAAACACCTATGCTCATCCAAAGACTTCACCAAAAGAGTAAAAAGACCACCTACAGACTGGGAAAAAGTTTTCCAAAGACTTCACCAAAAGAGTAAAAAGACTACCTACAGACTGGGAAAAAGTTTTAGCTATGACATTTCTGATCAGTGTCTGATCTCTAAAATCTGCATGACACTGCAAAAACTCCACTGGAAAAAGACAAATAACCGTACTAAAAAATGGGCAAAAGATATGAATAGACACTTCACTAAAGAAGACATTCAGGTAGCTAACAGATATGTGAGGAAACGTTCATGATTATTAGCCATTAGAGAAATGCAGATCAAAACTACAATGAGATTTCATCTCACTCCAACAAGGCTGGCATTAATCCAAAAAATACAAAATAATAAATGTTGGAGAGGCTGTGGAGAGATTGGAACACTTATACACTGCTGGTTGGAATGTCAAATGGTACAACCGCTTCGGAAATCGATTTGGCTCTTCCTTAAAAAACTAGAAATAGAACTACCATATGACTTAGCAATCCCACTCCTCGGAATACATCCTAGAGAAATAAGAGCCTTTACATGCACAGATATATGCACACCCATGTTTATTGCAGCACTGTTTACAATAACAAAATGATGGAAGCAACCAAGGTGTCCATCAAGAGATGAATAGATAAATTATGGTATATTCACACAATGGAATACTATGCATCGATAAAGAACAGTGAGGAATTTGTGAAACATTTCATAACATGGAGGAACCTGGAAGGCACTTTGCTGATTGAAATTATTCAGTTGCAAAAGGACAAATATTGTATAAGACCACTATTATATGAACTTGAGAAATAGTTTAAAGTGAGAAGAAAACATTCTTTTGTGGTTACGAGAGAAGGGAAAGTGGGAGGGTGGGAGAGGGGTATTCACTAATTAGTTGGTAGATAAGAACTACTTTAGGTGAAGGGAAAGACAACACACCATACAGGGGTGGTCAGCACAGTGGAACTAAACCAAAAGCAAAGAAGTTTCCTGAATAAACTGAACGCTTCAAAGGCCAGTGTAGCAGGGGCTGGGGTTTGGGGACCATGATCTCAGGAGACATCTAAGTCAATTGGCATAATAAAATCTGTTAAGAAAACATTCTGCATCCCACTTTGAAGAGTGGCGTCTGGGGTCTTAAACGTTAGCAAGCAGCCACCTAAGATGCATTAATTGATCTCAACCCTCCTGGATCAAAGGAGAATGAAGAACACCAAGGACACAAGGTAATTATGAGCCCAAGAGACAGAAAGGGCCACATGAACCAGAGACTACATCATCCTGAGACCAGAAGAACTAGTTGGTGCCCAGCTACAACCGATGACTGCCCTGACAGGGAACACAACAGAGAACCCCTGAGGGAGCAGGAGAGCAGTGGGATGAAAACCCCAAATTCCCATAAAAGGACCAGACTTAATGGTCTGACTGAGACTGGAAGGACCTCAGTGGTCATGGCTCCCAGAACTTCTGTTGGCACAGGACAAGAACCACTCCCGAAGCTAACTCTTCAGACATGGATTGGACTGGTCAATGGGTTGGAGAGGGATGCTGGTGAGGAGTGAGCTTCTTGGATCAGGTGGATACTTGAGACTATGTTGGCACCTCCTGCCTGGAGTGTAGAGGGGGTTAGAAGCTGGCTGATTTTTTTTTTTTTTGTGTGTGTGTAAATTTTTATTGTGCTTTAAGGGAAAGTTTACAAATCAAGTCAGTTTCTCACATTAGGGGGAGAATAATTGGAGTATGTAGCAAGGTGTATATAAGTTTTTATGTGAGAGACTGACTTGATTTGTAAACTTTCCCTTAAAGCGCAATAACAATTTATTAAAAAAAAGATCAGAATCAAATATAAAATAATATTGTTTATGTATAAAGAATAGGACATTTGCTTTATGAGCTGTTTAGAAGCTGTTTTCTCTCTGAATCAACATAAAACATCTTTTGTGAGAAACTACTAATGTAATTTATGCATTATTAATTTAAAATTTGAAATTATATGAATATAGCTATTTCTTGATGTAAAAACCCAAAACCAAACCCATTGCTATCATTAGCTTCCGACTCATAGCAACCCAGTAGGACAGAGTAGAACTACCCCCTAGAGTTTCCAAGGAACACCTAGTGGATTTGAACTGCTGACCCTTTGTTTAGTAGCCATAGCACTTAACCACTATGCCACCAGGGTTTCTATTTCTTGATATAGCTATTACTGAATATAAGGATGCTGTATGATTATGATGTTTATTAGGACCCAAAGAATAGAAATTTAAAAATTCACTTGCTGAGCAGGACAATATAATGTTAGTCCTGGCCATGGAACATTATTACTTGCATTTTAATATATGACTAATTTATAATGGAAAATTTTGCTTTGAATTTTTTTCCTTAAAAGAATATTCATGATTCGAAATTCCCTTTCCTTTCAACAGTCCACCATGGTGTCACACCTGATGATTATATCATTTGTTGACCATTTTGACTCATATATATTTCTTGTATGTACTTGCTTATTTTCCACCTCCTCTACTATTTTCTTTTGGTGCTGCCAATTTACAAGGCTAATAATGAATATTCTGGTGTTTATTTGTTGCTGTGATTGATAAAAAAATATTCATATATTTGCTTAGTCTGGCTACTCAGTGGGATAGTTTATTCCGGAAATTTTTCCTTTCTTTTTTTATTGCCCCGGGCCTCTGTTTATCTAGCTATGCTAATTCGCATCTTCTTGTTTGCGGTAGATCATTGTTCATTGCTTCACTAACTGCCTTTCATGGCTTTGCCTTTCATGTCTTTGAGAAGGCTTATTCAGCTCACACTCTTTTTCCTTTTATTCCATTCTTGTGTGCCCTGGAATTGAGTCTATATAGTCATATTTAACACACTAAAATTTTGCAGACTTGAATTTCTAGAGTAAAAACAAATGGGCCATCCTGTTTGCTTATTAACTGGATGAGTCATACATCCTGGTTTCCTATTATGAGGTAGATTTTCATAGTATGTATGAAAGATGAAAAAACACTCTTATCTTGTAAAGACTTTCCAGGAAAATGGCTTGACATAGTAGAAAATGGTTCTGCTTTATTGCATTCCCAGAAATTCATCATTTTCTAAGTTCACTCTGGACTCCAGTTAATATATATAAGTAATGTCATTTATTGTCCTTTTGTATCATTGTCTTTATAGAAACAAATAATGACAGTTGTACCCCACACACCTGACATTTGCCAGGATGGCTTATATTGGTCATCTATATGAGAAATCCCTCTTAAATTACAATATCTAAGCCAAATATATTTGATTTTTCATGCATGACAATCTTGCATTTTATCACTTTATTTGGATTTTCAAAAACATTCTATGAAAGAATTAAATATAAAATTCTCAATAATTTTCTACAGAGCTTTTCAGGTAAAATTAGAAGTTATTAGTCTGGATCTTGGATTGTAAGAAATATCAATTACATCGGTCATTCTTGTAAAAAATGCTAACAGTTTTATAGAATATCTTGTTTCCTTATGAATGTTGTTATTAAAGTACAAAGGGATACTAATTCCATTCATACTTGTGCAATGGGGTGAATTGTCAAAGAGGGGAAGGTTAGAATATAATCTAATATTATATTCTCCTCAAGTTTCTTTCCAAGGCTATCATCCAAACTTAGTATGTTTTGAAGCCAAATAGGAATGACAATTTAGTATAGATGAAAGTGAAATAATAACTTTACTATCCTGTTTATGATAATGGCTAGAAAAGCACAGTACATGATGGACACAGTATAAATGCTTTTAGATGATGATAAAAAACACTTAGGACGATTGTTATAATGCTGGTAATGAAGAAAATAACAAAGATAAATCTTCTCTCGATGTCTCATTTTTTCTTTTGTCAAAAGAACCATGGCTATTTACTGAAGGCTCATCTTGAAAATATGATAATGCGCCTTCTGTAAAAAGTCTGTAACCTATCTTTATAAAGCAAGCTTAAAAATATTATTTTGCCTTGTGTTGAAAATCACTTGTTCAGACAAGATAGATAATGTTCATTTCTTTTTCTTCAAGTAGCTTTCCTACAGAAAAGGATTGATAAGAAAAAATCCCAAAGTGTTAACTCACAAAATTTGACGTATCACACTATCATAAGCACAAATCACATCTTGACAGCTCCCTAGGTCCTGATTTACTGATGATATTAGAACCTTTAAAAGGCATATATTTATCACTAAAATGATATATTTTCCAATTCAATTTACCCAGTAACATGATCTTCATCTATTTGAATTTAATGCAAGAAGCTAAAATAATGTTTCTACTATAGGCATTTGTAGTCGATAGTTAATTTGCATGGTATGGTCAAGTTATCAGTCTACCACAAGTCATATTTCAGCTCGCTCATGACTTGTAAGGATATTTATATGTTGTTTTCTCTGTTCTTCCAATTTGAACAAATCCAGGTCAGCTATAACATAATTGGGCCCTTTCCATGACTGCACCGGTCATTTCACATTTTTCGTTCGTGTTTTAAAAATTTAATTGCAGGGAAAAATCCAATTTCTTAATTCCCCTTACAAAGACAATGGGTTTTTCAAGGAGAGTCTATGGTTATGTGAACTAAATGCCTCTTTCATTAAAAGCTAAGACAACTTTAGCCATCATCATCTCTTTAAACACATTAACTCATTAGAACAAAAAATGCAATAGTAGCCTTGAGCCTGCCTCACAAATTACATATTTAATGTGCATTTAATCATTCACAATGGATTCCCCAATTAACTAATATTGCTAAATACTTGGCATTGCATGCATACATCATTATCAAGATGAAAAACTGAAGCTTAATTCCATTTTATAAGGACATCAACTTTTGCCAACTTTTTTCTACCAATCAACCTTGATCTAAAGTTAAAACTCTTATTAATTTTCATGGAAAAATAAAAACATTTCTACTTTAGGTAAACAAATTTAGATGAGTCTAAATTAAAATAACTTTAATAGCTCTGTTAGCTGTACACTCTACCTTAAAAATTAAACTTTTGTATTAGGTACAAGTTTATTATTTTTCTCGAAGTTGAATATTCTGAATAATCGGTCAGCACACTGACTTGTCATTTCTTGCAATTTGATATGCTTTTATCTAGCTTTGTCTTTGTTGGTGTACTGTCCTCATGCCATAACCAGATGTCTTTTTTAAGTCTTACAGTCATAATGAAACAAATACTGAGCACATTTAATTTCTCTCCCTTGTCTCCTTTTAGCACTTACCTCTGTCCATTCTTTTGGAGCTGGCAGTGTTATGAAAGCAGTGAGTAAGTAAAACTGGCCTCATGGTCCAT
The DNA here is from genome assembly GCF_030014295.1 of Loxodonta africana. Classification (NCBI taxonomy): domain Eukaryota; kingdom Metazoa; phylum Chordata; class Mammalia; order Proboscidea; family Elephantidae; genus Loxodonta; species Loxodonta africana. The sequence continues at coordinate 175,415,835 of NC_087344.1, forward strand.
TTATCCATGAATTATTTGTGCCAAAAATATTTATAGAATATCTGATGTGTTTCAGGCATTGGGATAGGCTCTGGCAAGACTGAAGTGAAATGACATCTCTGCTCATGGCAGCTTGCACTTCACTGGGAAGTATAGTATAACATCAAACTTCAGGAGTCTTTTGTGACCTGAGAGGACCTGGATTAGACACCACTTACTAGCTACCAGTTATGATCTAGTCAGTTCCTGCTCATGGTGACTCTGCGTATCAGAGTAGAACTGTGCTTCTCAGGTTTTTAATGGCTGATTTTTCCAGAGGTCTTTTTCCAGGCCTTTCTTCCTAGGTGCTTCCGAGTGGACTCCAACCTCCAACTTTTCCATTAGCAGGTGAACTTCTTAATCCTTTGCACCACCCAGAGACTTGGCTGGGTTAGGTACCCTTCCACAATACTTTGCCCTTCATGCTTGATTCTATTATGGTAATTGTCATATTGTATTAAATTATCTGATACTATTTGACTATCCTACTTGACAGTAAGAGCCTGGAAGCTAAGGCCTAACACAGAGCCTCGTGCATGGTAGGTGCTCAACATTTTTTGTTGAAAGAAGGTATTCCTAAAATGCATATGAATTACTGAAGAAAAAATGGTGTGATCATGTTTCTCTTTTAAAATGGGAACAAATCATGTGATGTATTTTAATTTTTTTATCATGATAAAATATATATAACAAAACATTTGCCATTTCAACCATTTTACCTGTGTAATTCAATGACATTAATTACTTTCACCCTCACCACTATCAGTTTCCACAATTCCCCCTGACCCTTAAACAGAAGGTACGTGCTTCCTATGCACTACGTCTCTCTTTCCCCCTCCTTCCCATACCGGGTAACCACTAATAAAATTTGGTCTCCATGCATTAGCCTATTTTAGATATTTCATGTAAGTAGGATAATACAGTATTTTCCCTTTCATGTCTGTCATTTCATTCCTCATGATGTTTTCAAGGTTCATCCATGTCATAGCATGTATTGGAATTTTATTTTTCTTTATGACTGAATAATTTTTCATTATAGGCATATAACACTCTTTCCTTTATTCATTCATCTGTTGATAGATATTTGGGTTATTTCACTTTTTGACTATTGAGAATAGTGCTGCAATGAAAACTTAATGTTCAAATATCTGTTTGCATCACTGCTTTCAAGTTTTTTGAGTATACAATTTGGTATGAAGTTTTTGGTTTGTTCCTTCACAGGATTATCTAGAGAAACAACACAGAGAGATAGGTGGGAAGGTAAGTAGGTAGGCAGGTAAGTAGGTAGATAGATAGATGTTATTGTTAGGTGCCGTTGAGTTGGTTCCAATACACAGCAACCCTATGTACAGTAGAACGAAACACTGCCCTACCCTATGCCATATCCACAATTGTTGTTATGCTTGAGCCCAATGTTGCAGCCACTGTGCCAATCCACCTAGTTGAGAGTCTTCCTTTTTTTTGCTGTCCCTCTACCAAGTATGATGCCCTTCTTCAGTGACTGATCTTTCTTGATAACATGTCCAAAGTATGTGAGACATCCTTGCTTCTAAGGAGCATTCTGGTTGTACTTCTTCCAAGACAGATTTGTTCGTTCTCTTGGGAGTCCATGCTATACTCAATATTCTTCACTAACACCACAATTCAAAGACATTAATTCTTCTTCTGTCTTCCTTATTTATCACCTGGCTTTCACATGGATATGAGGCGATTGAAAACGTCATGACTTGGATCAGGTGCACCTTAATTTTCAAGGTGACATCTTTGCTTTTCAACACTTTAAAAAGGTCTTTTGCAGTAGATGTGCCCACTGCAATACGTATTTTGATTCCTTGATTGCTTCCATGTGTGTTGATTGAGGATCCAAGTAAAATGAAATCCTTGACAACTTCAATCTTTTCTCTGTTTATCATGATGTTATTTATCAGTCCAGTTGGGAGGATTCTTGTTTCCTTTATGTTGAGGTTTAATCCATACTGAAGGGTGTGGTCTTTGATCTTCATCAGTAAGTGCTTCAAGTTCTCTTCCCTTTCAGCAAGCAAGGTGGTGTCCTCTGTATAACATAGGTTGTTAATGAAACTTCCTCCAATCCTGATGCCCCGTTTTTCTTCATATAGTCCAGCTTCTCGGATTATTTGCTCAGAATACAGATTGAATAGGTATGGTGAAAGGATACAACCCTGACATGCGCTTTTCCTGACTTTAAACCATGCAATATCCCCTTGTTCTGTTCCAAAGACTGCCTCTTGATCTGTGTACAGGTTCCTTATGAGCACAATTAAGTGCTCTGGAATTCCCATTCTTCACAATGTTATCCATAAATTGTTATGATCCACAGAGTTGAATACCTTTGCATAGTCAATAAAACACAGGTAAACATCTTTGTAGTATTATCTGCTTTCAGCCAGGATTCACCCGGCATTGGCGACAATATACCTGGTTCCACGTCCTCTTCTGAAACCATCCTGAATTTCTGGCAGTTCCCTGTCGATATACTGCTGCAGCTGCTTTTGAATAATCTCCAGCAACATTTTACTTGTGTGTGATATTAATGATATTGTTCAATAATTTCCTCATTCAGTGGGATCACCTGTCTTGGGAATAGGTATAAATTCAGATCTTTTCTGGTCAATTGGTCAGGTAGCTGTCTTCCAAATTTCTTGGCATAGATGAGTGAGCACTTCCAGTGCTGCTTCTCTTTGTTGAAACTCTCAATTGGTATTCTTTCAATTCCAGGAGCCTTGTTTTTTGCCTTCAGTGCAGCTTGAACTTCTTCCTTCGATACCATCGGTTCCTGATCATATGCTACCTCCTGAAATGGTTGAGTGTTGACCAATTCTTTCTGGTATAGTGACTTTGTGTATTCTGTCCATCTTCTTTATATGCTTCCTGTGCCATTTAATATTTTCCCTGTAGAATCCTTCACTCTTGCAGCTCAAGGCTTAAATTTTTTCTTCAGTTCTTTCAGCTTGAGAAATGCTGACCATGTTCTTCCCTTTTGGTTTTCTACCTCCATTTCTTTGCATGTCATTATAATAATTTACTTTGTCTTCTTGAGATACCTTTTGAAATCTTCTATTCAGTTGTTCTACTTCATCATTTTTTTCTTTTGCTTTAGCTACTCAACATTCAAGAGCAAGTTTCAAAGTCTCTTCTGACATCCATTTTGGTTTTATCTTTCCTGTCTTTTTAATGACCTTTTGCTTTCTTCATGTATGATGTCCTTGATGTCATTCTACAACTCGTCTGGACTTCAGTCATTAGTGTTCAATGCATCAAATTTACTCTTGAGATGGTCTCTAAATTCAGGTGGTATATGCTCAAGGTCATACTTTGGTTCTCATGGACTTGTTCTCATTTTCTTTGGTTTCAACTTGAACCTGCATATGAGCAAATGATAGTCTGTTCCACAGTTGGCCCTGGCCTTGTTCTGACTTATGATATTGACTTTTTCAATTGTCTCTTTCCACAGATGTAGTCAATTTCATTCCTGTGTATTCCATCTGGCAAATCCATGTGTATAGTCACCGTTTCTGTTGGTAAAAAAAGGTATTTGTAATGAAGAAGTCGTTAGTATAGCAAAATTATATCATGTGATCTCCAGCATAGTTTTTATGACCAAGGCCATATTTTCCAACCACTGATCTTTTTGTTTCCAGCTTTCGCATTCCAATCACCAGTAGTTATCAGTGCCTACTGATTGCATGTTCGATCAATTTCAGACTGCAGAAGTTGGTAAAATTCTTCAATTTCTTCATCTTTAGGCTAAGTGATTGGTGTGTAAATTTGAACAATAGCCGTATTACCTGCTTTTCCTTCTAGGCATATGAATATTATCCTATCACTGACAGCATTGTGCTTCAGGATAGATCGTGAAATGTTCTTTTTGATGATCAATGATAGATAGATTGATAGAGAGAGAGAGATAAACAGAGCACTTCATATTGATTTACTTCAAGGAAATGGGTCACTTGATTGTGGGGAAATAACAATGCAAGATCCTTGGGTCAGGCATTATGCTAGAGACTCCTACAGTTTTGTGTTCTAAAATCTGTAGGTCAGGTAACAGAAACAGTGAGAGTGAGAGCTCTGCCACAATATCTATTTATAGTCTGGAGGCAGGACATACCATAGGGAAACTCTCGTTTTCCTCTTAAGTCCTTTAACTGATTAAATCAATTGATTATATTGCATTAGATTGTACTATAAAATATAATTACATTAAAAAACATTACATTATATTAAATGTAAAGTGATTATATTATGCTATACTAGATTATGTTATGGATGGTAACCTGTTTTATTTAAAGCCACTGGTTTGATCACTTATTACTTCTCCATAACAGAATACGTACTTACTCCATAAAAGCAACTAGACTACTATATGGCCAAACAACTGAGAACCACAGCCTACTCAAGTTGAAGCAGAAAATTAATCATCACATGAGGCCAAAATATATGTTTTATTTTTATTTCAGTGAGGGTTTTTCATTCCAAATCACAAAAACAAATGCTGATAGATCTAAGTTAAAAAATATAATTTAGTTCTAAAAAAATTGATAACTCATAGAATCACAAGGAAATCTAGAGAAATAGGCTTGAAAAATGCATAGGACCAAATGGAAGCTTTATAGCCAAGATCACAGCCAAAATCATGCTACAAATATACTCCAATGAGGCTGTCGCCACCCTCACTGCCGTGTACCAGATACTACAGTTTGAACCACCAGCACTGTTGGCCCTAGACATTAGAGGATTCTGCCAGCAACTCCACTCTCCAAAAAGAAATTGCCCATTTCCCAGTTTCTTTGAATCCAAGAGTCCCAATCAAAATCCAGGCAACCTCTGATTCCCTGAACTTATCACCTGTCACACCCTTGCCACTAAAAAGAATGAGAAAGCATTTGCCTTTTCAGGTTTTTTGTTGGGAGATGAGTTTTGCCTATCATCAAGTTTCACAAAGTGGAGAACTGTCCAGAACAAGAGAGGGATTCTGTTCTGGTTAGCCAAAAAATGTGTCTACTTGTTTACTACAACGATACACCTTAGAATATGAACCCATGATTTTGGAACAGAAATGGAGACGTTCTCAGGTTGTAAAGGCAGGATGAAACTATTAGCTTTTAGATTCTCTAATTTCAGAAATGGTGAAAAAAATGCTATGAAACCACTGTATGATCATATGCAATTTATGAACCAAGAAATACCAACTAAGGAGCTTAGTATTCAATATCAAACAAGGCTACAGAATTGGAAACATCAATTGATCATTAATTAAATTAATGTGTATGATTATATAGAGCGATAATGAGGTAGGTGTGCAAAGTAACTACATAAACTGTAAAGAATAAAAATGGGATTAGTATTTTATTACTACATCTTAACTAATTTATTTACCACTATAAATTGTCTCCAGTAGTCTTTCCCCCACCTGCCAGTCAATGAGGTGGTATATCTGCACAGGATAGGCTCTTCATAAAGATGTTTTGACTGAGAAGTTATTCTTCATAATTTTATTTCTGTATTCTTATTTCATATTCAACATGTTCTTTTACACCAACTCAGGATCGTACCTTCTAATCTTTAATGATTCCAATTTGGACATTAGATTCTACCTCTGAGAAAGCACATCATTTAAAATACAAGTTTAAATTAGACAGGAACTTTCTTCTGAATCAGTATCATCTTAGGGTTTGGGGCTCATAGATGTTCATCTATAAACCTTTTCTTTGCCTATTTCACCTGAGAATTGTTCAGTCCTGTACTGTTTCTCCTTATGTTTATCATGATGTTTTTTTAACGATTTGGGTTGTGGTGTCTGTGCCCTACTATATTATGACTGCCTGTATAATTGGAAACTGTTATGTATTTTATCTCTGGTATGCATCTATACTTTGTTTTCAATTGCTTATTTACAATCTAAAGAAAAAAAATTGCTTATTTACAATCTAAAGAGCATGTTGTTATTATTAGGTACCTTCTAGTCAGTTCTGAGTCATAGTGGTCCTATGTACAACAGAAAGAAATACTGCCTGGTCCTGCACCATCCTCAAAATCATTCCTATGTTTGAACCCATTGATGTAGCCACTGTGTCAATCCATTTCACTGACGGTCTTCTTCTTTTTTCGCTGACCCTCTAATTTACCAATCATGACGTTCTCCTCTCGGCCCTGATCCCTCCTGATGACATGTCCAAAGTACATGGAATGAAGTCTCTCCATTTTCACTTCTAAGGAGCATTCTGGCTGTACTTCTTCCAAGACAGATTTGTTTGTTCTTCTGGCAGTCCATGGTATATTCAATATGCTTTGCCAATACCATAATTCAAATGCATGAATTCTTCTTTGGTCTTCCGTACTCATTGTCCATCTTTCATATGCATGACCCAATGATTGAAAATACCATGGCTTAGGTCAGGCACACTTTAGTCCTCAAGGTGACATCTTCGCTTTTTAACACTTTAAAGAGGCCTTTTGCAGAAGATTTGCCCAGTGAAATCAGTGTTTGATTTCTTGACTACTGCTTCCATGGGTGTTGATTGTGGATCCAAATAAATGAAATCCTTGGCCACTTCAATCTTTTCTCTGTGTATCTTATTATTTCCAGTTGAGGAGATTTCTGTTTTATGTTGAGGTGTAATCCATACTGAAGGCTGTGGTCTTTGATCTTCATCAGTAAGTGCTTCAAGTCCTCTTCACTTTCACTAAGCCAGGTTGTGTCATCTGCATAATGCAGATTGTTAATGAGTCTTCCTTCAATCCTAATGCCTAGTTCTTCTTCATATATTGTAGCTTCTTGGCTTATTTGCCCAGAATACAGATTGAATAAATATGATGAAAGGATACAACCCTGACGCACACCTTTCCTGATTTTAAACTACGTAGTATTCCCTTGTTCTGTACGGACAACTTCCTCTTGGTCTATATACACGTTCCTCACGAGCATAGTTTAGTGTTCTGGAATTCCTATCCTTCACAGTATTATCCACAATTTGTTATGATCCACACAGTCAAATACCTTTGCATAGTAAATAAAATGCAGATAAACATCTTTCTGGTATTCTCTGCTTTCAGCCAAAATCCATCTGACATCAGCAGTGATATGCTCACCCTTATTTTGTGTCTATTTTCCTTCCTGTTTTTAAACCTGGCTCATGGATCCTCTATTAACTGATGCTACCTACAGTCACAAGGCTGACATAAATTCTTAAAATGATTTCAAAAACTCCACCCACCACCAAATCCATATTACATACTTTCATTTTATACATTGTGTAATAAAGCAGAAGTATATTTTTTCCAAAGATATATCACTCTACATGTTTATATATAATTTATTAAATATTAAGGGGGAGGATAAGCATGTCCAATTTTCTTAAAAATAGAAATACATATTTTCATGAATATATATGTTTTGAACAATGCACAAGATATGGATTGTATGCTAATTGTGACACGAGTAATTTATTTAAATATACGTTTAAATTCCTGATAAACTTTCATCAGTACCATGCCAATTTCAATAAATATTTCTCAAGCTTTCACGGACAACTGAATAATAAAAAAAAAAAAAACGAAAACCAAACCCAGTGCCATCGAGTGGATTTCGACTCATAGTAACCCTATAGGATAGAGTAGAACTGCCCCATAGAGTTTCCAAGGAGTGCCTGGCGGATTTGAACTGACGACCTTTTGGTTAGCAGCTGTAGCACTTAACCATTATGCCACCAGGGCATCTGAATAAAATGGAAAAATGAAACAATCATACCATATTCTAGTTCTATATCATATTTCTCTACCATAGTACTGAGAACACTTTGAAAACATTTTGAATGTGTTGTGTGAATCGATGGTGTAAAAGTTTGGTGCTTAACTCAATAATGTGGGTATAAGAAAATTTAATTTCTTATAGTGAGGGGGGAGAAAAGACAAAACGTGGTTGATTTTTTTTTTTTTCCTCATAGTCCTAGGTAGAAAGAATGTTATAACATTATCATTCTCTTTGTATATGGTCAAAAGCTTTTAAGGGCCACTTATTTTTTCATGTTCATTGTCAAAAGTGTTTTCTGTCACAGAACACTTCCTTTGAAGAACAGTGTGGTGCCTGAGTCTACTGTCAAGCTGAGAGCTTGTCATAACCAAAGAGCCCTAACAAAGACACCCAGCTGCTAGTAGAGTAAAATCTTTCTAATACAACTAAATAACTGACAAGTATTGAGGTCAACAGCTCTCAATTTTATACATCTGTGTCTATCACATTTCTTATAGACTAAATAAGTCTTTTGTTTAGAGGAAACCATGTACATATGCGTATGAGGGGGCTCGAACTCAGGAGGTTTAATATCTGCTTATTGTTCATATAACGTTTAATCACTTTAAACATAAACTACATTGTATTGTTTCACTTGTGTTGTGTAATACATTGTCCCAAAACATGGCAAAAAACCAAAAAAAAAAAAAAAAAAAAAAACTTTGTATTGTTTCACTTGTGTTGTGTAACACATTGTCCCAAAACATGGTAGCATAAAATAAACTTTTAATTACCTCATGAATCTGTGGCTCGGAAATTTGGCCTGGGCTCAGACGATGAATTCTTCTAAACTTGGTCTGGCTCACTCACATGTCTGTGGTCAGCAGATAGGTTGGCTGGCTGTGGTTGGCCAAGGAAACCTAAGCTGAGACAACTCATTTTTGTTTTGTGTAGTCTGTCATCCGTCAACAGGCTAGTCTGAACATTTTATATGGTGACCAGAGGGTTCCAAGAGATGCAAAAAAGGAAATGTCCCAATCGCAAATGTTTTGCAAACCTCTGCCTGCTTTACATTTAATAATGTCTTATTGCCCAAAGCACGGCACATGGGCATGCCAAGAGTAAGTGCTGGAGACCCTGGAAAGTTAGTAAGGGAATGTGGATACAGGGAGGGGTATAATTTTGGACCTATTTTGTATTTTACCATATACTTCATGAAAGGTGCTTACTTTGGAAGTAAATTAAAATATTCAGTCAGCTGTGACTTGCTAGGCTTTTTTTTTCCTTTTTTTGTTTTTATTGCAATTTAAGTGAAAGTTTACAATTCGTCAGTTTCTCAAACAAAAATTTATACACACATTGTTACGTGACCCTAGTTGCTCTCCCTATAATGTGACAGCATGCTCTTCCTCTCTACCCTGTATTTCCCATGTCCACTCAACCAGCTCCTGTCCCCCTCTGCCTTCTCATCTCTTCTCTGGACAGGAGCTGCTCACTTAGTCTCGTATATCTATTTGAGTTAAGAAGCACAATCCTCAGCAATATCATTTTATGTCTTATAGTCTTGTCTAATCTTTGTCTGAAGAGTTAGCCTCAAGAATGCTTTTAGTTTTGGGCATTTATTATGGTAACGGAAGTTCTATTACCATAATAAATGCATATTCTTGCTCAATACTAATGACAATCTGGCCAAAAAATATTAATTTTCATTTTACATATGAAGAAAGACAATACATTAAAATGAGTCATTCTCTTCTAATCATCTATTTATTAAACAATATTGGCCAAGATGTGAACCCAAGACTCTTAATTACTGCATTATATTTTTCTGAACCTATGGAGCTAAACAAAACATACCACATATAAAAAGGCAGGGTACAGAAAAGTCAAGTAGATAGCATTCAATGAATTTCAGAGCTCAGACAAGGGCGTAGAGGTCAGGAAAAGCTTGATATAGAATTTTAGTTATGAGATAGGATGAGGAACTGAGGCTTAGAGAACTTAAGGTATTTGCCCTTCGTATGAGTAATAAGGGAACATACTTGACATTAGGAAGAATTTGCTTTTAGAAAATAGTAGAATTTTCATCTAGAATGATAGCTTGATCAACTTGAATATAAGGCTCGACTTTGATTATAAGGCTAAGTAGCTTGAGCTAGTTTTTGTCCAGGAGGCAGTGGGAATACACAGAATTGGTTAATTTGGCATGACTACCTTTGAGGCCAGGGAACTAGTTAGAAAGTAATTAAAATATTTTGGGAAAGGATTTCTCAAAGTGTGTTTCATAGAACATTTGTTTCTAGAGGTCATAAGAGCTACTATATTAAAAAAAAAAAAAAAAAACAGTTAGTATGCTAAAATAAGACCGGGAGACGGGAAAATGTATGATTTAACAAGTCAGAGAGTTTTCTTTATTGCAAGACATCTCTTCTGATGAGTGTATTAAATCTCTAAAAGGCAGTAAAGCATGTAGCATTTCTGAAAAATATTTGACCACAGAAGACCTCCTTTTGTCTGAAGAGTGTCTCAAAGGATCAGTGTTCCTTAGAGGACTCTTGAAAATGCTGGTTTGATCATAAGCGATAGAGGCTTGTAGCAATGGGAAAGGGAAAGAAGAAAGGTGTGATAAGATTACTGATTGCTTTAAAGAGGACAATATAAAACTTGCCTTTAAACATGGATGCAGAATTTTGAACTTAGATAAGGAGAAAAATGAAAATAAAAAAAAAGAAGGTAAAATTGATTGGATGGGGCAAGCAGAAAAAGGAGATGAATTCAGTTTCATACAAGGAATTTAAATAGTCTCTGCTATATTACAAATATCTTCACTCTTTCCTCTCTGTTTGTCAGCCTGTTCTCTAATCCTAATGTCTCCTTCCATAGAAAAGGCACCTATTAGCGTAGTGCTCTTGCCCTTTTCCTATCCACGACCCTGCTCCATGAGAGGAGTAGCCTGATGAGTTTGAAAGTTTTGGTTGGGGAATGAGAAATCTGCTTGTATGAAACAAAAAAGACTGTCCTCATGGAGAGAACGTTTTTGTTCTGTGGTGTACTATGAAGGGGTAGAAAATCCTTGGCAGCAGAACTAATTCATGTTCTCCATTATAGTATTTGTCTACTACATGTACCCATCCATAAGTCTCCCTAGTTCTTTTCCCAAATTGGAACTAGCTATATTATCTTTCAGTCTGTTTCTAACTACTATTTACATATAACTTTTCTCATCAAAATCTAACAAGTGTCCCCCAAAATGAGAAAACCAGTAGTCATATATGAGTTTGTGTTTAGCTACCTATAGCTAGCTTTGCTCAGCTGAGTCAAATTCAAACTGTGTCCTTGTTTCATCCCACTATTGTGCTTGGTAAAAGGTAACTCTAAGCACTCTGCCATATCTTGGCTGTTTTTTCACATTGCCTGAGATCACTGATCTAACATACTTTACTTCCCACCTACCAAAATTAATACATTTCCCTCTTCTTATACGATAGAATTCCCTTCTAATGGTTGTTGCTCAACAGTCCTGCAAAGTTAACATGTATCTTTTACAATGTACTACTTCCCTCAAGAAAAAAATCTCCTCCGTATTTTATTTTTACATTCTAGTTTTTAAATCAGTACTCATCATCAACATAGCATCATATTATATTTGTAACGCTAAGTTGTAAGGTCTGGATAGCCTTTTGGAAATACTACTACTTGGGTGCTCAGTTGCATTGTCAATATAGCAGGCTCACAGTAGCATCAGATAAAGGCTAGATTGGTCCTGAAGTTTAGAAATCACCTTACAAAAAGTAGTCATTCAGGGCCCATTAAAATATTATATGTATATGTGTATCTATGTGTGTGTGTGTATGTGTATGTATATGTAAGCCCTTTGCCATTGAGTCGATTCTAACTCATAGTGACCCCATAGGACAGAGTAGCATTGCCCCATATGGTTTCCAATGAGCTTTTGGTAGATTTGAACTGCTGACCATTTTGGTTAGTAACTGTAGCTCTTAACCACTATGCCACTAGGGTTTTCTATAGGGGTGTGTGTGTGTGTGTGTGTATGTATCTTGTTTGAAGGTGGATGATTAAGATAATAATGGTAAAGCAAAAATTGTAGGGACGGATGAAGAATATTTTATTACTCTGATATGATTTGTTAAATAAGGAAACCATACGTATATTAGAAAGCATATTAGTTTTCATACAAAAACCTGAAACTATGATATGTTTGATATGCTTCTCCCTGTCAGTCAGTATTTGAGACTCCTTTAGTTTGAAGCTTGGGCTGATAGGGTGAGATAATAATGTTAGAGGATTTGCACCATGGCTCTGTAGCTCTAAATCATGAAAAAAGAGATGGTAAATATGGAATTTTACAGGCTGTCACAGAAATTTGCCGTTCTCCATCTTTATAAACACTCTGGCACCCTGAGAAAAGAAAAAAAGTACTTAAAAGGAGGAATTTAATGAACTCTCCCTTATGGTTATGTAATGAGAATCACTGAGGAGAAAGTGACTATCATATTTTCTTACAACTGGAAAAAAAGTATCATTTCTGAAAACTAATCAATTGAATAATCCAGTGAGTTATTATCTAAAATTTTACCATGAGTAGCTGACTTTAGGGTAAGGATTCAGTAGCTCAGTTTACTTTTCAGTTTATTTTTGCCCACTGGGGAACACCTCAGGAATTAAGACTTAATATCAAGCAAGGAGAAATGTGATAATTCAGGAATATTTGGTGATAGACCAGTAAGATATTTCCCCACAACTGTGGTCTGTTCAGTTTTTCATCCCTCTAAATCTTGCCACAAATCATGCATAAAAAAAATTGCAGACGAGCTGTTGTGATTCTAACCAAGCCAGGCATTGACATCTCCAAGAATGATTCCTTTCCTTTTGCATGGATTACATTAATGACAACAGACAAGTTGTCATAAAATGATGCTGTTGATGTCTTTTAGACATCTGATGTGGGGACATATGCACTAATCGGTGTCAGAGTTTGAACTCCCTCCAGCCTCAATTTTAACGTCTTAAGCCCAAGGCTGACCATATAGTTCAAAAATAAGTCTTTTCGCCATCAAAAAGGTCACAGTCTATCTTTAGTTATATTTTAAAAACTGCTTTGAGCCTATGACTTAAGCATCTGGATGACTTTCAAAAATAATAAATCTTTGCTAAGAAGAAATGTGGCTTGTTAACAGAGGAGCAAAACAAAGCAAGCCAGTTTACCCAAATTCATTTTAATATGTTAAAGGAACATATCTTAAAAAAAAAAAAATCTTAAAGATGATGAAATGTAATAATCTGTGGATATGACTTTATTTCCACATGTAATGAGGAAGAACAAAAAAAATCAGTGAAGATTTTTTAACTGTGTTGTTGTTAGATACTGTTGAGTCACTTCCAACTCTCAGCAACCCCATGTACAGAAGAATGAAACACTGCCCGGTCCTGTGCCATCCTCATCATTGTTGCTGCTTCAGCCCATTGTTGCAGCCACTGTGTCAATACATCTCCTTGACTGTCTTTGTCTTTTTGGTAGAGGCACTGTGCCAAGCTTCCTAACTGAAAGATGATCAAAATCAAGGCTTTTTTTTTTTAAACCAGGAGATTTGCTTCTAGCACCAAGAGCCACGTAGGAAAGAAAATATAAGCAATTCATATTTTTAAAACTCAATTTCTTAACTGAGTTCCTAGAACTGTAGTTTTTTCCTTTTTTTTACAATTATATTCACATTTCAATATAAAAATTTTGGTATATTAGAAAATAAAAATATCTTTTTTTTTTTTTGGACATTATTTATTTAACCAAAGTATTGAAAGAAGTAGGAAGGACAAAGTATTTTAAGCCTGATATCATTTTGGCTTCAAGAATTGAAGAAAAGAGAGGTAGAGCCAAGATGGCAGAATACACAGATGCTTCTGGTGAGCCATCTTTACAACAAAGACCTGAAAAAAACAAGTGAAACGAGTATATTTATGACAAGCTGGGAGCCCTGAGCATCAAAGGCAAGCTTAGACAAAGAACTGAGGGGCAGGGGAAGAAGAGACCATTCAGAGGTGGAGAGGAGTTACCAGACCTAAATCACGGGGAGCCCCCAGGCACCATTTCCGGAGCTGTGGCGGCGGCAGCGGAGGGCTGGTACTAGTGTTCGGCTGCAGTTTCCTCAGGGTGAAGCACCCAGCTGCACAGCCTAGTCACGCCTCCGGAACCTGAGAAGAACGGCGCTCTCGGCAAAAGCTAAGTACTTGTGTATATTTTACCGTGCCCCCCCCCACCCTCAAGCTGGTTTCAGTGCCTGAATTCCCTGGGCCTGAGACAGGCCCTGTTGAGCACCTAGAGCCATCCTCCTAGCCTTGAAGAAGGAAAGAAAATGAAGTTGGGGGGAAAAGATAATTTGCTTGCTCCATTAACCGAGGGAGCCCAGGACAGAAGCGGCTCCTGTCCAGGCATAAACCATCTGTGGACCTTGAGCACCTTTCCCTGCTGCATGGACCTGTGTGGGCCTATTGCAGGAGAATAGGCCCTTGTTGGCAAACTCCAACCATTTCAGCTGTGCAGTGGAGATGTGGGTGTTTGATGTTTGACATTGCTTTGCCTATGAAACAAGGCCCTCACCTGCCCACACCAGCTACCTAAGGACTGGTAGCTCCACTCAGGTCACCAAGCCACCCCACTATAGGTGTCTAAAGATAACTAGTACCTCCCAGCCCTTACAACCAAAAACTTTGTGTGCCCATAGTCCATCTGCAGAACCCATCCACCAGTACAATTTAGGGAACAGGGACACGTTTTCCTCAGAGACACTCAGGAGTCAGTTCTCAGCCCTCTGCCTTGTTCAGAGCGTGACCCCCTGCTGTAATAAGTTACTGGTATACACGCCCATCACCCCCGCCCCTCTAAGAAAGTAGGACAGAACCTGTACCACACACTTGATAATCAGCTACCTGGAAACCTGAGCTGAATTCATACAAGAAAACTGAATGGACTCCGAGACTGATATACCTGGTAACAGCTTTAGCCAGATGGGGACAGGACACCAGAGCTTCTAAGGCTAAAATAATCAAGCTAGTTCACTCAAGCAGCCCATAGGGGTCTACCAAAACAAAACAAAGCAGGAACCTATGACACAGTAAGCAAGCATAAACTAATACAATAACTTACATATAGCTCAGAGACAACAGTCAATATCCAGTCACATAAAGAAACAGACCATGGTCACCTCAGTAGGCTCTCAAAACAAAGAATCCAGGGATCTTCTAAATGAAAGTGCATTCCTGGAATTCCCAGATGCAGAATACAAAAGTTTAATATACAGAACCCTTCAAGACATCAGGAAGGAAATGAGGCAATATGCAGAACAAGCCAAGGAACACACAGATAAACCAATTGAAAAAATTAGAAAGATTATTCAGGAACATAATGAAAAATTTTAAAAGCCAGAAAAATCCATAGACAGACAGCAATCAGAAATTCAGAAGATTAACAATAAAATTACAGAAGTAGACAACTCAATAGAAAGTCAGAGAAGCAGAATTGAGCAAGTAGAAGCTAGAATCTCAGAACTTGAAGATAAATCACTTGGCACTAATATATTTGAAGAAAAATCTGATAAAAGAATTAAAAAAAATAAAGAAACCTTAAGAATCATGTGGGACTCTATCAAAAGAAATAACCTACAAGTGATTGGAGTACCAGAACAGGGAGGGATAACAGAAAATACAGAGAAAATTGTTGAAGATTTGTTGGGAGAAAACTTCCCTGATATTGTGAAAGATGAGAAGATATCTATCCAAGATGCTCATCGAACTCCACATAAGGTAGATTTGAAAAGAAAGTCACCAAGACATATTATAATTAAGCTTGCCGAAACCAAAGATAAAGAGAGGATTATAAGAGCAGTGAGGGATAAATGATAAGTCACCTACAAGGGAGAGCCAATAAGAATAAGCTTGGACTACTCGGCAGAAACCATGCAGGCAAGAAGGCAATGGGATGACATATTTAAAAAATTGAAGGAAAACAATTGCCTGCAAAGAATCATATATCGACAAAACTGTCTCTTAAATATGAAGGTGAAATTGAGACATTTCCAGGTAAACACAAGTTTAGGGAATTCGTAAAAACCAAACCAAAACAACAAGAAATATTAAAAGGAGTTCTTTGGTTAGAAAAATCAAAACTACCAGGCATCAATCTAAAAAAAAAAAAATTTTTTTTTTTCTATCAATCTAAGACTAGAACACTGGGCAGAGCAATGAAGAGTCAACCCAGACAAGGAAACCAAAAAAAAAAACAAAGCAAGAGTATATTAAAAAAAAAAGCCCAAAACAGGGTAGCAGCTATGTTATTATATAAAAGAAGACAACATTAAAATAATAAAGAGGGACTAAGAAATGTAGTCATACACCTTCCATGTGGAGAGGAAGATATGGCGATACAAAGAAATAAAAGTTAGTTTTAAATTTAGAAAAATTGGGGTAAATAATAAGGTAACCACAAAGGAGGCAGACTATCCTACTCATCAAAATAAAATACAAGGGAAAAATACAGACTCAGTGGAAACAAAATCAACAACAACAAATATGACGAAAGGACAATATTTAAAGAAAATCTACTAAACACATAAAATTAAGTGGGAAAAAGAAACTGTCAACAACACACACACAAAAGACATCAAAACAATAGCACTAAATTCATACCTATCCATAATTACGCTGAATGTAAACGGACTAAATGCACCAATAAAGAGACAGAGAGTGGCAGAATGGATTAAAAAACAAGATCCGCCCATATGCTGCCTACAAGAGACACACCTTAGACTTAGAGACACAAACAAACTAAAACTCAAAGGATGGAAAAAAATGTATCAAGCAAACAACAATCAAAAAAGAGCAGGAGTGGCAATATTAATTTCTGACAAAACAGACTTTAAAGTTCAACCCATCAGAAAGGATAAGGAAGGACACTATATAATGATTAAAGGGAAAATACACCAAAAAGATATAACCATATTAAACATTTATGCACACAATGAAAGGGCTGCAAGATACATAAAACAAACTCTATCAGCATCGAAAAGTGAGATAGACAGCTCCACAATAATAGTAGGAGGCTTCAACTCATCACTTTTGGTGAAGCACAGGACATCCAGAAAGAAGCTCAATAAAGACACAGAAGATCTAAATGCCACAGTCAGCCAACTTGACCTCGTAGACATATACAGAACCCTCCACCCAACAGCCACAAATTATA
This sequence comes from Loxodonta africana, assembly GCF_030014295.1. Lineage (NCBI taxonomy): Eukaryota > Metazoa > Chordata > Mammalia > Proboscidea > Elephantidae > Loxodonta > Loxodonta africana. The sequence goes on from NC_087344.1 coordinate 175,432,856, forward strand.
CTTTCTTTTCTAGCACACATGGAACAGTCTCTAGAATAGACCACGTATTAGGTCACAAAGCAAGCCTCAGCAGAATCCAAAACATTGAAATATTACAAAGCTTCTTCTCTGACCGTAAGGCCATAAAAGTGGAAATCAATAACAGGAAAAGCAGGGAAAAGAAATCGAACACTTGGAAACTGAAGTATACCCTGCTCAAAAAAGACTGGATTATAACAGACACTAAGGATGGAATAAAGAAATTCATAGAATCCAATGAGAATGAAAACACTTCCTAACAGAACCTTTGGAACACAGTGAAGGCAGTGCTCAGAGGCCAATATATATCAATAAACGCACACATCCAAAAAGAAGAAAGGGCCAAAATCAAAGAATTATCCCTACAACTTGAACAAATAGAAAGAGAGCAACTAAAGAAACCCACAGGCACCAGAAGAAAACAAATAATAAAATTGAGAGCTGAACTAAATGAAATAGAAAAAACAACTCAAAGAATTAACACGACCAAAAGCTGATTCTTTTGAAAAAACCAACAAAATTGATAAACCACTGGCCAAACGGACAAAAAAAAAAAAAAAAAAAAAAACAGGAGAGGAAGCAAATAACCCAAATAAGAAATGAGATGGGCGATATTACAACAGACCCAACTGTATTTAATAGAATCCTATCAGATTACTATGAAAAACTGTACTCAAACAAATTTGAAAACCTAGAAGAAATGGATGAATTTCTAGAAACACACTACCTACCTAAACTAACATAAACAGAGGTAGAACAACTAAATAGATCCTTAACAAAACAAGAGATTGAAAAAGTAATCAAAAAACTCCCAACAAAAAAAAGTCCTGGTCCGGATGGCTTCACTGCAGAGTTCTACCAAACTTCCAGAGAAGAGTTAACACCACTACTACTAAAGGTATTTCAGAGCATAGAAAAAGACTGAATACTACCAAACTGATTCTATGAAGCCACCATACCTGATACCAAAATCAGGTAAAAACACCACAAGAAAAGAAAATTATAGACCTATATCCCTCATGAATGTAGATGCAAAAATCCTCAACAAAATTCTAGCCAATAGAATTCAACAACATATCAAAAAAATAGCTCACCATGACCAAGTGGGATTCATACAAGGTATGCAGGGATGGTTCAACATTAGAAAAACAATTTATGGAATCCACCACATAAATAAAACAAAAGACAAGAATCACATGATTTTATCAATTGAAGCAGAAGAGGCATTTGACAAAGTTCAGCACCCATTCATGATAAAAACTCTCAGCAAAATAGGAATAGAAGGAAAATTCCTCAACATAATAAAGGGCATTTATACAAAGCCAACAGCCATCATCACTCTAAATGGAGAGAGCCTGAAAGCATTCCCACCGAGATCAGGAACCAGACAAGGATGCCCTTTATCACCGCTCTTATTCAACATTGTGCTGGAAGTCCAAGCTAGAGCAATTAAGCTAGATAAAGAAATAAAGGGCATCCAGATTGGCAAGGAAGAAATAAAAGTATCTCTATTTGCAGATGACATGATCTTATACAGAGGAAACCCTAAGGAATCTTCCAGAAAACTACTGAAACTAATAGAAGAGTTCTGCAGAGTATCAGGATACAAGATAAACATACAAAAATCGGTTGGATTCCTCTACACCAACAAAAAGAACATGGAAGACCAAATCACCAAATCAATGCCATTTACAGTAGCTCCCAAGAAAGTAAAATACTTAGGGAAAAAATCTTAACAGAGATGTAAAAGACTTATACAAAGAAAACTACAAAACACTTCTGAAAGAAAACAAAAGAGACCTACATAAGTGGAAAAACATACCTTGCTTGTGTATAGGAAGACTTAATATTATAAAAATGTCTCTTCTACCAAAAACGACCTATGCATTTAATGCAATTCTGATCCAAATCCCAACGAAATTCTTTAATGAGATGGAGAAACAAATCACCACCTTCATATGGAAGGGAAAGAGACCCTGGATAAATACGGCATTACTGAAAAAGAAGAACAAAGTGAGAGTCCTCACTTTACCTGATTTTAGAACCTATTATACTGCCACAGTAGTCAAAACAGCCTGGTACTGGTACAACAACAGATACATGGACCAATGGAACAGAATTGAGAATCCAGACATAAATCCATCCACATAAAAGCAGTTGATATTTGACAAAGGCCCCAAACAGTTAAATGTGGAAAAGACAGTCTTTTTAACAAATGGTACTGGCGTAACTGGATTTCCATCTGCAAAAAAATGAAACAAGACCCATACCTCACTCTATGCACAAAACCTAAGTCAAAACGGATCAAAGGCCTAAATATAAAATCTAAAATGATAAAGATCATGGAATTAAAAATAGGGCAAGGTTAGGAGCCCTAATACATGCATAAATGGTATACAAAACATCATAAAGAATGCAGAAGAAAAACTGGATAACTGGGAGCTCCTAAAAATCAAACACCTATGCTCATCCAAAGACTTCACCAGAAGAGTAAAAAGACTACCTACAGACTGGGAAAAAGTTTTTAGCTACGACATTTCTGCTCAGCGCCTGATCTCTAAAATCTACATTATACTGCAAAAACTCAACTACAAAAAGACAAATATCCCAATTAAAAAATGGGCAAAAGATATGAAAAGACACCTCACTAAAGAAGACATTCAGGTAGCTAACAGATATATGAGGAAATATTCACGATCATTAGCCATTAGAGAAATGCAGATCAAGACTACAATGAGATTTCATCTCACTCCAACAAGGCTGGCATTAATCCAAAAAACACAAAATAACAAATGTTGGAGAGGCTGTGGAGAGATTGGAACACTTCTACACTGCTGGTGGGAATGTCAAATGGTATAACCACTTTGGAAATCAATTTGGCTTTTCCTTAAAAAGCTACAAATAGAACTACTGTATGATCCAGCAATCCCACTCCTTGGAATATATCCTAGAGAAATAAGAGCCTTTATATGAACAGATATATGCACACCCATGTTTATTGCAGCACTGTTTACAATAGCAAAAAGATGGAAGCAACCAAGGTGCCCATCAACGGATGAATGGATAAATAAATTATGGTATATTCACACAATGGAATACTACGCATTGATAAAGAACAGTGAGGAATCTGGGAAACATTTCATAACATGGAGGAACCTGGAAGGCATTTTGCTGAGTGAAATTAGTCAGTTGCAAAAGGACAAATATTGTGTAAGACCACTATTACAAGAACTTGAGAAATAGTTTAAACTGAGAATAAAACATTCTTTTGTGTTCACGAGATGGGGGAGGGAGGGGAGTGGGAGAGGGGCATTCACTAATTAGATAGTAGATAAGAACTACTTTAGGTGAAGAGAAAGACTGCACACAATACAGGGGAGGTCAGCACAAGTGGACTAAACCAAAAGCAAAGAAGTTTCCTGAATAAACTGAGTGTTTCGAAGGCCAGCATAGCAGGGGCAGGGGTCTGGGGACCATGGTTTCAGGGGACATCTAAGTCAATTGGCATAATAAAATCTATTAAGAAAACATTCTGCATCCCACTTTGAAGAGTGGTGTCTGGGGTCTTAAGCGCTAGCAAGCAGCCATCTAAAGTGCATCAATTGGTCTCAACTCACCTGGATCGAAGGAGAATGAAGAACACTAAGGACATAAGGTGATTACAAGCCTAAGAGACAGAAAGGGCCACATGAACCAGAGACTACATCATCCTTAGACCAGAAGAACTAGATGGTGTCTGGCTACAACCGATGACTGCCCTGACAGGGAACACAACAGAGAACCCCTGAGGGAGCAGGAGAGCAGTGGGATGCAGACCCCAAATTCTCATAATACTAAACATAATGGTCCGACTGAGACTGGAAGGACCCTGGTGGTCATGGCCCCCAGACCTTCTGTTGGCCCAGGATAGGAACCATTCCTGAAGCCACCTCTTCAGACATGGATTGGACTGGACAATGGGTTGGAGAGGGATGCTGGTGAGGAGTGAGCTCTTGGATCAGGTGGACACTTGAGACTATGTTGGCATCTCTTGCCTGGAGGGAAGATGAGAGGGTGGAGGGGGTTAGAAGCTGGTGAAATGGACAGGAAAAGAGAGAGTGGAGGGAAAGAGTGGGCTGTCTCATTAGGAGGAGAATAATTGGGAGTGTGTTGCAAGGTATGTGTGAGAGACTGACTTAATTTGTAAAGTTTCACTTAAAACACAATAAAAATTATAAAAAATATTGAGGAAAAGTGAAATTAAATGAAATAAAATATTTTTGTAAGAATTAGTATGTTCAAGATCTAAACACAAAGTCTAGCTTAACACTTTATCAAATGTTCAACTTATCTCCACGCCCTGAGTATCTTTCATCTGAAAGCTCTAGGGAAGAATCATTACTTGTCTCTTCCCAGCTTTTGGTGGTTCTTGACAACCCTTGGTGCTCCTTGGTTTGTAGACGCATCACTCTATTCTCTGACCCTGTCTTCACATGATCTTCCCTATATCTTCTGTGTCCAAATATCTCTGTTCTTTCTCTTATAAAGATACTAGACATTGGATTTAGGGCACATCTTAATCCAGTATGACCTAATCTTAGCTTGATTATACCACAAAGACCCTATTTCCAAATATGGTCACATTCACAAGTACCAGGAATTAAGACTTCAACATCTCTTTTGTTGGAGCAAACGATTAAGCTCTGACTACTAGCAGAAAGGTTGGTGGTGCGGGCCCACCTAGAGGCTCCTCGGAAGACAGGCCTTGTGATCTGCTTCTGAAAGATCATAGCTCTGAAAACTCTGTGGAGTGGTTAATACTCTGCATACACAGGGCACCATGAGTCAGAGTCCACTGGCCTTGCAACGAACAGCAAATGCATTCAAACCACTGCTATTGTATTTTCTGTTGGCCAGTTGCTATAACTTACCATAGATTGTGGCCAAGTCTGAAAACACAATTTAGGATTCATATCTTACTCAGTGAATGCATGTGTGTATTTATAGAAATAAATATGTATTCCTAGGCAGATAGAAGGATGTTTCTTTTCACAGGAAGCAAAAGGGCTTAATAGGCTGTACATAGTCCATTTTATTTAAGCAAATCAGGCCAAGGCTTATGTGCTCCTTCCCAAAATAGGCAATGAGTAAGGGGGGGCACTGTACCATTTGCAAAATCTCTGTTAAAAAAAAAAAAATGTTTTGATTTAATAGCCATGCTTTTTTTGTGTGTGTTTCATTTTTGTTTTTGCTTATATATATATATATATATATATATATATATATATATAAAATAATGAATATAAGTGTCCATCAGCTTGTCAAATTAGTTGACAGACCTCCATGACTGGATAGTGTAATTGGATCAACATCCTAAATCCGGGGGGAGTGGGAGCAGAGCATCCTTGCACGCTAGTCTTTCTCTCCCTTGTGCTGCCAAAACCTTTTTTCCTTCACATTTTAATGTAGAAATCTTGGTATATCAGAAAACAACAAAAAAAATATCTCTCTGTTTTTAATTTGGGCACTAACTACAGCTCAGGCGCTCTAGGAAGTAGAGCCCAACAAGGCAGCTCCCATAGGCTGGGGAGCGAGTTTACAACTTTCTGGAGAAGGGGACACAGTGTGGAGGAGGGGCGGAAGGAGTGGCCTGGGGGACCTGGGATTTCTTCATAGGAGGGCCCTCCTGCCAACCACGCAACGGACCTGGCACCGCGGGAGCCAATAAACACCACCCGCATTTTTGATTCTGACACAGAATCAGAAACAACCAATCATGGTGTAGAATAAATTTCTTGAAGTCCAAATATTGTTAAAACGTATAGTTTTAATTCTTTAGGTAAACATTGCCAATTTTTTCTTCATAGTAATCATGTCAGTTTACCCTTTGAGCAAAAATGCCCTCTGAGTGTGTCTATTCCTTCTTAGGCTAGTTACTGCATTTAAAAACATTCTTTTCAGTATGCTATGTGAAATTGGAATCTCATTTTAATTTTCATTTCACAATAGCCTTTTTAATTGGAAAAAAAAAGGTAGATATACAGCTATTATTTCTAGAGTTCTTAATATTAAAACTTGGTTTATGAAAGAGATAAATCAATGAAATGGAGATAAGACAGCTTATTGCTTTAACCTGCTGGGGGTGATGACCTCAGTATAAAAGAGTTCTGAGCAACAAATACTTTCAAAATAGTTCCAAATTAAAAATATGCTCTTGTTTTATAAATGATTATACAATATATGAAATATATAACCAAAATTGCTTACATGACCTGCAAATAGAATTACATCCTAAAATTATACTTGATGTATAGAATGTGTCCATCTGTCAAGTCCAGAAACATCTGAGATAATGTCATAGTTGTCAAATGAAACCTTTAAGAGTTTGAACGTTTTATCTAATAGATCTAAAAGTCCTATGTGTGATGTTTTCTACATCACACTCTGTTAATAGTAACAAATTGTTTATATCATCCTCGATAGCCATTCTTGTTCATGTACCACAAAATGCTTCAATTTAGTCCTTTTTATGTGAGCATTTACGTCTCCATTCTCTGGTCACTTTGGCCATTATTTCATAGATAATTTCACAACAGAAATGCTGAATAAGCAAATTTACCTTTCATTGACCTCTATTTGAACGGATAATATCCATTCATTATTTTACATTCTGGGTTAAATATTTGTTCATGAGTCCCTAAATGCCATTTTAAACCTCCACCCTTCTCCACTAAAATGCAGAAAGATAAAAGTTACAATTTATAACTCCTTCTGATTTAGAAGAACATTATAGCCTTTTAAGCTACCTGAAATGTTAGGGGTGGTCCCTAGATGCTAGCTTCACCGTGATTTATACTATAATGTTGATTCCTTGCCTTGGATTATGTGAAGTGAATAAGTTAGAAAGATTGCTACTACTGTAGTTAAAAGACATTTTTTTTAATTGAAAGGCAGTTGTCAGTTTCTACATGAAGTGCATTAAAAAAAAAGTGAAATCTGTTATTTTTAGTTCTAAATTGAAAGATTTAAAAAAAATTCTTGTGTGAGATGCAGGATCTTGACTGTATCTCATTAATGAATACACTTCATACACACATACACACAAACCAATAAAGATTGGAAAATAAAGTACGTATTTTCCTCACATAGATGAAGTTAAGGTCATTGTGATGAGTGATAACTTACTAGTTGTTATGGTTATGACCATCTAGCCTGGAATTTTCTGTAATCCCATTTTTGGTTTTCTCCTGAGTTCAATTTCTCAGGAGTGAAGAACCTATCTACCAATTGCTTGATGGATGATATTTTGAGCCTCACGAGAATAAAGTACTAAATTGCCTCTAAGCATGCTTGGAGAATATATTACATAAAGGCATACTGAGCACTGCACATGGACGGACCTTTGATGAAAGCCTAGTAAAAGCTCAATGTGATTCACAAACTATTGAGACAATTCCTTTTCTCCTTGAATAGATAACACAGGGGTGTTTCCAACTCTAAGATGTTAGCAAAAACATTTTAATTTTCTGCCACAAGAGCCATTGACAGAAAGTTCTTGTCAGCTTTTAGTGTAGTTATATGACTGAAGACTTCTATTAAAGATGAAAAATTCTACGAAAGTGTAAGGTTCTCAGTAACTACTTAGCACTCTGTACCAAGGTTTAGTTTGCGTTTCTGTTTTGGCAAAGTCAGTGTGCATATAACATCTGGTTATTCCTATCTACATGAATTGTTGTTTTCGTTCATAGACTGATAAATGAATTAGGCAAGTCAGTGAATATTTATCCTAAAGCTCTTTTTTTTTTTCCTACTATTTAGAGTAGATTTTTCCCGTTTTCTGTTGCCCTGGATGCTGTAGGTCCTCCTATTATGAGCCTCAGCAAGAGACTCAAACTGGATGCACCCATTTACACTTCCGCCAGGAAGTTGTGAGAATTACACTTGCTTCATACCATTGCTAATGATTAGGGCACTGTTTCTAATTTAATACTGGTAGGTGAGTTTGTTTTGTACCTTTTGGATAACAATTGACTTTTTCTTTAATGATTAATGAGGTTTGAGCAATATTATATATCCTTTATGGCTTTTATTTGGAGTTTCCATTGGGAGTTATTTTGTTTGTATTTTTCTTATTGATTTGTAGGTGTACTTGCTGCGATGTTTTTTTTTTTCTCACAATGTATGTACTAAAGATGTTTTCTCACAGTCTGTGACTTGCCTTTTCATTCTCTTAATAGTGTTTTTTAATAGACAGATTTTCATAATTTTTAAGCTGTCTAATTAACCAATCTATTTTTAATTGTGCTTATTGTGTCATATTGAAGAACTGTGATGATATTTTGCTATGTTTTCGTATGGAAACACCATGGCTTACCTTTCGTAGTTAAGTCTAATAATCACCTGAAAATGATTTTTTTATATGCTTTGAGGTAATGGTAGAGATGGATTTTTTTCCCATATGTATATACCTGTTGATTCAATATCATTTGTTGAAAAGATCATCATTTCCCAAATACATTCCACTTCATCTATTTTGTATTTGGGTGGCCATATACAGCTGAGGTCAGTTTTTTGATTCTCAATTCCGTATGTGTATTCTATTTACCTATCCTTCCATGAATACTATACTGTTTTAATTACTGTAGCTTTATAATAATTTTTAATATTTTTCAAGTGACACTTCTACAGTGTCATTCTTTTTCTCTTCAGAATTTTATAAACTCCTTTGAATTTCTCATTTCCTTATGAATTTTAGAATCATCTTTTCCGTCCTCCAATGCACCCCATACACACAGGAAAAAAAAAAGAAATGAAAAACAAGATTTTGATAGGAATTGTATTGAATCTCAAGGTTCTCAAGGCAATTTTGAAAAGAATAGAAACTTGATAAGTTTAAGCTATCCAAATCATTAAATATCTTTCCATTTATTTAGGTCTTCCTTAATTTTACTGTCTGGCACAATCTTTTTAAAATATATATTCATAGGTATTTGTTACTTTATGGTTTTTGTAAATGATATTGTGTCTTAACATTTGTTTATTGAGTTTTACTTTTCAGACTGCAAACTTCACCTTTTTTTAGGTGTACAGTCTGATGAGTTTGGACAAATGTATACAGTTGTGTAATGGTTGCCACAATTGAGATATAAAATATTTCAGTATAGTAGTGCCTGGTACAGAGTAGATATGACCAAATATTTATTAAATGATTAGTCACTGAGTAAATGCACAAATAATAATTTAAAATTTAGGTGGAAATGTTTAGCACTTTTTGATGGGAGATATGTGGATTTGGATAAGGCATAGAGCAATCAAAGAGGTGAATTTATTAAAGTAAAATTAAGATTATTTCAATGTGCATTTACTTAAGAGCACCCTTTCAAAAATTTTATGGTTGATCTTGGATCATAACAACTTATTCTTCCAAAGCTGACATCTTTTTAATTAGGACAAAAACATAATGACAAAGCGTATTCCCCAGTTGAGTAACTATACATTATGAACAAACTTTGTAATGACCTGGAAATAATCTCTAAAATATGTGCTATTTGACTGCTTACCAAGTATTTCAGATGGTGCTCTGGCAAACACCAGTACCAGATCACTTTTTAAGAAAACCTTTTATCTACCAGTAGGCTACTTTGCCTGCATGCCTATTTTACTTCACTTTTTTTTTTTTTTTAATGAAAGTGTGAGGATTTTGAGGACACTCACTATACTTCATAGTGTCTTTCTCATATGAGAAATATGTATATCAATTACTGGGAATATTTTTACTGCTTCTGCTCAAAACAGAATTAAAAAGCTTATTATTATTATTATTTTTTTATGGAAATACTATGTAAGTAAACCTGTTCTCCTTTGCACTGGCTGCAAAAATCTCAGAGACCAATTTATGCCATAACTTGGACGTGGACTAACACGTGACTCTGTTCTCTACTTCATCATTCTTTTTTAGTATTCTTATTTTCCCTGGATCCTGATATCCTCATTTAATTTTTCAGTCATGCAGATGTTATGTCTTTCCTGGAAAAAGGTAGTATGTGACTGAATTAAATAAACAGAGTAACATTTCATCTAGCCCTTTCCCCAGCTAGCTGCCTGCACACTTTTATTTCACAGGAGTTGTCTTCACCTGCAGACTCATTGCTGACCCCACTCACTCCCCAGTGTGCTCTACAGCTTAATTTAGAGACTTTGTGCGAATCTGTGGGCTATAACAACTACCATTAACCATTCTACATAATCCTAGAAAATGCTTAGAAATTTTGAAAACCCTACAAGTATGGCTATCCCCTTTACATAATTTACATAATTTTAAGCCTATGTCTGACTATTTAGCTGCCATTCCAACATGGTGGCCAAGTCAAAAAAATGCACTCAGTAATCCTAGCTCGTTAAGATTCATGGTTCCTTAATCATTTTCAATACCCTTTAAAGCCTTCTTATATTGTTTTATGGGCAACATTTATTTACTGAAGAAATAGCTACTGTAAATTTTACTTTTAGCTGGCACTGAATGCAATAGACACCTGTATTGTTTTAAGGCATTGTAGGTGTGAACCGGAACTCTGGTGGTGCTGCTAACCAAAAAGCTGGCAGTTCAAATCTACCAGCCGCTATTTGGTTACCCTGTTAGGTGGTTCTACTCTGTCCTGTAGGGTTGCTATAAATGGGAATAAACCCAATGACACAATGACAACAGGTTTGGTTTTGGTTTTTGGTAGATGTGAATTGGTCAAATTTTAATTTACTCGGTTTTCTCTTCACTCTGAAATTTTCTTTACAGATAATTAATGTTTCCTTTTTTTTTAATACAATCTCCTTTTGCCAACTAACCTGTTGCCGTGCAGTCTATTCTGACTTATAGCTACCCTATAGAACAGAGTAGAACTGTGTTATAGGATTTCCAAGGAGTAGCTGGTAGATTCGAATTGCTGACCTTTTGGTTAGCAGCTGAACTCTTAACCACTGTGCCACAGCTAGAACCGGTAAAATGAAACATCTGAAAACCAGCTACTTTATGATTTTGTTAAAAACGCATATATATTTTAATTTCAGTTTGTTACTGAGACAGATTTCCACCCTGGGATTTAGAACATGTGACTTAGATTAAAAAAAAAAAAAAAAAAAACTCTCCCACTAACTTGTAAAATATTTATGATCCTAAACCATGTATCTTATTTATGTTACTTAATTTACAGTGTCATCATGTATTTTCCTTTACTTTCAGAAATTTTTTCAACAAAGGTGCTGAAACATTGTAGCTTAACACATTTTTATTAAGTTTTTATGTGCACTAAATTCCAGATACGAATATTGTATTTTCAAATATAAACTTTTAAAAACGACAAACCGGAGGGAAAGGAGTTGATAATTAGTTTTCTACCCAAACCATTATAAAATAGCAACTGTAGTGTTGTATTCCGAGCCTCCCCACTCCATTCTGTCTCAATGTCCATATATAACATCAAAAATTTAATTAGTCAATGAGTACCGAGTCTACTGGTTCATCTAGAGAAAATGTTTACTTATGGATTGCCTACCAATCTGCCAATAGTCGCCTCATGCTATCTTATAGACAATACAGTTCTGGCACAGTGTCAAAATTTGCTACCTAGGTTGTCATTTGATCTAGCAATTTAGGACACATCTGTGCCCTAATCCCAGTATTTCATTATTTCCCCAAGTCCCACATTATGTTTTTACACTTCCACTCATCTCTCAACTCAAATGAGAAAACCGTCCTGAAACCCTCAGGTGATTCATTGGTTCCTCTTCAGTGCTCCAATAATGCTGAGTATGTACCTCTATTTCAATACTCATGACACTGTATTTCTACTTTATTTTTCATTAAACATTTTTATCGAATAACTAACAGGATATAAAGCATTTCTGTGGGTTGAGTAGATAAGGATAAATAAGACAAGGGCCCTTCTCCTTGAGATGTTACCAGATATTATTTTTCTGTTTCTTTACATCATTAAATTCTGAGTTCATTGTGGTCAAGTATCATGACTTATTCATTTTTATACTTGTAGCACTAGCAGGTTGCCAGGTGTATAGAATGTAGAAGACATTCAATAAATAAAGCTATGGATGATTGGTTTAGCAAATGAAGAAAGGGAGTTAGCAGAAATCATTTTAACAATGTTAAAGTCACTGTAAACAGCTTTATATATGGGAGCGTTCAAACAGACAATGATACAGTTAGAAGCAAAGTCCAATTTACAACCCACAGCACAGCTATCTGTAATACTGTGCAAATTAACATAGATTCTTCATAATACCTTGGTGTGTAAATTTTGAATTCTAGTTTTAAAGTATAAAATATCTGTCCTAAGTTTCATACCAATACAACCTACTTGCTGGGTGTGAAATTGATGTTCGTCACTCTTAGTCCTACTGCCACTTAGCAGAGTTGTGCAACTATCAAGAGCATTGATATTAGATGTCAGCTATCAACAGTCCCAAGCGTAGTTAGTACAACAGTTAAAACAAGATCTCTGTTTTCTGGACAGGGTAGAGTATAACCTCACAAAAGAACTCTATTTTATTTATTTATTTTTGTTTATTTCATTGGAATTAGATTTTTGCTCCAACCTAATTCAGAAAATGAGAATAAAATACCTTTCACTTTGTCGTGAACTCTACAAGTGACTCTCTAGCTTTAAGTCTGCCAAAGTTGTTTTCCATGGCTTTTAGCCAAATTTCCCTGACTTGATAGAATTCAACAAAAAGAAACATAGGTGTCCAGCTTTTCAAAGGTTATTTGAAGGAGGCAAAACCTCCATAGCAACATGATAATAAACATATCTATAACTTTTGTGAAGATATAAAAAATGTGTAGCAGTTCCACAAAAATCATCAAGCCTCTTCCTTAAAGTATCAGGATTTTGCCAGGTCAATCCAAAGTGGAATAAGAATGGGAGGACAGAATGAGAGGCATCCAGACCAGATCAGAGTCACCGCTCTTCTAAGAGGAGCAACTAAATATTTAAATCAGAATTCTGCTGTTTATGAATATTTTTTCTTATTCGTATTCCAGTGTATAAAGTTGTAAGACAAAGGCTCCCTATATATAAAATCCATTCTCTAGTGTTGACTCCGTACTTCAAAGTAACCATAAAAACACTGAAAAATCGGTATTCAGGGATGGGTAGAGGTAGATTTGTAGACTGAGTGGGTGTTACTTAACTATTTTAGTCAATATTCTTATGTCCAAATTATCAAAATTCAAATTCTCTCTTTTCTGATATACTTTTTTAACACTTCTCACTGGGTATGCTACAAAAATATTCTGAAGAAACACATGTGAGACAGAGGTTGAAGCAAGGAATGTTTTCTGTAGCCTTAATGGCTAATTTTGTGGTTTATCCTCACTGAGAAAATGGCATGTGAAGGGACAAGGTATCTTACAGAATGAGATAGAGGGAAGATGGTATAATGCCAGAATGGGCATACTGTCAGGTACGACATTTTAACCTTCCATTCCATAAACACCTTCTGCTTGATCTTTCTTATTTCACCATTTCTCTACTATTCTTATCAGCCCCAGAAAATGTCTTTCAGATTTGATTTTAAAGAAATTGCTTAAGATAACTGCAGCAAATAGATGAAGGATGAAATGTATATAGTCACAATATTTGGGAACAGGTACAAAAACAATTGATATAACTATTTTACTTTGCCTTGCAAATGTAATAAAAAAGGCAGGTGAAATGACATATATTAGAACAATTGACTGGATATATTTGTTTCATGCAAGTTGCTCCAGAGATTCCTTTAAACAAATCAAAACAAATGAGAAAAAAAGACTCAAATGTACATAAAAAACACATATATTGTTAGTTGTCGTCAAGTTGATTCTGACTCATGGCGGCCCAATATGTGCAGAGTAAAACTGCTACCATGGGGTTTTCAAGCTCTGACCTTTCAGAAGCAAATCACCAAGCCTGTCTTTCAAAGCATCTCTGGGCTAGTCCTTGACTGCCAACCTTTCAGCTAGTCATAGAGCGCTTAACCATTTGCACCAATCGAGGACCTTATAGATATAGGTATAACTAAGTATATATAAACATACTACATATTATTCTAAGTTTCAAACTTGTAAGCTGTGGATTGAGGCCCCATGTGGATATCTGATTAGCGAGGCATCTTTTTACACACGAGTCCTCATGCATCCTTAGTCAGCAAGCACTACGAGGTTAATAGTAAATAGGTGAATCTGACAGGATGGAAAAACTAAAAACAGCATCCACCACCCATCTGTGATTTTGTTGTATTGAGGTGGCTTGTATTTTGCTGTGATACTGGAAACTATGCCACTGAGATCTCAAATTCCAGCAAAGCATTTGAAGCAGGTGATATACTTCTGAAAATTAGCCAATGAAAATCTTATGGATCACTAAAGATCATTGTCCATTTTGCTTGCTTTGGACCTGTCATCGGGAAGAGGACGTCATGTTTGGTGAAATAAAGGGCTAGCAAGGGTCAGGGAGACTTCTGATGAAATGGATTGGCACAATAGGCACAATGATGAACTCAAACATGATGCCACTGGTGAGGAGGACCCAGAACAAGGCAACATTTTATTCTGTTGGGCCTAAGGCTGCCATGAGTTGGAGTTGGCAGGATGGCATCTCTTCCTGTCTCTCTCTCTCTCTGAATGGCATACAAATCACTGCACCTCTTCGTGGCATTCCTTGTAGATTCCATCCACTGTGTTTTACAACAGTTAGCATTTTAAACCTAACGGTAAATGAAGTATATTTATTTATGCCTTGGAATGGAAATAGAAAAAAATGTTTAATTGTCACCACTGATAAATAGTTCTTTTCATTCATTTATCCAGACATAGCGAATAAAACTAATTATTTGTTCCGTATCAGAAATTATTGATCACAAAGAAAAATCAGGAAAAATGTGTCATATCACAGTTGATGCGGTTCATATAAAGAATGTAACATATAATAACTGTTAAGAGATAGAAAAGTGCTATTTTATTGTGATAAAGATTACAAGCATATCTAAACTAAGTGAATTGGACTCTTTGGCAATATTTATTATGCATTTCCACAATGCCTCAACTATTAATCATGATATAATAAATATTAAACTTTAAAGATACTTCTAATTTATTAATAAATTTACTCACCATTTTTTATGGGTTAAAAAAAGGACTTACTATTTGATAGCTACATCTGTCCAATAAGTATCATTATTGATGAATTTGGTACAATTTTCATACTATTAAATATTTAATATTAAAAAAATGAGTCAAGAAGGAAAATAACTGATAATTTTCCAAGAATAAATTGCAGAAATATGTAATTTTTCAACTTAGAGGTAAAGCTAAGAACACACAGAAAAGTGTAAGCATGAATATTATTGCTGTTATGATTCGAT
This sequence comes from Loxodonta africana, assembly GCF_030014295.1. NCBI lineage: Eukaryota > Metazoa > Chordata > Mammalia > Proboscidea > Elephantidae > Loxodonta > Loxodonta africana. The sequence continues at coordinate 175,448,261 of NC_087344.1, forward strand.
ATGCCCATATGATGCTTAATGGGCTTTAGGTTTACCTTTAATATCTGTGAAATGAGAAAGATAATGAGTTATCTTCACCCAACGTGATAAACATGCCACTGGGTGAAACACAAAGTTCATTAAATACTTCAGTTTTCATTGCTTCTGCCTTCAGGTCTGGGATGACAGAGCAATGAAGTACGTGTGCATGCAGGCGTGTATGCCCGTATTATTGCTTTAAATTTGTGGAACTGTCCCCGAACTGCTAACTGTCTCTAAAATTAAATGGTCTCTCTCTCTTTTTTTTTTTTTTTGCTTGACTTTTACACCAAAAATATGGTATGCTACAGATCTATACTTTTGCCTTAATGCTGTGGATGTTTCCTAAAATCTCGTCAAAAACTACAAGCCACTTTTAAAAGAAGCTGTCTGTTCAGCTTCCTGGAGTGTGATTTGAGTCCTGCAGGCATGCCAAATCTGCATATCTCTGTCCAGCAGCAGCCTTCCCCTTCAAGAAAGATAGATACATCAAAGAGCCCAAAAGCCCCAGGACAATCTGGGGCAAGGTGATTATTAGGTCTTTGAATAGCACTAACTCACTTCCCTAGCAAAACACCACTGTCAGTGTCCCTACAGTCTTAGCTTGAAGATTTTACCTACTTGAGAAAAAAAAACAAAATTATAGTGATTGCTGGGTTTATCAGGGTGGGCTTTTTATCTTAGAATAATTTCAAATAGCCTTTTTTGGATGCCAAAGGGGAGAAAAAATCTAGGGTAAAAGAAAATAGAAATAACTCCAATATTCTGCTTAGTTTTGTTGTTCAGAAAATAGAAAAGCTGTACTATTATCCTTAAAAATGTCTGAAAAATGATAGGCTAGAATATATTTTCATTAATTTGTATTTATAGTTAATTATGAAATTCACCTGAAAACTGGAAGGTATTACATCATTGTGCTTTTGACAAATTATATTCTAATGATTTGCTTTTATTGCGATTTTATTTCCCAAGATAGATTTTTATTTCCGATTTTTAATTGTTACTACATTATTGAAGAAGCCCTGGTGGTGCTGTGGTTAAAGCGCTTGACTGATAACAGAAAGATCAGTGGTTGAAAAGTACCACTGGTTCCGTGGGAGAAAGACGTGGCAGTCCGCCTCCGTGGGAATTTACAGCCTTGCAAACCTTATGGGGTCGCTATGAGTCAGAATCGACTCGACAGCAGTGGGTTACATTACTCAAGTCTGAATGAAGCTCTTGAACATTCTATGGTTCTAAAGCATACAAATAAGCACAGGGTTTATAATTATTGGTAATGTAGAATTTTAAACTGACCTGTGTTGTTTGATGCATCTGAAAATCTCTACGTTTTGTAAAGAAGCAATTCCACTGACTGGCCAATGTACTTCCTAACTACTCAGCTCCATTCTTCAAGATACTACGTGGGAAACCTAAGAGTCACCCACAACAAATCACAGTTTCTCAGCAATCCCTGTCCCCCAAACCAATTTCCTGCCTTTCCCTTCCCCTCCTTGCCCTTTTCTTCAGGAGCAACTGGTTAACAGCCTGACTTCAGAGTTTAAATAACCCTTTCATGGACCGAGGGATTGTATATGCCCCTGTTATATTTTTCCTCCCGTGGAGACTTATTGGTAGTCATTTGAGCCACTTTAGTACGTTCTGGCATTGTGGAGGATACCGGTACAACTGTCTAAAAACCAAGGAAGTTGGTGTGTGCCACACTTGAGTGTTGAGAGCCATTCACATGAGGGGATGCTTCCCAGAGGAGTGATTGCGTGAAACTTTTGTATCTTTTATCTTCTGTACAATGAGATAAGCCTTGCAAGTATGTTTACCATTTCCTTTGTGTTATTGAGAAGGTATAGTTACTGGCATTCAGAAATATCCAAGTAAATGAGTTATTTTTTGGGGGTGAAAACAGTGTGTGATGTACTTCCTGGGCCATGGGACCAATATATCACATGAATGTAATGTGCTTCATGGAAAATTGTACCCATATGGCTCACTGTAAATCAAACCGATAACAATTCTGAGCAGCAAGTGCAAATTTATTTACTATTTCTTGCGGATTTTTGGAAAGCTGCATAAGATACTTTGTGGCTAATGTATAACCAGGAAGTGGGGTGCTCCATGGAACTGATATGTCCCATGTGTGTGATGTGCTTCATGGAATATGGAACCGGTGACTCCTGCTTGAAATTGTCACCCCATTTTTCAAATAATAAAAAAAACTACCAACAAACAATGATTCAGGCACCTTCCGTTAGTGCAAAAACATGGCATCACCAAAAAATTCAACTGCTGTTGCTGTTGCTAGGTGCCGTTGAGTCGGTTCCCACTCACAGCCACCCCACATACAACAGTATAAAACACTGCCTGGTCCTGCGCTATCCTCACCATCACTCATACATTTGAGCCCATTATTGCAGGCATTGTGTCAGTCTGTCTCCTTGAGGGTCTTCCTCTTTTTAGCTGACCCTCTACCAAGCATAATGTCCTTCTCCAGGGACTGTTAACATATCTAAAGTATGTGAGACAAGTCTCACCATCCTCGCTTCTAAGGTGCATTCTGGCTGTACTTCTCCCAAGACAGATTTGTTCCTTCTTTTGGTAGTCCATGGTGTATTCGGTATTCTTTGCCAACACCATAACTCAAAAAACACATCAATTTTTTGTCTGTTTTCCTTATTCACTGTTCAGCTTTCACATGCATATGAGGTGACAGAAAACACAATGGCTTGAGTCAGGCACACCTTAGTCCTTAGAGTGACATCTTTGCTTTTTAACACTTTAAAGGGATCTTTTGCAGCAGATTTGCCCAGTGCAATGCATCATTTGATTTCCTGACTGCTGCTTTCATGGTTGTTAATTGTGGATCCAAGTAAAATGAAATCCTTGACAACTTCAATCTTTTCTTCGTTTGTCATCATGTTCCTTATCAGTCCAGTTGTGAGGATTTAATTTTCTTTATGTTGAGGTGTAATCCGTACTGAAGGCTATGGTTTTTGATTGTCATCAGTAAATGCTTCAAGTCCTGTTTGCTTTCAGCAAGCAAGGTTGTGTCATCCGCATAATGCAGATGGTTAATGAATCTTCCTCTAATCCTGATGCCCCGTTCTTCTTCATATAGCCCAGCTTCTTGGATTATTTGCTCAGCCTACAGATCGAATAAGTATGGTGAAATGATACAACCCTGACATATACCTTTCCTGACTTTAAACCACGCAGTATCCCCTCTGCTGTTTGAACAACTGCCTCTTGATCTATGTTCAGCTTCCTCATGAGCACAATTAAGTGTTCTGGAATTCCTATTCTTTGGAATGTTATCCATAATTTGTTAAGATTCACACAGTCAAATGCCTGTGCACAGTCAATAAAACACAGGCAAATACCTGTTCTCTGCTCTCAGTTAGGATACATGTGACATTAGCAATGATATCCCTGGTTCCACATCCTCTTCTGAATCCAGACTAAATTTCTGGCAGTTTCCTGTTAACAGACTACTGCAATCACAAAATCTTCAGCAAAATTATACTTGAGTGTGATATTCATGATATTATTTGATAATTTCCACATTCAGTTGGCTCTCCTTTCTTTGGAATAGGTATAATTATGGATCTCTTCCAGTCAGTTGGCCAGGTAGCTGTCTTCCAAATTTCCTGGCATAGGTAAGTGAGCACTTCCAGAGCTCCATCCCTTTGTTGAAACATCTCAGTTGATATGCTGTCAATTATTAGAGCCTTGTTTTTCACTAATGCCTTCAGTGCACCTTGGACTTCTTCCTTCAGTACCATCAGTCCTTGATCATATGCTACCTCCTAAAATGGTTGAACGTCAACCAATTATTTTTGTTATGGTGACTCTGTGTATTTCTTCCATCTTCTTTTGATACATCCTGAGTCACTCAGTATTTTGTCCATAGAATCCTTCAGTATTGCAACTCAAGTCTCAATTTTTTTCTTCAGTTCTTTCAGCTTAGAAATGCCAAGTGTGTTCTTCCCTTTTGGTTTTCTAACTCTATGTCTTTGCAGTTGTCATTATAATACTTTACTTTGTTTACTCCAACTGTCATTTGAAATCTTCTGTTCAGTTCTTTTATTTCATCATTTCTTCCATTTGCTTTAGCTACTCTATGTTCAAGAGCAAGTTTTGGAGTCTCTTCTGACATACATTTAGGTCTTTTCTTTCTCACTTGTCTTTTTAATGACCTCTTGCTTTCTTCTTATATGATGTCCTTGATGTCATTCCACTATTCATTTGGTCTTTGGTTATTAGTGTTTAATGTGTCAAATCTGTTCTTGAGATGGTCTCTAAGCTCAGGTTGGAGGTACTCAAGGTTATACGTGGGCTGTCATGGGCTTGTTCTAATTTTCTTAAGCTTCAACTTTAACTTTATAGGAGCAATTGATGGTCTGTTCTAAAGTTTGCCTCTGGCCTTCTTCTGACTGATGATGTTGAGCTTTTCCATCATCTCTATCCACAGATGTAGTCCATTTTATTCCTGTGTATTCCATCCAGGCTGCTAATGAAAAGGTCGGCAGTTCGAATCCACCAGGCACTCCTTGGAAACTCTATGGGGCAGTTCTACACTGTCCTATGGGGTCACTATGAGTCAGAATTGACTCAATGGCAACAGGTTTGGTTTTAGTTTTTTTTATTCCATCCAGCGAGGTCCATGTGTATAGTCATTGTTTGTTTTTGTTTTTGTTGGGTGCTGTCAGATTGGTTCTGACTTATAGCTACCCTATGTACAACAGAACGAAACAGTGCCTGGTCCTGTGCTGTCCTCACAACCATTGTTATGCTTGAGCCCAATGTCGCAGCCATTGTGTCAATCCATCTCTTTGAAGGTCTTCTTCGTCTTCATTGATCCTCTACTTTACCAAGCGTGGTGCTCTTCTCCAGGAACTGATTCCTCCTGATAACATGTCCAAAGTATGTGCAATGTAGTCTCGCCATCTTTGCTTCAATTTCTTCACCTTTGGCCTTAGTGGTAGGTATGTAAATTTGAATAATAGTTATATTAACTGGTTTTCCATGTAGGCATATGAATTTATCCTATCACTGACGGCATTGTACTTCAGGAATGAGACACCATTCCTCTTCAATTTGTCATTCCTGGGCACATCAGCAAATGATGGTCCTGCTAGCTTGACTCCATCCATGTCATTAAGGTTGGCTCTATTTTGAGGAGGCAGCTCTTCCCCAGTTGTCTTTTGAGTGCCTTCCAACCTAAGAGGCTCATCTTCCAGCACTATATCAGACAACGTTCCACCCTATTCAGAAGGTTTTCAGTGGCTAATTTTTTTTGCAGAAGGGGATCACCAGATAGTTCTTCCTTGTCTGTCTTAGCCTGGAAGCTCAGCTGAAACCTGCTCACCATGGGTGACCCTCCTGGCATTTGAATACTGGTGGCATAGCTTCTAGCACCACAGCAACAAGAAAGTCCCCACTGTATGACTAACGGATGCCTGAGGGCATCTGGTGTTAGGGATACCTAAATTCATCAACCCTGGTGTTATACTGTCTGCACATAATGAATTTTCAACAATAATTTCCTTATGTAAGAATAAAAAACCAAATGAAACCCATTGCTGTCAAGTAGCTTCTGACTCATAAGCAACACTATAGGACAGAGTAGAGCTTCCTCATAGAGTTTCCAAGGAGCTCCTGGTCGATTTGAACTGCTGAACTTTTGGTTAGCAGCTGTAGCAGTTAACCACTACACCATCAGGATTTCCAATGCAAGAACGGCCCTCAGAATCATTTATTTGAGTTGAAAAATTGTGCTAAAACATTTTCTAACTATCCTCCTATTTGCTTCAAACTAAATCACAAAAAAAAATTTTTTTTTAATTATCAACATTGTCATCCTTATCTTTTTATTAATAATATCAGTTAATTATTATTTCCTTAATCTAAATATGGCTGTAATGGATTATCACCTATTATAATGTAAGAATAAATGCAAAGATGAAATTAAGGTATAACTTAATGAAAGATATATTTTAACATAATGCTTTTTATTCTTTTTTTTTTTTTTTTCAGTAACTGTAAAAATGGCCACAGTAGTTAAATGTCATGTTTCTTAACACGGAGCTGGCCATGTCTCATATAATATTATTGTTCCTGGTGGGCACTTTAAACTTAATTAAAATGTGCAGTTTTTCTACAACTTAGAAAATAAATCTGACATGTCATATTTCACGTGTAAGCACCCTCCTGGTGACCATCAATAATTGCTGAAGCAGATAAAAAGGTCTTTTTTCAAATTGCACCCGGTGATGGACTGTTATGCACTAAAAGCCCATAAAAAACCACCCAACCCAGTGCCATTGCTAAGTTCATCTGCCTCGTGATATTATCCTCAACGTATAAATACTTAAAACTGATATTCTAATATCTGAACATAAGGTACATCAAGTAATTATTTTTTTCTAAACACTGTGTAATTAACCATATTAGGGTTTGAGTGATTTCAAAATAACATGATAGACTTAATAGGTACACTACTTTGGCCTATTTACTTAATTCTCAGTGCCTCACTTTGCTAGTCTGTAGAAAGACGTTAATAACAAAACTTTTCTCATAGGATGTTATGAGAATTAAATGATGCATTTATAGAGAATGAAATATTAATTGCTACACATTGTCAACAGAGTATTCAATTCACCATGCTTGATATGCATTAAATAGTGAGTACAAGAGAATGAAATTTTAGGTTGCTTCTATTGGGTAAAATTTTACTGTATTCACCCAAGAAAGGATAGCCATAGGCCTTGAGTCATAGACTCTGATCAATGACTTTGAAGATTACAAATAATATATGCAAAACTTTGGTGGCTGGGCCTTTGGTCTTTCAGAGTGGCAGGCTATCACCCATACTCATGCATTTATTTTTCTCTGGATTCATTTACTGCTGGATGCTTGAGGGCGCTGGCCTGCTGAGATTGACAATCCAGGGTGATACGTAAAATTTTTCTAACTGAGACCCCCTTCCTTGGAGAGAAAGAAAGATCAGAGAAATCCAAGAGTGTAGGTCCTGGTGGCTTTGAGTTGCTGTAGCAGGAAAGAGCAGAAATTGAACTCGAAGGCAGGAAGGCAGAAGGGAATAAACAATGACTGAATAGTGGAGCAGAAAGTTTGACAGGTCATGGATTGCTGCCAAACTTGGTGGATAAATTGTACATTTTTCTTGAAAACCAGTTAAAGTACCGAATTTATAGAACTTGATCATGAATATAGCCAGGGGTATGTGGTAATTTGATTACAATAAATAATACTGTTACATGCCTCTGATGTCACAGAGAGGGCTTTCTACCTAATTTCATCTTTTACTGGAGGACGAGCCACTCTTTAAAGGAAAACTGGGATGCTATTGCCAAAACAACCACAAAGTTATATGGCAGACAAAACAACAAATGCCATTCCACAGTTTATTTTCCTACTACTTTTTTTTTTAAGTCTACAGGCTGTCCATGAACTACCAGAAGAATGACCAGACCTGTCTTGGAAGAAGTACAGCCAGAATGCTCCTTAGAAGTGAGGATGGTGACACTTTGTCTCACTTATTTTGGACAGGTTCTCAGGAGGGATCAGACCCTGGAGAAGGATATCATGGTTGGTAAAGTAAAGGGTGAGCAGAAAAGAGGAAGACTCTCAACAAGATACACTGACACCGTGGCTGCAACAATGGGCTCAAATATACCTACTATTGTGAGGATTGTGCAGGACCAGGCAATGTTTCATTGTTATATATAAATAGGTTCACTAAGAGTCAGAACTGATTCTAAGGTACTGAACAACAAGTCTAAAGTCAGCATATATCAGGAGTCACTAATTTCACCTATTTTAAGTAAGGTGCCTCATTCTTCTTAAAACTAATCCCTCCAATTGTAGGCCTTAATCTCATCTCCTCCTACTTTTGTAAAGGCCATTTCATGAAAGAATTAACTGTGTCTAAAGCTGCTGAGAAACTTAAGGATATAAGTGATAAGAAGTGTCTTTTTATGAAATCATACTTTCCCTGTTTTCCTCCTGAGTCTTAGATTGTTCTTTCTTAATATCCCTCATTCTTGTCTATTTCTCTCTTACCCAAGCTGTATTTATGGGATTTTTTATGTGTTCAGTCCTGAGTCTCTTTATTTAACATTTTCTTCTCAGGTTTATCTCATCATTTTCTCATCAACTCATCAAAGTTATTCTCATCAACTTTCAACAGTTCTTCAAGTTCCAGCTCTCTTTTGAGTGCAAAGCTGGTGTATACTTCCACTTACTGGGCATTGGTATATTAAAGATTTTTCATTAATTTTATATTGTGTCAAAACTTAGCAATTAATCTTCAATAACTCCCCCTACCACAAACTGCTTTTGCTTCTTTCTTCTCTTAAGTACCACAATTGACAAAAACCACACACTCATTTGCTCGAGCTAGAAACCTGGAAGTCATTCTCAAGGTTTTCCTTTCCTACTGACCTATCCATCGCAGGTCCAGATGACTCCACTACAAAATGTGTTTTGATTTCAGCCCCTTTTCTCCAAAACTACGGCCACTAAATTCTTAAAAGTTGCCATTATCTTATAAGTGTGCAATTGCGTAATCTTTAATTGAATTGGTCTTCTTGCTTGCACTCTTGCTTCCATCCAATTAATTTGTCACCACATAGTAGTCAAGTGAAACTAAAACATAGACTGGCACAAGTCACTTTTCTGCACGTAATCTCCAAATGTATTCTTATTTTATTCAGGAAAGAACAAAACCAAGTGAAACACCAACTCCAATTGTGTATTTGCCTATCAGGATTTTCACGACTTGACTCTGCCTATTACAGTCCCACCCTGTAATGTTTACCTTTCATCTGATCATTTTCCCACAAAGGCATTTTCAGAGGCTATAACACAAATGAGATGCTGTGTCATTTCCTCTCATAAGACCTGACACTTTTGCTTTGTAATACGATGATGATTTGCTACTATGTATTTGTGTGATTTTTTAAAATTTATGTAATAATCTTCTAATGTATATTGTATTTTGTTTGTACTCTACTGACATTTTCCTAATGACAGGGTTTAGTTTTTAATCTCAATTGCAACCTGACACATAACAGAAATTAATAAATATTTGTTGAATGAAAAATAAAATTGAAATTATAAAAGCAAAAGAATATATGACACTCTTCAACTCCTTAATACCGTAATTTTTTTCTCTTGAAACTTCTGATATTTCTCCTTGCTTCTAGCAATACTCTTGTCTGTATCTTATTTTTGATTGCTCCCCCACGCCTTCATTTCTAAATTACAGAGTTATATATTTATTTATAGTGCTTTAAGTGAAAGTTTACGAGTCAAATCGGACTTTCATACAAAAACTTATATACGCCTTGCTATAAAAAAAAAAAAAAAAAAAAAAAATTTTTTTTTTTTTTTTATATACTTCTAGCTGCACTCCTGCTAATGAGACAGCACACTCCTCCTCTCCATCCTGTATTCTCCATGTCCATTCAGTCAGCTCCTGTCCCTCTCTGCCTTCTCATCTCACCTCCAGACAGGAGTTGCCCATAAAGTCTCATGTGTCTACTTGAGCCAGGAAGCTCACTCCTCACCAGTATCGTTGTTTATCTTACAGTCCAGTCCAATCCCTGTCTGAAGAGTTGGCTTCAGGTATGTTTCCAGTCTTGGGCTAACAAAGGGTCCCGGGACCATGACCTCCAGGGTTCCTCTAGTCTCAGTCAGATCATTAAGCCTGGTCTTTTTATGAGAATTTGAAATCTTCATCCCACTGTTCTCCTGCTCCATCAGGGATTCTCCATTGTGTTCCCTAAATTATAGACCTTTTTAACAAATATATTTACATGATACTTAGCTTCTGAGTTTGAGATTTATCAATATCTGCTTTAAGCATTATACTCTGTATAAGAGATCTCTATTAACAGATTTCTACAAAGATTTGTTCCCTTCAATTTATTCTGGAAAATGCTTTCTATGATTTTACTCAATAATGGCATCTGGGAAACTCTGGTGGCATAGTGGTTAAGTGCTACGGCTGCTAACGAAAGGGTCAGCAGTTCAAATCCACCAGGGACTCCTTGGAAACTCTCTGGGGCAGTTCTACTCTGTCCTATAGGGTCGCTATGAGTCGGAATTGACTCAACAGCACTGGGTTGGGTAATGACATCTGTTTAATCTGAGTGCTTCTTCTATTTATTTCAGGAAACAATGAAAATGTAGATGAGTCATTGGTGGTTCAGTGGCAGAGTTCTTGCCTTTTATTGCGGAGACTTAGGTTCTCTTCAGGCCAGTGTACCTCATTCTCAACCAACACCTTTCTGTTGGTGGTGGATTGCATGTTGCTATAATGCTGAATAGACTTCAGTGAAGCTTCCAGACTGAAATGGTCTAGCAGCACACATAGCAGCTAACAATAACAGAAATGCAAAATGAATTTGAGTCTTCATAGTTTGGTATTTAAACTCAAAATGACACCCCTGTTCACCCGATAAATGAAATACAGATAGTATGCAATACTATTAAATGAAAATGGCTAAAGAGGAGGTTAGAGATAGGCTGTGTCTTAACTATTTTTTGATTATTATGTAGAATATACTAGTTCAAGCATTGCTGATAATGCTTGTCTAAGGACTTCTCAATTATCTTATATCGATTATCTGCTGTCCTTTCACATTAGAATTGCGATATTTATGAAATAAGACTGTTCAGCCCCAATATACCTTTGATTTGAAGTTTGGTATGCTACTGAATAAATAATAATAAATAATAAATAAATAAAATACTGAATAAATAGACTTTGATGAAATCTAGCATAAACCAATAAAATAACATTAAAGTTTCAATAGTTACTTCTGCAGGTAATTTCTATTTTAATAATTTTCACATATTTATCCTTCTTATCTCAACCTATATATCATATTCAGTTTCTGTTTTTAGTGCCATAGAATAAATTTCTATTAATATTTAATTAACTTACTATTCCATCATCCCAATTACTAGTTACAATGAACTTGCAATTTAGCATTACCAGTATCATTATATATTTTATAATTACATAACAAAACTAAACCAAATTTCTTCCAGATAAGAATCAATGATTATTTCTTCTTCAATTTCAAGCACCTGGCTTAGTACTTGTCATAAAGGAGATGTTCGATAAACATTGATTAAATGAATAAGCCCATTTCAAGCAGTTAGGCAGAGAATTTCCCTTTTTCACAAAATCATTTTTAGTTTCAGATATATTTTTAACAATGGGAAGTGCCTTAGTATGCTATCTTGCTGAAGGTGATGCTCCCCCAATAATTATCACTAGAATATTGATTCTTACATGGTTTCTGACAAGACATCCATTGTAAAATCAAATTGTTAAAGGAAATGACTGTGGTTTAGTGTCCCCTAAGCAAATACATTTGGCAAAGCATTTCCCTTTTCTTCATCTCAGCTATCTATCCAAAGTGCATCTAGTCAAGAAAATAAAATGTTCTATGACTTTTCAAGTCTTGTCAAAAGCATACTTTATGTTTACAAGGACAAGCTTTCTTTGAAACAGGATATCAAATTTTTTTTTAAACTGTTTATTCCCCAAGTCAACAATTCTTTTAAAAAATGCTTAATTTTTGTCATTTTGAAAACTCTTGGCAGAGTAAGAGTTCATGAATACCTGACAGCTCTATAGCAAGAATGCAGTTTAGATTAAAATGATAATATGCCTGTATATACCTCATAATACTCTTCACCCTGTATCAAAGTTATAAGCTCCGTTTGAAGGAGCATTTCCTCCCACGTCTTAATGTCCCTGCCCTATGGAAGGGGCTGATTTAATGATTGGTCTCTCTCTTCCCTTTATCTCACTCTTCCCTACAGTAGATTGAGTGACTTATCCAACTGGTGAATTTGAAAAGATAGGTGGAGAAACTTGTCTTTTCAACATTTTTTCCCATGAAACAATGTATATACGCATATTCATTAATTTCATCAATGGGTACTAAAATTTGCTTTCCTGTAGACAAGCCTTCATAGGGGGAGCTTGTCCTAATCTAGCACTACTAGAACGGGGAGAAAAAAAAAATACATCTAATTCTAGAGTTCAGTATTAGAGAGCGCATTTACAAACAAATAGAGGGTATATTCTCCATAAAGGCTTCATCCAAAATAAAGGTGATATTTTGTTCTTTTAGCTTACATATTGGATTATTATTTAATTGTTTCAGAAATGAGGTGAAAAATAAGGTGTCATTTATTTAACCAACTACAGGCCATACAAGTTTCTCATAGGTAGGGTTATTTTGAGGTTTCTTTCCCAACTGTATTAGTTTCTTATTGCTGTTGTAACAAATTGCCACAGACTCGGTGGCTTACTCAGCACAAATATATTTTCTTATATTTATGGAAATAAAAAGTCCAAAATAGGTCTTAAAAACCAAACCAAATCTGTTGCTGTTGCGTCGATTCCAACTCATAGAGACCCTATAGGACAGAAAATAACTGCCCCTGTAAGGTTTCCAAGGGGCGGTTGGTAGATTCCAACTGTTGACCTTTTGGTTAGCAGCCGAGTTCTTAGCCACTGTGCGACGAAGTCTCTAAGTCTTAAAAAAAAAAAAAAATTTTTTTTTTTTTTTTTTTTAGTGGGTGAAAATCAAGGTGTCAGCAGGGGGGCATTGCTTCTGGAAGGTCTGAGGAAAAATCTATTCTTTCTACTTTTTGGAGCTTCTGGAGGCCACCTGTATTCCTTGACTTGTGGCCCTTCTTCTTTCTTCAAAACCAGCAGGGCTAGCACCTTCAATTCCCTTTCAGATTCTGACATTGATTCTTCTCCTTCCCCCTTCCGTCTATATTGTCCCTTGTGATTACAGAGTGCCCACTGAATGGCCCAGGGTAATTTGTACATTGCAAGGACAGTTGATTGTTGTTGTTGTTGTTAGGTGAGGTCAAGTCTATTCCAACTCATAGCAACTCTATGTAAAACAGAATGAAACACTGCCTGGTCCTGCACCATCCTCACATCTGTTGCTGTGCTTGAGACAATTGTTAAAGCCACTGTGTCAATCCATCTTACTGAGGGTTTTCCTCTCATTTGCTGACCTTCTACTATAAGAAGCATGATATCCTTCTCCAGGGGCTGATCTATCCTGAGAACATGTCCAAAGTACATGCAATGAAGTCTCACCATCCTCATTTTTAAGGAGCATTCTAACTGTACTTCTTCCAAGATAGATTTGTTCATTCTTCTGAAAGTCCATGGTATATTCAATACTCTTTGCCAACACCATCATTCAAAGGCATCAATTCTACTTCAGGCTTCCTCATTCATTGTCCAGCTTTCGCATGCATGTGAGGAGGTTGAAAATACCATGGATTGGGTCAAACTAAGCTTAGTACTCAAAGTGTCATCTTTGTTTTTTCTTTTAACACTTTAAAGAGGCCTTTTGCAGCTTTACCAAATTCAATACGTTGTTTGATTTCTTGACTGCTACTTCCATGGGAGTTGATTGTGGATCCAAGTAAAACAAAATCCTTGACAACTTCAATATCTTCTCCATTTATCATGATGTTGCTTATTGATCCAGTTGTCAGGATTTTGTTTTCTTTATGTTGAGGTGTAATCTGTACTGAAGGCTGTAGCCTTTCATCTTCACCAGTAAGTGCTTCAAGGCCTCTTTTCTTTCAGCAAACAAAGTTATGTATCTGAAAATTGCAGGTTTTTAATGAGTGTCATTCCTGGCATAGTAGACCTTAGGATTGTCCAATTCAAAATAGCCAGTACCAGTCCATTTCAGCTCATTAATGCCTAGGTTATCGAATTTTATATGTTTCGTTTTCAATGACTTGTAATTTTCTTAGATTCAGTCTTCGTACATTCCACATTCCAATTATTAATGGATGTTTGCAGCTGTTCCTTCTTTTTTTGGGTAGTGCCACATCAGCAAATGAAGGTCCCAAAAACTTTACTCCATTCTATGTTATTAAGGTGAACTCCACTTTGAGGAGGGCAGCTATCCCTAGTCGTGTTTTGAGTGCCTTCCAACCTGAGAACCTGAGGGGCTTACTTACTGGCACTATATCAGACAATGTCCTGCTACTATTTATAAGTTTTTCACTAGCCAATTTTTTCAGAAGTAGACTGCCAGGTTGTTCTTCCTACTCTTAGTCTGGAAGCTCTGCTGAAACTTGTCCAAAATGGGTGGCCCTGTTGGTATTTGAAATACCAGTGCCATAGCTTCCAGCACCAAAGCAATACATCAGCGCTCACAGCATGACAAATTGACAGACATATGATGGACAGTTGATTACTAAACATAATTCCATTTGCAACTTTTATTTCCCCTTACCATGTAACATATGTACAGGTTTCATGGATTAGGGTATGAATATATTTAGGTGTTATTATTCTGCCTTCTACACAAAACATCTGGTTCTTTGCCTTATAATAGCTGTTGATCAATAAGTTGGATGATAAATATGTGAATGGATGACAGAGTGAATGGTTGAATTGAGAAGAAATTACTTTAATAACTAGCTTGAATTCAGTCTGAGAAAAAAGAAACCAGATATAATGATAGAGAGACACCTAAAATGGGGCAACACAATTTAAAAATCTACAATTTTTTTTTTTTTGCACAAAGACAGAAGGCCTTACCAGATATACTCAAGTCCATTCATATGACTAATTATATGATTCTTCAGTAACATGGAGGCTTGATGGATCAGTAGTTAAGCACTGGACTGCTAACCAAAAGGTCAGTGGTTTGAACCCACCAGCTTCTCCACAGGAGAAAGATGTAGCAATCTGCTTCCATAAAGATTACAGCCTTGGAAACTCTATGGGGCAGTTCTGCTCTGTCTTATATAGTCAAAAGGAGTCAAAATGGGCTTGATGACAACTGTTTTTTGTTTTTTTTTGTTTGACAGTAACACGTAATCTCTTTGGTGTGTTCATTCTCATTTAAATAGTGTAAATTCTGAACTAAATTCAAAATTAAAATATATTCAGAATTAGAGGGGGTATGTTAAAATAAGCCTTCCTAAATCTTGAGTAAGAACCTTTTATCTAACCTAAATAATACTTAAAAAAAAAAAAGCTTTTGAATAACTCAGACATATCTAGTTTATAAAGGTCCGTTATTTTAAATCAAACTCATAGGGTGAACAACCTACAGGCATCATTTTCTTGAAGTGTGATTTTTCTTGTCACATAATTTTATAATTCTTTCACAAGGCTCTGGCAAACCTTAGAGACATGTCGGGAATGTTCTGTGTAAACAAGTCATTTAAGAAGGAGAATTTAAATAAATCCCAGCTTTATTTCTAGCACAGTTATCTATTACGTTTCCTATTTGAATGTAAAAGCATGGATTCTTGAAGTGAGATTATATCATACAGTGATCTTTTTATTCGGTATGTTTCCATTTTAGCAAATGCCACACGGAAGTGTTTTCACTATTTATTTTCTCTCAAAATTGACCTACCCAGTGCCGTTGAGTCGATTCCAACTCATAGCGACCCTATAGGACAGAGTAGAACTATAACGGTAAAAACATTAGACTTGGAGTTAAGAAACCAAGAATCAAGTTGGCACTGCACAATCTATATTAATATAGGCAGGACATTTTCAATTGTAAACTCTAATGTGCGTATAATACAATGATACTGTATATTTTATACACCATGTTCATTGGAAGAAGAATATATTTGTTTCAAGAAATACAGTGATTCCAGCCTGTTATATTATTGAAAGATGCGCTGTATTATTTAAATATACACAGAGAGGAACATCTTTCCACAAACCATGTAATATTAATGGGGAGGACAGCTCAGTTGGTTGGTAATTTTAGGTAGATCAAATGAAGAATTGTGTCCATTATTCATATAATGCCAAATATAGACTGGTCTCAAATCTAAACTCTGTATATTGTATCATGATATTTAAAGGTAAATATGGTACATTCTCTTATTTTGTTGGCTTGACTTTGCATGTTATTGAATGAGTATAAATGAATGTACCTATTATTCATATCTTCAATTTGTTTACAAGTATATTAGCCTGTTTATGAAGATTCTGGAGGTGCCAAAGGTCTAAGTGTCTCCTAGTCACAAAACAGAACACGAGAAGATGACAATCACTTTTATCCTCATGTGTTATGATAAAGAAAAATATAAGCTTCTAATTTCTTATCACTAAAGTATAGCTTTTTTCATACTGTAAATGTATTTGGCTTTAGAAAAAAAATAAATCTGCATGTTAATCTTATAAAAATAAATTATTTTTGATGACCAAGAATAGACTTTGGTATTTCTCTATTACTTTTGCTAAGCATACCTGCTATTCTGATAAAATATATGGCATTATACACAATTCTTTCAGGTATTAAAATCATGGAAAGGGCCTAAGTGTATGAAAATAAGTATCTAAATTATTAAAGTACAGTAATAGGTTTTGTACTTTGACAAGTTTATTCTTGCTTTTTAGTCAAAATGATAGATTCTAAATGTCAATATACTGTCATTTGCTTAAAATGTTAACTTAGAAGCTGGATATCTACTTTCCTCAAGCTGAAGATTTATGGCAGTTCCAGCATATTTTTAAAGATTATCTTTATTTTATTTATTTCTTTATTTTTTTATCTCTATTCTGTGGAAATACCATTTGTTTAGGACAAAAATTTCTCTACACATTAAGATGGTACATGTCCCAGAATAAAAGTTACCTTATCAAGTATTGGAAATTTTACATCAAACATGTCAGTGTTTATCCATGGGAAGGAGAATGTGAACAAGAGATGAGTTTTCACAGTACAGTATGCACAATTAATAGTCCCTAATCTGTTTTTTTTTTTTTTTTTAATCTGGTTGTAACGAATCAAGTTTGGATATTCTAAGATGTTGTGCTAACCCTAATTCATACTGGTAAAACATCAAAGTTAATGACATAGAAATGATATGGAAAAATTTTTTGTAATATATACAGTATTTGTCAATCAATTTTTTGTCATTATTCTGAAGGATACAAAAATATTACACAGGAAACATCAGGGGATATTTACAAATATCTAGGAAATTTATTAACTCACATTTCTTAATACAGGCCTTACAGACAGCTTTCCAAAAATTTAAATGAATGCTCTTTAAATATGTTGACAAAAACATGCAATTGATCATAAAGTACTTTGCAGAGTCAGTATAGAATAAAAGCTTGTTGATCAAGCTAAAGTAGAATGGGATCACTGACAATCATTCAACTTGACATTTTTTCATAGATAAAACAGCTAAAAGCTCTTAGTGAATTTTGTTGGGTAAGCTCTTCGTTTCTATCAATCTATAAAAAAGGTTAAAAAAAGAAAAATGGTAATATAAAAGAAGTATAAATTATAAAGGATGAAACATTTCCCAACTTATGCTTATGATGCCAATATTACTTTAACAACAAAATCTGGTAAATAAATTCAGAGAAAAAGAAAACTGTAGACCAAGATCCCTCATGAACATAGACCAAAAATCTTAAACAAAATATTAGCAAATTAACTACGACATATATAACTGTCTTAGGCTGGGTTCTCTAAAAAAAAAACTAGTAAAACGTATATATATATATAAAGAGAGATTTATGTTAAGAAAATGGCTCACGTGATTGTAGAGATTGGAACATTCCAAGTCTGTGGGTTAGACTGGAGGCTTCTCCTGATTCACATAGCCCCAGGGGCTGCCAATCCCAAGATCAGCAAGTCATACGGCAGGTCTCTGGCTCACAGACTGTGAAGACCAACAAATCCCAAGATTGGCAAGCAAGATGGCAGGTAAGCTGCTAGCTCAAGTCCCAAGAATCAGCGGTCAGATGAACAGGAGCCAGCTGTAGGATCCAGACGGAGCAAAAGCCCAAGAGCCTTGCCAGATAGTTCACCTGTATTGGATGCAGACCAAACCCCCAAGGAAACTCCCTTTAACTGAGTAGCTACTCACAGCAGATCTCATCATGGAGGTGATCACATCATTATATGACTGCCAAACTACATCATAACTGCCAAACCACTGAAAATTGTAGCCCAGCCAAGTCGACACACAACCTTATGATAAAATAATTAAGTGTGACATAACTGAAAAATTGAAAGTTGGCTCAATATTCATAACCAATCAATGTAATGACCCGTATTCACAGACTAAAAAAGAAATCTATATAATTATTTCAATAGAGGCAGAAAAGGCATTTGACAAAATTTACATTCATGCTGGATAAAAAGTCCCATTAAACAAGGAATTGAAGAGAACACCAAACTGATAAAGGAAACTTAGGGAAACCTGAGTCTAACAGTGTTCTTTATGGTAAAAGACTGAAAATACTAGTAACAACATAAGGATGGACACTTTTGTCACTGCGGTCAACTTTCACAGAACAAATGTAATATTGCAGAGACATAGTTTATATGGCTTTATTACTAGGCATATTATACTATATTCATATACATATACAGATGTTGCACTAGATTGTAATACGGCAAAGGAAAAAAAAACAAATGGCATACAGAATGTAAATGAAGAAATAAACTTGTCTTAAAGATTACATGAACTGTTTTTAGAAACACTTAAAGAACCAACTAAAAAGCCACCAAAGCTAACCTGAGTTTATCTAGGTCACGGATAAAATGTCAATATATTAAAATTAAATGTATTGCTATAAACTGGCAAGACACCCTTGGAATTAAAAAAGAATACCATTTACAATAATATTAAAAAAAAAAAAAACCCGTGAAACTCTACAGATAAATCTAACAAAAATATCCATGATTTGTATGCTGAAAGTTATAAAACATTGATGCAAGAAATTAAAAATGTTCTAAATAAAAATAAATATATCATGTCTATGAATTGGAAGACAGTATCAGTAAGATGTCAAATGTCTTTAAATTGAACTGTAGATACAAGAAAAACTAAAATTTCATCAAGTTTTTTGTAGATCCAAGCAGATTAAAAAAACTGTGAGGAAAAGCGAAGGATCTAGAATAGCGAAGCCAATTTTGGTAAAAGAAGGAAATAATTGAAGGTCTCACACTATCTGATTTCAAGACTTATTTCAAAGCTAAATCAATCAAGTTAGCATGGTGTAGGTATAAGGATCAATATAAGCCAAAAACCCAGTGCCGTCGAGTCGATTCCGACTCATAGCGACTCTATAGGACAGACTAGAACTGCCATAGAGGGTTTCCAAGGAGCACCTGGTGGATTTGAACCGCTGACCTTTTGGTTAGCAGCCGTAGCTCTTAACCACTGTGCCACCAGGCTTTATAGATAATTGAAATTGGAACAGAGTGTTGATAACTAGAGACACCATTGTACACAGTGTGGAACAATCCACACAGTGGTACATCCATACAATGAAATACTATCCAGCAATTTAAAGGTATTGAACTACTGATGGATATTAATAATATTATGCTAAGTGGGAAATAACAAGCAGAAAGAATTCATACTGTATTTTCCATTTATGCATGATCATTTAATTTTTAACTAAGTTGAAAAGGTAATAAATGGAGAAAGAATAGTCTTTTAAACCAATGTGCTAGAAAAACTGAATGTCTATCTGCAAAATAATTAAACCCAACCAATACTTTGCACCATATACAAATATCAACTTGGAAGACATATTAAACCTAAATATAAAAAACTAAACCTGTAAAATTTCTCGGAGAAAATTCTTGTGGTCCTGGCTTAGACAAATTATAAAACTAAATAGATATACTTGTATACTTTCTGATTAACCTCATTATCCCATCCTAAGTGAAATGAAAATACATAGCCACACAAATAACTCTACATGAATATTTATAGCAGCTTTGTTTATAAAGTCAAATAGAAACAACTCAAATATCTATCAAATGATGAATAAATAAGTTTTGGTTGGCCAATACACTGGAATAATATTCAACAATAAATAATTAGACTATTCGACTCGACGGCACTCGATTTATATATGCAACAACGTGGTTAAATATCAATATCATTATGCTATTGTTTTGTTTTTAGCATCAGGAATAAAACCCAGCAGAAAACATATATAATTCATGTTCCATTTATATAAGATTCTGGAAACGGTAAAACTGCAAGGGTAGAAATTAGATGAGTAGCTGCCAAGGACTGGGAGTGGAGGAAGGAGACTCCCTACAAAGCAGCAGGAAGGTGTGTTTTTGGGGCGGTGGAAATGTTTTGTATCTTGATTGTGTTAGTAATTCCTAACCGTATACCTTTGTCAAGACTTATTGGATTGTAAATGTAAAAATTGAGCATTTAAGTTTATGTATTTAAAAAAAACAAAAATCAAACTCATTGCTGTTGAGTTGATTCTGACTTACAACAACCCTATAAAACACCATAGACCTACCCCTTAGGGTTTCCAAGGAGTACCTGGTGGATTCAAACTGCTGACCTTTCAATTAGCAACAGAACTCTTAACCAGTACATCACCAGCATTTCCTTATACATATTAGGACAGAGTAGAACCACCTCACAGAGTTTCCAAAGAGCACCTGGTGGATTCGAACTGCTGACCTTTTGGTTAGCAGTTGTAGCACTTAACCACTATGCCACCAGGATTTCCTTATGTATATTACTCCTTAGTAAATCTGACTTCACGAAAAAGAATATTATAAAAAAATTTACAAAAAATTGTCTACCCCGAAAGTAATAAAAGGTATTCAGATTGGAAAAGAACAAGAAAAATCATCTCTATTTGCAAATGATATGATCCTGTATATAGAAAATCTCAGAGTCCACAAGAAAACTTCTAGAGCTAATAGAGGAATTTAGCAAAGTTGCAAGGCACAAGGTCAGCAAACAAAAATCAGTTTGGTCTTTATACACCAGCAATAAGAAATCTGAAAGGGAAATTAGGGAAACAATTCCATTGACAATATCATCTAAGAGAATAAAATACCTAGAAATAAATCTAACCAGGGACATGAAGGACTTATACAATGAAAATTATAAAACACTGATGAAAGAGATTAAAGAAGACTGAAATAATTGGAAAGGTGTTCCATGTTGATGGATTGGAAGACTTAATATTGTTAAGATGTCAATACTACCCAAAGCAATCTACAAATTCAAGGCAATCCTGATCAAAGTTCCAAAAACCTTCTTTACAGAAATAGAAAAAACAATACCCAACTTTATGTGGAATGGTAAGAGGCCCAAACCGCTAAAGCAATGTTGAAAGAGAAGAAAAAAGTAGGAGAACTCACACTTCATGATTGAAAAACATACTATACAGCTACAGTAACCAAAAGACCCTGGTACTGGTATAACAATAGACACATAGACCAATGGAATAGAACTGAGAGTCCAGAAATAAACTCACACATCAGTGGTCAGCTGATTTTTGACAAGAGTGTTAAGTCCATTCTATGGGGAAAGAAGAGCCTCTTCAGTAAGTCGTACTGGGAAAACTGAACTTCCACGTGCAGAAAAATGAAACAGGATCTACACCTCATACCATACACAAAAACAAATTCAAAATAGATTAAGGACCTAAATCTGCAAACTAAAACCATAAAATTCTTAGAAGAAAAAGTAGGGCAATGCTGTTAGCCCTAGCTTTCAGCAGTGGATTATCTAATAAAATAAAAGCAGAAACAACAAAATAAAAATAAATAAATGGGACCTCATAAGAATTAAAAATTTTGTTCAGCATAAGACTTTACCAAGAAAGTGAAAAGACAAGCTACTGACTGAGAGAATATCTTCAGAAACCATATATCCAGCAAGAATCTAATAACCAAAATACACATGTAAAACTTCAGCAACTTAGCAAAAAGGCAAACAGCCCGATCATAAAGTGGGAAAAGGACTTAGAGACATTTCACCAAAGAGGACAATCAAATTGTCACCAAACAAATGAAAAGATGCTCAGTGTCATTAGTTATGACAGATATGCAAATTAAAAACACAATGAGATACCATTTCATTCACACTAAGGTGGCTAAGGAGCCCTGGTACCACAATGGTTAAGAGCTCAGCTACTAACCAAAAGGTAGGTAGTTCAAATCCACCAGCTCCTCCTTAGAAACCCAATGGGGCAGTTCTACTCTGCCCTATGGGGTTGCTATGAATTGAAATCGACTCCACAGCTTTTTTTTTTTTTTAGGATGGCTAAGATTAAAAAAAAAAAAAACAGAAAACAGCAAGTGTTTGCAAGGATGTAGGGAAATTGGAACTCTTACCCATTGCTGGTGAGAATGCAAAACTGTATAGCATTTTGCAAAACAGTGCAGCTGTTCCTCAAAAAACTAAAAATAGAACTACCATGTGGCCCAGCAATTCCACTCTTAGGTATATACGCCAAAGACCTGAAAACAGAGACTTGTTCACCAATGTTCATTGCAGCACAATTCGTAATAGCCAAAATGTGGAAACAACATAAAAGCCCATCAACAGATGAATGGATTAAAAAACAAAGAACAAACAAACAAAAAACTGTGGTACATGCATACAATGGAATATCACTCAACTAGTAGGAGAAATGAAGTCTTGATAACAGTGTGGATGGAGCAGGACGACATTATGGTGAGTGAAATAAGTCAGCCACAAAAAGACAAATATTGCATGATCTTGCTTGAATTGAAAGGTTGCTCGGTGGAAACCAGTTGATCTGTGGGAGAAAGATATGGCAGTCTGCTTCTGTAAAGACTTACAGCCTTGGAAACTCTGTGGAGCAGTTCTACTCTGTCCTATACGGTCACTATGAGCTGGGTTGCCTCTATGGCAGTGGGTTTTTGGTTTATGGAGAACAAAGTTTATTAATGGTTATCAGGGTAGGAGGGAAGAGGAAAGGGGGGTTAACGGTGATGGAAATATCATGTTGATTAAGGGTATGGTTGCATAGCTGATTATTGTAATTACTGTCAATAAGTTGAACATCTGTAAAAAGTTGAATTGGCAAAAGTTGTGTGATAGATACTGTCATGGATTGAATGGGGTCTCCCAAAAATATGTGTCTACTTGGCTAGGCCATGATTCCCAGTATTATGTGGTTGTCCTCCATTTTGTGATCCGATGTAATTTTCCTGTGTGTTGTAAATTCCAATCACTGCCTGTGGTTAATGAGGCCAGATTAGGTCACGTTAAAGAGGATTAGAATGGGATGCAACACCCTTACTCAGATCACAGCCCTAGTCTGATATAAGGAGAGTTTCCCTGGAGTATGGCCTGCTTCGCCTTTTATCTTACAAGAGATAAAAGGAGAGAGAAACAAGCAGAGGGAGAGGGACCTCATGCCACCAAGAAAGAAGTGCCGGGAGCAGAACTTGTCCTTTGAACCCAGAGTCCCTGCGTTGAGAAGCTTCTAGACCAGGGGAAGATTGGTGACAAGGATCTTTTCCCAGAACCAACAAAGAGAGAAAGCCTTCGTTGGGAACTGATGCCCTAAATTTAGACTTCTAGCTCCTAGACTGTGAGAGAATAAATTTGTTTGTAAAACCATCCATTTGTGGTATTTCTGTTATAGCAACACTAGATAACTAAGACAAATATATTTATATATATAAAAAAAAAAACAGCAACAACAACAAAAAGGGTAGCTTCGGAGACTGATTATGCACCACCAAAAACCTCATGGGATTTGGTGTCTTGGTTTGGAGGTTTAGGGTCATGGTTTCCTGGGGCATCCCAGTCAATTGACCTAATAACATGCTTAGTGCCTCTTGTTCTACCTCCTAGTTCTATGCATAGTGCCCAAGTCTTAAATGCTTGCAAGCGGCCATTCAAGGCACCACAATTGGTCTGTTCACCTGGAACAACAGAGGAAGAAAGAGAGTGAGGAGTAGCAGGAGAATATGTAATGTGTGGCTAATTGCCTCCATGAACTACTACCTCGTTTCCCATGAGACCAGAAGAACTGGTTGGTGTCTGGCTACCATTATCAAACATTTTGATCAAAGATTCCATAAAAGAATCTTTGATCAAAAGAATCATGATCAAAAGGGGGAAAATACAGAACAGAATGTCAAATTTCCATTGACTCCAGACTTCCTGGAGCCAAGGATGTTAGATGAACCCCTAAAACTATTGCCCTGAGATAATTATTAAACTTTAAAGCAAAAATATTCCCTGAAGTCTTTTTAAAACCAAACAGTAGTTTCTGTTAACTAGTAAAGTATGTCTGCCTAGAGCTTTATGCTCTTCTAAGAACTATCTATATGGGGTCAAACTGACAACAGCAACTCTAAAGATTAGATAGGAACATTAGAAGAGAATGAATTTATGATAATGAGAAGGAACAACTCAGAAAAACAGGGTGAGGTTGGCTACACAACTGGAAGAACACAATCAATGTCACTAAGTGGCACATGTAGAAACTGTTGAATGGGTATATGATTTGCTGTGTGTGTTCTCAACTACAAAATAAAGAAATTATATTAAAAAAATTGGTCAACTCCATATATTGATTCTGAAAGCTCTGTAAGGTATTCTATAAAACCAAACACCAAACTCTATTATCTTTTCAAATATTTTGATTTCCTTGTTTCAATCCTATTCATTTCTATTAAATCCTCCTGAAATATTCTAATGTAACACAAAGGAGTATGATGAATATTAAGTACTTATATGAATGAAATTATTATAGAATATCTACCTTGTCACATTAGTAAACAATACCTCAACTGCTTTGTTATAATAAAACCCATTGCCGTCGAGTGGACCCTGACTCAGTGATCCTATGGGGCAGAGTAGAACTGTCCCATAGGATTTCCAAGGAGCGGCTGGTGAATTTAAACTACCCACCTTTTGGTTAGCAGCTGATCCCTTATTTTACTACATGGTCCATTCTTTCTGCTGCAATTGTTGAGAAGTTTTTATCTTCCCTTTATAGCCTTTTCTATGCTCCCTAAAAACCAAAACCAAACCCAGTGCTGTCAAGTCGGTTCTGACTCATAGCGACCCTATAGGACAGAGTAGAACTGCCCCATAGAGTTTCCAAGGAGCACCTGGCGGATTTGAGCTGTCAACCCTTTGGTTTGCAGCTGTAGCACTTAGCCACTATGTTCCCTAAGGAGCCCTGAAAGGAGCTCTGGTAGCACAAAGGTGAAGCGCTTGGCTGCTAACCAAAGGTTGGCAGTTTGAACCTACCAGCTGCTCTGTTGGAGAAAGATGTGTCAACCTGCTTCCGGAAAGATTATATATAACCTTGGAAACTATATGGGGCAGTTCTACCCTATTCTACACAGTCGCTATGAGTTGGAATAGACTCAAATGCAACTGGATATACTCCCTAGCTGTTTTTCTAATGTTTTTGTGTGAATTCACGGTCCTGTTTGTAATGTGTAGGAGGGACAAGGGCTAACCTTAGACCACAGTTGTATTTCCTATGTTGATTATAGAAAGCTTTTGTCTTAGGGATGGCGGAAGCCTTAAAACCAAAACCCTCATACATTGCAATGTAGGCTCCAATATTTCTCTACCAAACACTTGTCCACTCAGGGAACCTCCATATTCCTCTTGCATAAATGCTGCTTTTTCCCAAGAACTATAATCCTTGTTTGTAATCACCTAACAGGTAGGCTTTGGACAGAGAGCTAGAGGAGGACTGAGTACTCATATCCCTGTGGTTCTACCTATTGTTACTTATCTTCTCCCTGTTTCGCATGCTTGTCAGTGCCCTCTGCTGGTGCTGATCAGTAACGCTAAATTATTTGCCTTTTGTGGCGATTGACTAGTAGGCCACATTTTCCTCCCCTGGAGCAGCTGGTTGGTTGGAACTGCCAACCTTTTGGTTAGCAGCCAAGTGCTTAACCACTGCGTCACCAGGGCCCCTTGCGATGGCAGTGCGGGAAAGAGAAACGACTATGAGTGTAAAATTTTCCCCCAAATTGTTCTCAGCCTTTGTTGACTACTACCCCTATTCTGCCACTGGCTGCTGTTTCCCTTTCACATTGAGGATTTTCCTACATTTTACTTTAGTTTTTTTGACATATGTCTCTTTTACTTCTGTGCCATCTCCAGGATTATATTATCAGAGGGAGTTAGAAGACCTTGTTAGTTCACCGCGTTTGCAGAAAAAGGAATTGTAGAAGCTATTGAATGGAAAACACAGTTGAAATAGGGCTAAATCACGGGCCGCAAGGAATTTAGCTCTTGTGGAGCAGTGGTTAAGAGATTGGCTGCTAACCAAAAACAGTCGCTCCCTGGAAGCCCTATGGGCAGTTCTACTCTGTCCTGTAGGGTCACTATGAGTCAGGATTGACTCAATGGCAATGGATTTTATTATAACAAAATATTTGAGGAGTTGTTTACTAATGTGACAAGGTAGATATTCTCTAATAACTTCAGTCACACAAGTATTTAGTATTCATCATACTCCTTTGTGTCACATTAGAATATTTCAGAAGGATTTAATAGAAATGAATAGGACAGAAATAAGGAAATCAAAATATTTTGAAAAGATAGTGTTAGTAGAGTTGGTGACTGGTTTGATATATTCCTGGGGACCTTTAGAAGTCTGAGCATATATTCTAAAGCTTCAAATCCTTTCTCATATAAGAGATTAATTTATTAAATAATTAATTAAAACAGTGGCCAAAAACCAACTTCTATTTCTCTAAGGTTGGAACTGTTAGCCAAGCAAATTTTATCACTCCCTGGACTGTTGTCTACTTTTAAAATATATTTTTGTACCATCACTACCACATCTTTTTAGCTGTGTGTAAGTCAAAATGTAAAATACTACTCTCAATAGTTCAACAAATTCCAAGGCATTTTTTTTTTTCTCCTTAAGATTTTTCTAATACCACAGTGCCCTTTGCTAAAATAACTCAACCTTTCCTCTCTACAGTGTATCCAAATGAGTTCAACTTTCTTATACAGATAAAAACTTTACTGTCCATAATACCTTAACCTTGAAATTATATCCTAAATAACCTCAGCTTTCTTTCGCATTATTATTACTAGAAAAAATCCAGCACGCTGAAATACATGTTTGTTTCACCAGTGAAATGTAATGAGATTTAGTTTTCAAGGTTCAAGGGCATTGTTTGTGAAATTGCATCTTTACACACTTCATGGTGAATATTGTCCTACCTTCCAAGTTCTGATACAGAAGGATTCTTCACATACCTGTAGCTGGCATCATATAACTTTATTTTCAGGACTAAGGGTAGATTCTGTAGAATTCTATAAGGTGGTTAAACGCATTAGTTCTGCTAGGGTAAACAATCTTATAAATTAAAAGTAGTGAGTCAGTAAAAAAGAGGAAGACCCTCAACGAAATGGATTGACACAGTAGCTGCAACAGTGGGCTCAAACATAGTGACGATTGTGGGGATGGCGCAGGACTGGGCAGTGTTTTCTTCTGTCGTTCATGTTGTCGCTATGAGTTGGAACGAACTCGACAGCACTGAGCAACAACTTTTAGAAGCAGAAAAATAGGCAATGAGAAAACGATATTTAGAATTTTTAAATCTTTATAGTAATATTATCAATTTTTACTTTTTTAAAGTTCAAAAAAAAAATCCTCTGCTAAGAATGATGATTCTAATGACACGGTGGTTATTTAGATCATTTCTGTTGGTTACAAACCTCATTATCAGTGGTATTATAGGAGGCTATCAGGGAAATTATAAAATAAATTTAGCTCTAATAAAATAAATATACCACAAAACAGAAAATGTGCATTAATGAGCACTGGGGTAGAGGTAAGGAGTCAGTTTAATGCTGTATTTTGGTGTTCCCAAGTGCAAATCTTTGTCTGGGCTGGCAAAGGACAAGACATTTAGGTCAGAGAAAATTCCCAAGGTTGAGATTCTAAAAGTGTCTCCCAGGCCAGCTCTTGGCTTATCCTCCCCAGGGGAATAGCAGTATCCCTTAGATTCAACACCGTGAGCCACTCTTAGAGGAATAAATCAGGGTCAATGAGTTCAGACTCTGAAATGATTCCTGAATTTGCTTTAACAAAAAAGTAAAGTCTTTTATTTTAGGCTAGCACGTGTGTGTTTGTGTAGAAAACAGAGACAACAAATCCTATGGCCTTGGGGGTATCGACACTCTTGTGCCTAATTATCCTCATCATAAAAATGGACTTTATAAAATGCTATATATATATATGTGCAAATAGAAATTAGAACATGGGTTCCTTGAGTGTGGACTAAAAATCAGAGAACTCTGAAATTAAATTGCCTGAAGTCAACTCTTAATCATTGTATGAACTCGTGAAAATTACCTAATCTCTCTGTGCTTCGACTTCATTACGTACTAGATGAAAATGATTATGTGAAATTTTAAGAGCTATATCTGGTAAAAAAAAAAAAAAAAAAAATAAGGAATTTTCTATCACATAAACTAATAGAATTTACAATTTATGTCTTAGACATTTACGTAATTACAGTGTTGAATATTATTACATATAGAGTATAATAAAATTTCACACTAAAATGTAAAGCGAGATCTAATACAGTATATATGGTAGCTTAAAAAAAAAAAAAAAAGGAGAGCGTATAGCAAGTCCCAAACTAGAAAACGATTTAGCACAGCAGTAGCAGTGTCAGACATTTTTCTTCTGTAAAAGAAGAGATGGCAGAAATTGGGCTTAAGGTTAACACTAGTTGGGAACAGAAGTATTGATCTGGGCAACAGTTTGTTTAATCATTCATTCGTTCATTATCTGACATTTTAGGGAACAAGAAGGCATAATCAAGAACATTCAAGAGCTGGGCGATAGAGTAAGAAGAAACTGACTCAGACACCGTATTGATGACTAACTATTAGCATAAAAATATAGACCTGAATTTTAAGATTGAAGACATTTTTAAAACCAACATTTTGATGAATGAATACAGCTATGTAACCACCGTCACAATTAAGATATAGAACATTTCTGACATTCCAAAATAATTCTTGGTGACCCTTCACATCAATCCAGGCCCCAGAAAACCACTGATCTAGTTTCTGTCACTATGTATAGTATTTTCATAAGCAAGCTATGCTAATTTTTTTACAGCAACATGTAAAAAAAATTGGCATAGCAGCGCTTATGAAAATAACTCAGGAGGAAGGCGCGGTTGGCAAACAGAGGACGTACATTACTCACGTAAAAATATATTAGTTTTGCCTGTTCTAGAATTCACATAAATGGAATCATACAGTAGGTAATAATTCTAGGTACCTGTATTTTTTGGTAATGAATACTGAATATGCCATAGACTTCCAGAAAAACAAACAAGTCTGTCTTGGAAGAAGTACAGCCAGAATGTTCCTTAGTTGAGGATGGCAAAACTTTGTCTCACTTAATTGGACATGTTATCAGCAGCAACCAATGCCTGGAAAAGAACATCAGGTTTGGTAGAGGGTCTGCAAAAAAGAGGAAAATCCTCAGCTAGATGGATGGACTCAGTGGCTGCAACGATGGGCTCAAACATAGCAACCACCGTGTGGATGACACGGTGTGATGATTTGAAGATTATCTGAGAGCTGGAATCATCTGAATGCTCTTTTACTCACATACCTGGTGGTTGATGCTGGTTGTTGTCCGGGAACTCAGCTAATCTCTTGGGTAAAGGTAGTAAATGTATAAGTAAATGCCTATTGGGTCATAGAGAAATATATTTTTAACCTTGTAAGAAACTGCCAAGTTGTTTTCCAAAAATAGTTTTACCATTTTACATTCCCATCAACAATATATAAGAGTTTGAGCTGCTTCCCATCCTTACCAACATGTGGTATCGTGGATGTGTAAGGGCATCCCTTCATGGACCTAGTCTGTTCTATTCAAATCTGTTGCACTTTTTTTTTTTTTTTTTCAGTTGGGTGATTTAATTTATCTAGTGGGTTTTAAGAGATATATACATATTTGGGGTAGAAACTGTCAAATATAAACACTGACAATATTTTCACCCAATCTGTGGATTGCCTTTTCATTTCCTGAATAGCGTCTTTGAAGAACAGAAATTTCTAACCACTGATAGCTAAATCATATTCAACATTTTTTTGTACTTGTTCCCGGTCTGAGAAATCTTTGCGTAAACCGTTATAACACCAATTTCCTCTTATTTTTTCTTCTAGAAGACAGCTTCAACTTTTCATTTAGGGCTATCATTCTTTTCTTTCTTTCTTCTTTTTTTTTTTACACATCTTGCTGTTTGTAAAGGAGAAGTTAAGGTTCATTTCCCACCCCCACCCCCACAAGGCTATCCAGTTTTTCTATCTCCTTTTAATAAAAAGTCCATCCTTTTGCGTTTTCTTGCACTTTGCAAAATATCTCTTTCTTTTGTCCTCTCTCTCTCTGTCTCCTGTGCACGCACACATACACACACCCCACACCCCACACCCTTTTACTGTCTGGATAAGAGTAGCTCTAAATAAAGTTTTGAAATATAAATAAAACTTGTGTTACCTGTTTTAGATCTTTTCCATTTCCATATTAATTTTTAAAAATCAACTTGCCAGTTCCTACCCAAAAGAAAGAAAAAGCCCATGGAAGCTTGATTGGATAGTGTTGAATGTCTAGACCAATTAAGGAGACTAGAGATAAATGATCCATGAGTTAGTCATAACGCATTGTTAATTTTCAAATATCTGGAGATTTCCAAATATCTTAATGTTATTGATTTATAACTTAATTACATTGCATTTAGAATATATACTCTATATGGTGTCAGTCCTTTTAAATTTATTGAGACTTGTTTTATGGTCCATCTTGGTGAAAGTTCCATTTATGCTTGAAAACAATGTATCTCCTTGTCCATGTCGGGTAGGGTGTTTGGTAAGTGTCAACTAAGTTAAGTATGTTAATTATGATGTCTTATTTTTCTGTATTTGTATTGATTTTCTGTCTACCTGTGCACTCAATTTATGAAAAAAGAGTGTTAAATTTGAAACCATAATTGCAAATTTGTCCATTTATCCTTTAAGTAATATCATTTCTTGTTTCATGTATTTTGAAACATTGCTATTAAGTACATAAATATCCAGAGTTGTTAATTCTTCTCAAAGGATAGATTCTTTTATTATTAACAAATGTCCATCTGTATTTCTGGTAATATTCCTTGTTATTTTAGCTATTGTGTCTGATATTAATATAGCCACTCCAGCATTCTTACGATGAGTGTTTGCATAATATATTTTTCATTTTTTGTTGCTGTTGTCATTGTTGTTTTTACGTTTAACCTACCCGTACCTTTTTATTTAAAGGGCATGTCTTGAAGGCAGCATTTGGTTTTCTCTTGCTCTTTTATCCATTCTGACAATCTCTACCTTATATTTGGAGTACTCATGTATTTAATGTAATTACCAATATATTTGGGTTTACACATACCATCTTGCTATTTATTTTCTCTTCATCCCTTATTTTATTTTTCTGTGTTTTCTAATTGTCTTTTAAGTTAGATAAATTGATATTTTGAATTTAATCTAATACACTGTTTTATATCTGCTATTGCCTTCTTAGAGCCCTGGTAGCACAGTGGTTAAGAATTTGGCTGCTAAGCAAAAGGTTAGCAGTTCAAACCCACCAGTTCCTCCCTGGAAACACTTTCAGGCAGTTCTGCTCCATCCTATAGGGTCACTATGAGTCGGAATCAACCTGATGGCAACGGGTTTTTTGAATTGGCTTCTTAGCTATATGTCTGTGTGTGTGTTTAACTTAGGGTTTTAAATTTTCATCTCGACCTTATCAAGATCTATCTTTAAATAATGATACACAACTTCACCTCTAATGTAAGAAATATACGAAGTATGCTTTAACATATTCCCTTCCCTTCTTTTGTCTTATTTCTGTTATACATTTTACTTCCCCCTGTGTTATATACTTTACAATACTTTGCTGTTAAACAGCCAAATGCACGTTAAAAAATTTTAGTAACATATTCATTCAATTCTTCCCATTTATTTTTTTTCTGCATTCCTTTGTGTAGATACACATTTCCATTTGATTTTATTTTCTTTCAGTTTGAAAAGTTCCTTTAATATTTCTTATAGCTTCAGTCTGGAGGGATGAATTTCCACAGCTGTTGTATTTCTAAAAAATCTTTATTTTTCTGTTCTTTTTGAATAATGTTTTAGTAATATAAAGAATTGTAGCCTGGCATTTTTTTTCCTTTCCGGGTTTTAAAGATCATTCTACTGTCTTCTAGTTTGTGCTGCTGTTTATAACACATTTATACTAATTCTCACTGTTCCCCACCTTTCTTTTTTTATTTCTTTCTTCATCCCTCCCTTTTTTTCATCTTTCTTTCCACCCCTTTGCATTTCACTGTCATAAATATTTATGTTTATCACTAGTATTCAGTCATTTTATTTAGATAAACTGTATTAGGATGTTATTTGGGGTTGTTCAGTTTCCTAGATCTGTAGATGAATAAACCCATAACCCATTGCTGTCAAATTGCTTCCGACTCACGGCAACCCTGTAGGATGGAGTAGAACTGCCCCATAGAGTTTCCAAGGAGCACCTGGTGGACTCAAAAGGCAGGCCTTTTGGTTAGCAGCCGTAGCACTTAACCACTATGCCATCAGGGCTTCTTCCATCTAACTGGCATTCTAAAACAACAAAGCAACCTAGGAGCCCGGTATCTGTGGTTAGCTCATTGAATGTGCTTTTTTATTAATTATTCAACAGCTTCTTAGTCATCTTTTTTGCCAGGAATCAAGAACTATTCTTTTTTGGCTTTTCTTCCACTGAACAGTTTGACATAGTTTTTTCCACAGTTTGTATTTTATGACAAATTTACAAATGTCATAGTGATTATGTTTTCATTTAAGGAGCCTTGGTGGCACAATCATTAGGTGCTGACTGTTAACCGAAACGTTGGAGGTTCAAACCCACAGTAGCTCCATGGGAGAAGTAGCCTGGTAATCTGCTCCCCTAAAGATTAGAACCTAGGAACCTTATGGGGAAGTTATACTCTTTCCTATAGGGTTGCTATGAGTCAGGATAGACTCAACAGCACACAACAAAAACATATTTCCATTACATAAGGAAAAATGAGGAGATCATAAATGCTAGAAAATTTACTATAACATTATAGAAGACAATTTATTTGATAAACATTAGGACATACTGAATCTTTAAAATATATAGATGCAAACAAAATGAAAAACATATTAGTACAGCATCTATGACATCTATAGCCATCTGAGAAGAGTCTATAATATCTTGTAAAATTATAGATAGAAATAATGCCAAGGAGATGCAAAGATCAATAGCTGTGGAGATGATGTAGGTTGGAGGGTGCTAATGAAGACAACCTGAAATGGATGTTCTTCATAGAAATTGAAATGCCTGCATCTAGAGTTTCTGCTTTGTCTCAACACATTATTTCCAAAGAACTTCAAAGATATGTGCTAGGGCAATTAATGTAAATACACAATAGCACCTAATAAACTGAAGATTGGAAACGAGAGTTGTAGTTAAGAATAACTAAGGAAGGAAGGAAGGAATGTTTCCAGATACCCCTTTGCCACATATAGATAGCATATTTTAAGAGGAAGAGTAAAACAAATACATGGATAATAGATTACAAACATTGTAATTTCAAAAAAAGGAAGGAATGAAAGGAAAGAAATGTTAAAGAGAGCTATCCAAGGAAACATAGTCAAATGCTACCAACTTCCAAATTATTTAGTGTTGGTTTTGACGGTGCTAGGAAATTCAAGTATGACTTTAATCAAAGGCCCTTCTATGTATGAGAAATCCAATACCATATAATCACTCACCAGATCATTTCATCCATATTACTTTTAAGAATGAGTTTACACCCCACAGGCTTGTTTTCCAGAGAAAAGGAATCCTTGAAAGGTTGTCTCAGAAATTTTACTCTGTACTGCAGCTTGGCAAAAATCCTCTTTTTGTTTTTAGAAAAATGAACGATTTATTTTTGCAGAAGTTTTTAGATAATGTTGTAATAAATGAGGTTCTCAGAACAATAGCTGTCTTAGCGCTGTATATATTTCAATGGTTTTGTCATTTAGTTAAAGCAATAGGCCATAATTCAATTAAAGGTTATAGTTTAAGTGTTACTGACAGGAAGACTCTAGCTGAGATCCTTGGACTGTAATTCATTGTCCTGTTTATTTGAAAAGATTTCCATAATAGGTTAACCTGTAAACATCCAAATATTGTCAATTATCTCGTCTTGCGTATAACGAGAGATTTATAGGCTTGAACTCCAAAGGTAGTGATTGCAATAGTTCAGAAGGAAAGTTCTCCTTCAGATTTCCAGTTCCCTAGTCCAGTACCCTTTAGTTAGGGCAAGAAGAACATTGAGTATGTGAAAGCAGTATGTGGAAGTAACATTAAGTTACTTACTTCACTTGGGCAGTGTTGTAATTGAAATGTCATACCTCTCTTCAAAGCTCCACCAAGAAATGCCATGTTAAAAATAAGATGAGGCAAATAAAATAAAAGTAATAACAACAAAAACAATGGATAAAAATTATTAATAAGCTAAAACATTTGCACATATTACTTTATTTAATTCTCACCACAATCTCAGGCAAGACAGAGAAGTTAATTGGGTTTTCTACAGAAATCAAAACTCAAACTTTGGACTTCTTTACTTCAGAGTCCATTTGTTTTAATTACTGAGCTAAACTTCAGGTAGAGAGGCTCTTGAACATCACCTCCAAGAGCAAATCTCACCTCACATTTCTGAAGTAACTGACTTTTTCTTCAATGAGTTGTCTTTCCTGATTTTCAATTTTTTTTCTTTGGTCTTTGTCCTGTAAGTTGGCTCCCTTCTCTCTCATAACTAATTTCACTTACTATCCAGTTTATGTGCTCAGAATTCTGACTCTTAGAAAATTTTGTCCCCTTACAGTTACAAATCTTTCAAAGTTACCCTGCATCCCCCAGGCTGTATATCACAGTTTAAGTACCTTTCTAGTTGAAAATTCAGCTCACTGGGCTCCTCTGAAGGAGTTTTTCCTTCAACAGATTCAGGAATATCTCTGTGGCAACCAGCAAGCTATGTGTCAACAGTCCCTCAGGCTTTCTGCTGATGAAACATTTCCAGGCTTAAAGCTTTGAAAAAAGATTTTATTTCTACTTTACTCACCATAATGCAAGGTTATGTTATATATTTATACATAGATAAATAGGAAGGTTAACATATACACATTTTAAATATACATATATTTTTTCAAGAGTTAAGTTATTTAAAAGGTAACTATCACACAGTGCAATCTGAAGATACACATTGTTTTTAATGGTGTTATTTGTCATTCTAAAACTATTAAAGGAATTTAAAAATATGGTGGTAAACAAATTTCCAGAATCCTTCTAAGCAATGTGCAGAGGAAAATGCAGAGGCTTGGAGTCAGATACTACTAAAACGTATTTCCCGTTGCCGTTGAGTCGATTCTGACTGATAGCCACTCTATAGGACAGAATAGAACTGTCCCATACAGCTTCCAAGGAGCGGCTGGTGGAGTTGAACTGCTGACCTTTTGGTTAGCAGCCAAGCTCCTAACCACTGCACCACCAGGGCTCCAAACATAGCAAGCATTGTTTTACTCATAAAACACACCATTAACAAATGCTAGGCCTCTCCCTCTATGTAAACATTTGCATACCTTCTCTTTCTATCCTGGTACACATAATTCCAGTTCCATTGCTAAAGGGAATGATGATATATACATTTATTATCAATATG
Source organism: Loxodonta africana (assembly GCF_030014295.1). Taxonomy (NCBI): domain Eukaryota; kingdom Metazoa; phylum Chordata; class Mammalia; order Proboscidea; family Elephantidae; genus Loxodonta; species Loxodonta africana. The sequence continues at coordinate 175,483,891 of NC_087344.1, forward strand.
GATAACATCTTTTATGAATGTTCTGGTTCGATGAATATTAGTTACCATAATTCAATAAATTCTGGCTAAGGATTCCCTAGGAGACACAAAATCTGGAAGAATTATTTAAGATTTCACACAGTAGTAATAATCTAAGAAGAAGTTCAAGTCCATTTGCTACTTGTTATTGGTAATTCTCTAAATTCACCTTAGGTCAAGTAATTTAGAATCATTCCCAAGGGCCATTTTACACTGTAAGTCTGTAACTCTGTCACTGTGGGCAAATCTCTTCATTTCTTAATCTTAGATGGCTTCAAACAGAAAATGGCTATTAGTTAGAATCATTTTGGCTGCACGTAGCAGACACAAATTTGCTTTTTCAGTAGGTATTCATAGGTTTTATTTCTAGAATGCTGTCATTAACTTTCTTAGTGCCATATACTACTGAATCTGTGTTCAATCATTAAAGACTTAAATTGTCATAAGATTGTCTTTGCCCCTTTTGAGTCAAGGATCTCCACCTCTAGACAAATCAGTTATGCCCACTAGGACTGGAGAGTTGCACAGCTTGGCCTCTGGGAAAATCTTAAGAGCAGTAGGCCAATTGAATCTGTATGTATGGCAGGCTAAGAGATATTTAAAGTAATTTTCAGCTCTGATAAACTATTTACCAAAACAAGTTAAAAGGAAAAAAGGATAGTTGCCTATAGGAATTTGTAATTTCTAGTAGATAAATGATGTTGTACCGTTAATCCCCTGGCTTCTTACCTCTTTAACCTCAACTCTAGGCTCTTTCCTGTTTAGTCAGTTAGAATGGAATAACACATAAGACCCAATATTCATTTGTATCTGTTCCACATTCAACATTGCAAACCAGGGTATTCTCTTTATTTCCAAAATGTTTTCAAAGAAGTACTCCTGTCTCTTAATTTTTCTCTATTTTCCTGGTTTACCACTTATTTTGTTTTCATTTATTTTTCCACTAATTTCAAAAAGGCACATTCAATGACATTAAAAATGCCCCTATTCATTTTATATAAGAGAAAGAAAAATCTGTTCTATTTATAGAAATTAATCGATTTATCTCTACATCCATCTGTTCCCATTTCCTTTAGGACCTTATTTTATCATTTTTACACCCTCTTTTGAACTTATATCTTTAGTCTGTTCATGAACTGTGACTTCTTTCATACATTTAGCCAACCATCTTTATAACTCTTGGGATAATGAACAAAACAGACAGTCCCTCTACTTCCTCTTGATAGCATGCGTATCCTAGCTGGTCATATGCTATTAAGTTTGTGAACATTAACCTCCATTCGTGTGTCTTTAATTAAAAAAAAAAAATAGAATATAAAAAGAAGGCATTTCTGGCAAGGTTTCTGTGCATATCTAATAAGACAAAATTTATGAAAAATTTTAACTATGTTTAAAGCATGATACAAGTTAGCATCATCTATATGACCAAGTCATTATTCACATCACAAAATTCTTTAACTGCCTCCTTAAATAGAGAAGTGGTTAAGAGCTTGGCTGCTAACCAAAAGGCTGGCAGTTCGAATCCATCTTCTCCTTGGAAACCCTATGGGGCAGTTCTACTCTTTCCTATAGGGTTGCTATGAGTTGGAATTTACCTGAGGGCAATTTTTTTTTTTTAAGATATTCTATTACATGTTTTTGACATTATGGATAAATAAAAAATAATATTCTGTCCACTCTTTCCTCACCATAGAATGACAGCCATTTGATGACTATACTAGACATAGCAGTGCAAAAGGTAGAGTTAGGTAATTTCTGCATGCAAACTAAAAAAACAACCCCAAAAAAATCCATTGCCATAGAGCTGATTCCCAAATGTTTCCAGATATCCCTTTGCTACATATAGATAACATATTTAAGAGACAGAGAGTAAAAAAATATACGGATAATAGATCACAAGCACTATAATTTCAAAAAAGGATTAAAGAGCAGAAAGCCTTGGCAATCCATAACAATGAAGAGCTTATTATTGCTTGACTTGGAAATTATTGAATCAATTACAATTCAGAGAGTATTTCCAGGGACAGTAAAAATCTGTTGGGAATTTTGGAAATATCTGCAATAAATTATGCTTATACTGGAGAGATTTAATCAGAGATTTTTATCTAAAATCTGTTGGAGTTTTGCCAGTTATTCATTAGGTTTTATCTCTAGTTGGAAGCCATTCTAAATATATAATGCTGTAATCCCCTGTAAGATACAGGGTAGCATTCTAAACATAGAATATTAAAGTGAACAGCAAAGACTTCAAAGTTTATAGATTTTTAATTACTTTGCAAATTTCTCTGAATATTTAACAATCTGATGTCCAGAAAACCATTCTTTAGGTTTTTTTTTTTTTTTAACTACAACCCACGTCCAAATTATTTGTTCTGCTTGTACCAAATGTATCATTATACATTGCTAAAAGTGGTTGCATCTATGTATTACAGTAAAACCTACAAAAGCCGAAACCTGAAAAACTCAAATATTTTCCACTAATAGAGAGTGTTTTTTTTTTTTTTTTTTTTTTAATAGAGAGTGATAGAAAAGTGGTAAGACTGCACCTTGTTAATGGTGGACAATTTTTGAGACCTGGAAAAATAAGGCAGTCCTCTTGAGTTCCAGCTCCCACAGGTTTCACTGTATGTGGAACTCTTCATTTGATTATCATTACAGGATGAACTCTAAACAGTGAATATTACATCCAAGGCATGCCACCATCTAATGCCAACCTAAGACAACAGGGCATTTTCCTTAGGTGATGGGTTCCACTCTAGAACCATTACATTGACTCAGAGAGGGCAAGAGATGAAAACAGACAAAAATATCCATTGGTGTTACAGATTGTGGTAATTTCATATGAGATAATGACAAGTGTGGGTGATAACGGAGTGGTTTCTGTGATATTATAGAAGTAATATGGATTGATTGGAAATGAGAGTGAAGAAGAAGGTATAGTCCAGCAGAGTAACTAATTTGGGGTCTGGATGTGCTGGTTATATATGTTGAGTTTGGGATGCCAGTAGGATGTCTAGTGGAGACACCCCATAGGGAGCTGGATATATGAGTCTGAGCTCAGATCAGAGATGAGGGGTAGGGTTATAGAGAGAACAATCAGTAACATATAGATTCTAGGTCTTACTGAGGTCAACAAGTTGCTACCTGACAGAGCATATTTAAGCAATAACAATTTGAAATAAAAACAATTAGAAAATATGTGTATTATAAGCTTATGTGCAAATAATTATTTATTTTAGCCAATTCAATTACTTAAACTCTTTAGTCCTATAATTGTAAACTAAAATTAAAAAAAAGAAAAAAAGTGACTATATATAAATAAAGTTTGATTATCCAAGTTATTAATTTAATGGACAATTTAGTTTTATAAATGTTTGTTTGGAGTTTTACAAATATTACACTTCTGCATTTATGTGTCCATTTCATTCATTTCCTGTCATAATTACAGCTCTCTTTTAAAAGAACCTGGACATGTCTTTAATACATTTCAGATTTGAGTGGTAGATGTAAAAATTCAATCAGTTTAGACCAAGTTAGACCTCAAAATTACCTTTTATTTTCAACAATAATCCTCCTAAACCAAGGTAATGTTCTTCACCAGCCTCTTGGACTAGAATGAGTTTCCTTTAAAGAGGCACTCAGGCTCTACTACTTGGTAGTCCTTTCAGGCTTCCCCTAGCAACTCTCAATCCTTTTCCAAGGGATCGGAGACAGCTATCTCCCTATAGTGATTTGTATTCCACTATTTTTTATCAAGGGATAGAGTTGTTGCTTGGCAATGGCTTCCCAGACTTTGACTACATTTGTCATCCACCTGGGCATCTGTGTGGGGCCAAGTGTCTGTGTTCTGGCTAGTGGTCCTTGGGCAAAAGTTATGCTTACCACATTCAGGCTTAAAAAACCCTTAACTCTGCCATTCACTCACTTTATCTTTCTCAAGTGGCTGGATATTGATCCCTAGAGTGAGCTCAGGAGCCACAGATTGAATATGGCACAGTCTTCATCAGCCTAAGTCACACACAGAGCAGAGCTCTCCCTTACTCCTTTAGACTTTACCTGGTTGAGAAATGAATTTCTATTTTCTTAAGCTACTGAGATTTCAATGGAGGTTAGTTACCTCAGCTATCTAGGTTTAAAAAAAAAGAAAAAAACACAACACAGAATTCTGAACTGCTGGCTGTAGACCACTTAGGTCCTTAAATTGATTCTCATTTAAAAACATCCTCAGAGACAGCCAATGAGAAAAACTCTGGTCTTTTTTTGCAAATTAGGTTTCATTAACATCAGAGTCGATTCCTTTAAAAACAGATGGAGGAAGGAGGAAAGTCATTTATCAAAAGCAGTAATTTATTAAAAAGATGATCTCACTTCTTTGCCACAGAAACCCTGACAATTTCCTATGTGGATGAAATAGAAGCCATTTTATACATAAAGGAACTGAGGTTCAGTGGGTTTAAGTGTCTTGCTGAAGGTCACAGAGCTATCAAGTGTCAGAACCTTCTCCTTGGAAACCCTATGGGGCAGTTCTACTCTGTCCTATAGGGTCACTGAGTTGGAATTCACTCGACGGCAGTGGGTTTTATTACAATAGTTGAGGCATTGTATATTAAAGTGACAAAGTAGATATTCTCTAATAACTTTATTCACATAAGCAGTTAATATTCATCATACTCCTTGTGTCACATTAGAATATTTCAGAAGGATTTAATAGAAATGAATAGGATTGAAACAAGGAAATCAAAATATTTTGAAAAGATAGTAGTTTGGTTTTTGGTTTTGTAGAATGCCTTACAGAGTTTTCAGAATCAGTATACGGAGTTGACCAACTTTTTAAATGTAATTTATTAATTTTGTTCTTGAGAATATACACAGAAAATCATACGCAATTCTACTACCTATTAAAGAGACAAAAATACTTGCAGAAATTCATTTAACAACAAAGATAAGCTCTGAGAAAACATTTCAATAAAGAAGAGATGACTATTCAGGGAGACTGTAACCCATGACAACCACATGCAGCAGTGTCATTTATTTGACAGTTGTGTGTTTCTGGAAGAAGCAGCCATACCTGCAATTTTGTTATTAAGTATATTCATTGGCTACAACTTTCAAAGGGTTATTGTTGTTGTTAGGTGCCGTCAAGTGGGTTCTGACTCATAGTGACCCATGTACAATAGAAAGAAACACTGCCTGGTCCTGCACCATCCTCACAATCATTGCTATGTTTGAGCCCATGGTTTCATCCATTGTGTCAATCCATCTCATCGAGTATCTTCCTCTCCTTCGCTGACCCTCTACTTTACCAAGCCTGATATTCTTCTCCAGGGACTGGTCCCTTCTGATAACATGTCCAAAGTACATGAGATGAAGTCTCGCCATCCTTGCTTCCAAGGAGCACTCTGGCTGTACTTCTTCCAAGAAAAATTTTTCATTTTTTGGTTGTCTTTGGTATATTTAACAGGCTTAGCTAGCACCATAATTCAAAGGCATCAATTCTTCTCCAGTCTTCCTTACTCATTGCCCAGCTTTGGCATGAATATGAGGTGATTAAAAATACCATGGCTCAGGTCAGACATACCTTACTCCTCAAAGAGACATCTTTTCTTTTTATCACTTTAAAGAGGACTTTTGCAGCAAATTTGCCCAATGCAAATACGTCTTTTGATTTCTTGACTGCTGCTTCCATGGGAGTTGATTGTAGATCCAAATAAAATGAAATCCTTGACAACGTCAATCTTTTCTCTGTTTATTGTGATGTTGCTTTTTGGTCCAGTTTTGAGGATTTTTGTTTTCTTTAAGTTGAGGTGCAATCTGTACTGAAGGCTGAAACTTTGGGCCTTCATCAGTAAGTACTTCAGGTTCACTACACTTTCTGCAAGCAAGTATGTGTCATCTTCCTATTACAGGTTGTTAATGGGTCTTCCTCTGATCCTGATGCCATGTTCTTCTGCATATAGTTCAGCTTCTTGGATTATTTGGTTAGCATGCATGTTGAATAAGTATGGTAAAGGTGCTTGACAACGCACACCTTTCTTAACTTTAAACCATGCAGTATCCCCTTGCTTGGTTCAAATGACTGCTTCTTGGTCTATGTATAGGTTCTGTATGAGCAATTAAATGTTCTGAAGTTCCTGTTCTTCTCAATGTTATCCATTATTTGTTATGATCCACACAGTCAAGTGCTTTTGAATAATCAATAAAACACAGGCAAACATCTTTCTGGTATTCTCTGCTTTCAGCCAAGATCCATCTGACATCAGCAATGATATCTCCTGTTCCAAGTCCTCTTCTGAACCCAGCTTGATTTTCTGGAAGTTCCCAGTTGATTTTGAAATTGCAATCCCATATATATTACCATACAGGCACATATCAATAAAAAGACTCCCTGAAGGTAATATAAAAAGTAGTGAAGATTGAAAACCCCTCTCAGAGATACAGATAGAGTCATATGGGGTCACCTGCATTGTCAGGCAGAATATAAATTTATTTGAATGCAGTGAATTTGAGAATACATATACAATAAGTGGTAAGAATATAAATTTGGCCAAACAGCTCTTGAATCACTGGAATAGAGCACCTAAACCTTCTTTGTGTTATAGCCCTTCAGTGATTTATAATGGTTGAGGATAATTGGAAAATGATCTTATTTTGTCTTGGGGATAGCTGCTGGCCCAGTGTGGTGCCAACAATTAAGTGCTTGACTACTAGCTGAAATGTTGACAATTAGAAACCACCCTGAGGTTCCTTGGGAGACAGGCCTGGTGATCTGCTTCTGAAAAGTCACAGACTTGAAAACCCTATAGAGCAGTTCTACTCTGCACACACGGGGTCATCATGAGTCAGAACCAATCGCAATTAACAACAACAATGGAGAACTCTTACTCCACAAAGTAGATGTACAGCATCGATAATTCACACATTTGTAACTCAGCTATTCAACAACCGTATTTATATGAAGCAGAAGAGAGAAAAGGAGGAAGAGGAAAAAGGAGGAGGAGAAAGACAGGGCAAGAAGTATAAAGAAGTCTTTGAGATGTTCCACTTGCCCCCCAAAATGCCACGCCATTCTGTCACTAAGGCTCTTTCACTTCACCTATAAACCCAAACTAAACCCACTGCCATCGAGTCAATGCCGACTTATAGTGACCCTATAGGACAGAGTAGAACTGCCCTATAGAGTTTCCAATGAGTGCCTGGTGGATCCAAACTGCTGATCTTTTGATTAGCAGCTATAGCACTTAACCACTACGCTACCAGGGTTTCCACTTCACCTATAGGAGACAGAAGTCCTCAGGTTCTAATTTTTGCAAGAGGGGCAGTGATGGTTCAGTGGTAGAATCTCTGCGTCCATGTGGGAGGCCCGATTTGATTCCTGGCAAGCGTACCTCATGCCCATCCGCCACCCATCCTTCAGTAAAGGCTTATGTATTGCTCTGATGCTGAACGAGTTTCAGTGGAGCACCTAGGCTAAGACAGATTAGGAAGGAAGACCTGGTCATCCAGTTCCAAAAATCAGTCAATAAAAACACTATGGATGAAAATGGTCTGTTCCGCAACCAATCATGTGTATGATACAAAACTAGGCACCATTTGTTTCATTGTGCGTGAGGTGGTCATGAGTCAGGGAGCGACTAGATGAGCTAACAATAACAAACTTTCATAAGATTACTCAGTTTGATTTTCTGGTTTCCAAATCTTCAGTGTATCAGAAGTTAATTAGAGAAGTCACTGAAGTTGCTATAAGTAGGTACCCTAAGTCCATCACACATTCATGAAATAGCGTAGAGTAAAATGGTAATTTAATAAGGAAATTTTTATCTTGACAATAGCCATATATATATATAAAACATAGATGTATATATAAATTTTTTCTAAATAATATTTCCCGTAAAAAAAAAAAAATATTCTCAACGAGGGTCACCCAGAAGTAGCTCTTTTGTCCTTACCAGACAGAAGGTCTGTATCTTCAATACATATATATTCTCAGAATCATGTTATACCTTCCAATAGCTTATTGGTCTTTAATAGTCAATTATAAAAAACTGGAACATATTTTTCCTTTGAATATTGCAAACCAGGTAGGGATAGAGTAGAAGTTAATTTAAAAATAAACAGATTTAACATTATATTCATTATTCTTTTATCCAGACAGATTCTGTATAGCTATTAGTTTTAAGATCATAGATCTGATTTAAACCTATGTCACAATCTTTAATGAACAAAATTAATATTATAGAATTGCCAAATATTGTTACTTTAAAATTATTAAAAAATTTAAATTCAAATAATTTATAAATTTAATTTTTTGAGCTTTAATAATATGAATATTAATTACTTATTAAGTAAAATGATTTAAAATATTTAATCCAAATAAATCTATGATGAGAAACACTATCAACTAAATACTAAGAAGAGACTACTAAATTTGAGCTAACTGAAGAGTTAGGGTTGGATTTCTGAATTCTGATTCTTCATCTGGTTTTCTCATACTTCATCTGTAATGTACTTTCATATATATTTTCAGAATAATTTTTGATTGTACCAAGAATGCTATTATATATCTAATGTCATAGATAGTTTGATCAATTCTGTGATTTTCTCTGGGTCATACAAAAGTCACTGATGAGGTGGGTTCTACCTCAGAAAATCTTCTGAGGCATTCTTTTATTATTAAAAATTTATATATTCTTTTTTTTTTTTTTTAATGAGGCTTCTGGAATAGTTTCACCTCACTTTGGTCTCTGTATCAGTTAGTATTACATTCAGTTTTGCATAATATGAAACAGAAAATAACAGTAGCTTAAATATATAGAGTCCTCGAGTGGTCCAAATGATTAAGTGCTCAGCTGCTAACCGAAAAGGTTAGTAGTTCAATTCCACCTAAAGGAAGCTCAGCAGAATTGCCTAGAGATCTACCTCTGAACTATCAGCCATTGAAAACATTATGGCGCACAGTTCTACTCTGACACACAGGGCACCATGAGTCTGAGTTGACTCCATGGCAACTGGTTTGGTTGGTTAAATACATAGAAAATTATTAAATAGTTTATTCAGGATGTGTGAGATGCTTCCCAGTATCAAAGACCCATGTACCTTCAGTACATCTCCTCTTAGCACTGACTTCCAAACACAAGGCCATTACATGGTCCAAGGTGGCTCCCGGAGTTTCAGTTTTCACGCCAGCATTACAGGCATCAGCAAAAAGGAAGAGAAGAAGGGCAAAAGGTACATCCCAGCTAGCTTATGTCCCTTTTTTTTAGTGTCAAGCTGCTAGATGTTGAGATGGTCAATTAGGACAACAAGCCAAGCTGAAATTAATAATCAAGGCTTTTTATTACTGTGATAGTACAACCAAGGAGCAAAAAGTGGTGCCAGCTCCCCAGTGTTCTATTTTTCCCCATGATTGGCACCAGTTAGAGTCAGGTGAATGCAGTGCAGACTGGGAGAAATCACTAACTGCAGAAGAGCCCCAACAAAAGGCTTCTATCTTTTGAGGCGAGGAAGACGGGTAAGGGCTAGGAGTAGAAAAGTTCTGAGTCAGAGTAAAGTCCCTCAGCTGATAAGGAGGACCCTGAGGTAGGAATGTTACATGCTTGTGAGCCAAGCCGGCCTGAGGTAAGGGCTTGAGCTCTTGACTGCAGCTCCTTCCAGAAAACTGCAGTGCACTGGCTGTGCGTCAAGTCTGGTGTGAAGAGGGCAGCTTCTCTTCGTAAGGTCTGCCATGCAAAGCCTTGTAATTGCCTATGTTCAGGCTTAAAGACACAAGAGGATTTTGGCCTAGAACCAGACTCCTCAAGGAGGATATGTTAAGTCCTATCCAACGATTTCTACTCATACCTCATTAAAACAAACAACAACAACAAAAACAGTTGCTGTTGAGTCAACTCAGACTCATGGTGGCCTCATGTATGAGTACAACTCTGCTTTTTAGGATTTTCACAGAATGATTTTTCAGAAGTAAATATCCAGGCCTTTCTTCTGAAGAACCTCTGGTTAGACTTAAACCTCCAACCTTGCAGTTTGTAGATGAGCACTTAAGCTTTGCACCAACCAGGGCCTCCTCAAAGCTCATTAATAAGAAGTTATTTGTGTTGGTCAATTTCAGATAGATGAGATGTGCATAAGGCAAATAGTCCTTTCACTACCTGCATCACTACCCTGAATAAATATGGGGGTCAGTTACTAATAAGGAAAGGCAGAAAAGTAATCAGCTCTACTGGGTAATTTCTAGTTGCCCTTCCAGATATACTCCCTTTCTTTGTCAAACTGAATCTCTTTCCCTGGAAGGTTAACTTACACAAACTGCATAATCAGTGAAGCTGTACCCTTTGGATTAACTATTGAGAGATAACAAAAAATTGAAGGACAGAAAAATTGAAGGACAGATATCTGGGTATTTATTCTCTATGTTCACTCCCTGCCAGTCTGTGATTCTGTAGCAGCTGCATTTAACTTCCTAAGATCACAGCTTCTATAAAATCCAAAAACCCATGGCCATCAAGTTGATTCCTACTCATAGAGACCCTCCAGGACGTTGTGGAACTGCCCCATAGGCAGGCATAGCTTATCTAATAAGCAAGATGAGTATGTGCTTAGGGCATCAACAAAACAGGGATACCAGTTGTCCAAAGCATAGACCCATAGATGTCAAGCAGGCAAGACACAAGGAAAAACAAGGACTGCACTGGGGGAAAATTAGCAAGGCACTAAATGAAATTGATACCGTTTGATAAATTTTGTATATGGTAACAGTTATATTTTCCTTTTGATTTTGGACCTGTCTAGTAAAATTTCACAGTCAGTTTTCTCTTGTCAATTTCATAAGAATGTGCCAGTGGAACTATAATCATGTGACTTGTGATGTATCTGGTCCTGTGCAAAGTGAGCCAAAACATGTCTTCAGTGAGAGCGTATCCTTGCATCTGTATCATATTCTTTGTGATTGCTCTCACTCCTGTCAGGTATCAGCAGTAGTCCAATGAACTGAGAAGATGCAGCATCGAAGGACAGAAAGTGACTCCACAAGGTTTTAGGTATTATTTCAAGATGAAAAACACTTGTGGAGATCTGTGAAGGGCTCACCAACAAACATCTTAGGACAAACGAAGGAAATTATTTCCACCTGCCTTATAAGTACTATTTCTTTTGACTATCTCAGACCTGAAGAACAAAATTACATATTCCAACTCAATTTTTTTTAACTTACTAATTTTCAAATATAAGTTTTTGTGTTAACATCCAAATTCAAATGTAGATTTTGTAATTTTTTCTTGTTTTATAAATTTTATTTATTTTCAATTCACACGTAACTGCTGTGGTAGAACAACCAAATTTAAAAAGTGACATAATTTTATAGCCAGGTAAAATGAAACAGCAACAACTAAGTCAAACATAAAAATGAAAACTTGAAGAAGATAAAAAGAAATAGGATAATTCCAAAATTAACTTCCTTTTTAAAATGTAATGAGTCAGAAGAGACTTTTGTTGAAGCTTGAGTTTAATTAAAGGGCTCAAATCACTGTAGTAGTCCTGCTAGTACTGAAATTACTGATGATACAAATACAAAAAAATTTGTTCCAAATTCTGCATACATTCCTTTCCGTAGTAAAAAATATATATATATATTAATGGTGTAGAGAAAGAAACTATTTTAAAATCTGAAGTTGTCCCATCTTCAGACCGCAAAAATAACAGAAATACAGATCCTGCTTTGTGGAATAATTTTTCTTCTATTGATGTAAATTATCAGATTGAAAGAGGGCCAAGTGATTGTCAACATCACAGTGGACCATTTGAAAATTTGTCAAAAATTTATGGGCAGTAAACAAAGTTTTGTAGCCAGAATATATTTATCAGGTGCAAAGTTAATGGTGAAAACTATAAGAGGGAGTGGCTACTGTGTTCTTCATCAGTCGGCTCTGTATATTGTTTTGTTTTCAAACTATTCAGTCTAAAATCATTTAGTTCTTGATTTGCTATTAAAAAAAAGAGTGGTACAACTCGAATATGATTTATAAGCATGAAAATAGTTCAATTCACAGAGATTGTTGTCATAATTAAAGTGAAGACGTGGTTTTAGCTTAAGGAATGAATGGAAACCCAAATTAATGAAGAACGTCAGTAATGGAAAGCTTGTTTTGCAATGCATTGTTGCTGTCATTATAACAATTGTTGAACATGGACTATCTTTTAAGGAAGAAATAAAGTATTTGGGTCCCCATGAGGTGGAAATTTGGAGGTTTTATTTGAACTTGCTGCACAGTTTGATCTTGTTTTAGTAGATCCCATCTGAAAATGTGGTAACAAAGGAAAGGGCAACCCATCGTATATGTCTAAAATGTGTAAATAATCAATAAACTTAATAACTGATAAAGTTCAATCAACTATTTCCAGTGAAATTAGTATAGCTCGATATTTCAGTTTGTCTGTAGATTCCACTCCTGACCTTTCTCATATGGATCAACTAAATATTATTTTAAGATTTGTATCTCCAACAGATGGAAAACCTGTTGAGCAATTTATCACATTTACTAGCTTAAAAAGTCATACCAGTGAAGAAATTGTAGGTCAAGTACTTCACTATTTATGTGAAGTTTGCAAAATTGATTTTTCTAAGTGCAGAGGCTAGCCCTATGACAATGCTGCCAATGTGTCAACGCAGTATAAGGCACGCAACAGAAAATTTTAGAATGTGATAAATATGCCATTTGCATACCATGTGCTGCAGATTCACTTAATCTTGTAGGGCATAGCACAGTAGATTATTGTCCAGAATCAGTTATTTTTTTTCTACTGTTTAGTTACTCTACACATTTTTTTACCACCTCTGTTCCTGGATGGGCAGTTCTTAAAATATATTAGGCAATGGCTGAGTATTAAAATATCTTTTTAATACACTTTGGGAAACACATGTTGTAGCAAGAAATGGAATCTTGGTACCATACACATACATTCTAGATGCTTTAGAAAATATTTCTGAAGACCAGACACAATAAGGAGATACCAACAGAGAAGTTGAAAGCTAGAGCCAACAAAATGCAAACACTAGAGTATGTATTTATGTTGTTTATGTGGAATAATATACTGAAGCATTTTCATCAGATGAGTCAAGCTGTTCAAGTCAGAAGTAAATTTGAAGACATATACAAATCTCTACAAGTCATTAGAAGGGTATTTACATAATTTAAGAGAAGATTTTGAAAACACAACAAAACAAATACTGCCAAATACTGATTATCAAGCAGTTCACCATCAGAGAAGAATTAGAAAGAAACAAGGAAATGACGGAAGTGCTCCAGATGTAGCACTGAGGGCCAGAGATCAATTTTAAGCCATCACATACTTCATTGATACACTCATATTTTCTATGAAAAGAAGGGCGAGTGTGTATGACTTCTTTCAAATAGATTTTCTTTCTTAAACAATATGGATATACCTGGTGAAGAATGCAAGAAATTAGTACAGGCATATCTCAATGATTTAAATACAAACCTTTATGGAGAAGTGCAACAATTTCAATCTTACACGAGAACTAAGTTTACAGATTCAGGAAAGACAAATTTTACTCATAGGTATGGTATGATTCTATAATTGAAGATAAAATATAGTGCGTACTTCCCAATGTTCAAATTGCTTTATCCTTATTCCTAACTTCAATGATCACAAACTGCACAACAGGTTGCTCATTTTTGTCCCTAAAAACCCATAAACCAAATGCATTGCTGACAAGTCAATCGTGACTCATGATGACCCTATAGGACAGAGTAGAACTGCCCCGTAAGGTTTCCAGGGAGCGGTTGGTGGATTCAAATTGCCGACCTTTTGGTTAGCAACCATAGTTAACCCTCTGTGTACACCAAAGATTCAAGAAAGTCTCAATTCATTATGCTTATTATGTATGGAAGTAGATATTGTTCCACAGCTTAATTGTGATGAAATCAATAATGAATTCATAAGAGCAAAGGATAGAAATATTTTTAATTATAACATGTTAAAGATGAAAGATCTATCTAAAAATAAAATATAGTAGCTTGTTGTAATATATGATTTCTGATCATTAAATTTTCCTTGTGACATCTTTTCGTTTGTTCATTTATAATTACAGCATTAATTATGAAACAAGCTTTGAAATCGAAGTACGAGCCATTTAAAGCAAAATTGGAGAAAGTCAATTTTTGGTTGTAGAAGATCAACAGAATTTTACATTGATTGTTGAAACCTCTAATTCCACTGACTCATTTTCTTTGTTGTAGAATATGCAGAATATTCTCTTTGTAGAAAGTGTGATACAAAGCAGAACTCTTAGTGCCCACATACACTAAAAATTTTATAATCCAGTTCATCTCATTCCGCTAAAATGGCATGCATCAGTTTTGCTTTCAGTATCTAATATTAGAGTGGCATTTAAAAAGAAGTAACATAAGGGGTAACTAAGATACACACATAAGCACACACACATCAGACACATGTATATATAACTCATATGTCCCATTGAAATGCGTGAGTAAACAGAAGAGGGGGCACCACAGATTATCAGTGTTCATGGATCTCACCTGCCTTAATCTGTCCTTGCCCATAGGGTTTCCAAGGCTTTAATCTTTATGGAAGCAGACTGCCACCTCTTTCTACCATGTAGCAGCTGTTGTATTCGAACTGCTAACCTTTCAGTTAGCACCCAAGGACTTAACCACTGCACCACCAGGGCTCCTTACACCTTCTATAGGAGCCCCATTTCCTGCAGTTACAGCTGTCATGAGGCCAAGAAATAGTAATAGATTTCTGCTTTCTAATCCTGAGGTGCTTTACCATGTTCAACCTTGTCCACATATTTAATAAAATTTCTTCAATTACTTTTCGTGAGTGTTCGATCTAGTCTTGCTGGGATGCTGACTAACAATCTGTTTTAGTCTCTATGACAGTGTTTCTCAAACTTTTATATGCATGCAAATCATTTGGCGGTCCTGATGAAGACGCGCTCTGATGCAGTAGGGAGGAGGAGTCCTGATGGTCTGCCTCTGCCCAAGTGATTGCATTGTAATTCTCCGCATCTCAAGATGCAAAGCTCTCGAGTATTTTTTTAAATTTCTTAGATGTGCCCATGGATAACCATCCCATTGTGTTGGTTCCTTATTACCAAGCTATCTGGCTGAAGCTAATTGGTGTTTTCTGTTTTTCTAAATTCCCTCTAAACATCTTGACATGAGGAATTACACATTCTCACAGAAGGGTACATTGTGGCCTAGCTCACAGCAAGTGTGTGTCCTGGTTATCAAAACTTCAATATCACATAGAATTCCTGGTTATTAATATTTCCCCAGAACAACATTATAATGGGCTTCCCCTTCAATTCCTCAGTTGTTTGGGCTAAAATATACTTTTAAGTTGCAAACTTATAAAATATTTATGAATTGAATACATTGGCATTTACTAGAATTTTCTTTTTTGTAACAGTTCATTCGTATAAAAGTAAAATTAATTTGATTTGGGCTTTTGACTGCTAGCATTCCTCTGGGAATTATACTTTGCTTCTCAGGAAGTTAATCTTTTTTGTTTAATCTTAAGTAATAATGTAGAAGAGGAGGGCTACTCCTAATATTATATTTATAAGCATAATGCTAGGGTTTTTTTTGTACTCAATACCTTATACAGTTAATAAATCTAAATAAATATTAATTGCATAGATGGATGAATAAACAAGGAATTGTGATATAAATGAGCCTGATGTATTTTTAAAACAACTAAAAATAAAGGTGAACAAGCACTGCTAAGAAAGTCTGGTTGCATTGTCAAGGGTACTAAGTTTATGTGGGGAATTTATATTAGATGGCACAGGAAATGAGGTCATTGGAATATAGGTTTTAGGTAAACACTTCCTGACAGGGCATCTTTCTCCAGGACACAGCAGCCAGTACTAAATTATGGACAGAACAATAATAAAAATATAGTAAATCTGCTTCTTCTACTCCAGCAGAATTCAGAAATGAGACCCACTCTGCACTTATTAGAAGGAATTTTGTGTGTTTATTCATGATCATTTTGTCTTTTATGGGGCAGTTCTACTCTGTCCTGTAGGGTCACTCTGAGTCGGAATCGACTCGATGGCAGGGGGTATTCATGATCATGGCAGTCTACATCAAAGTGTTTGCCAAGCCGATTGTTCACCCTTTAGCCTCCTGATCACATTTCCTGTTAGTCGTCACAGCTTGATAAATCCTCTACTGACATCAACACAGATTCTCACTGTCACCATTTCAACGTGAAGAAATAGCATTATTACTGGACAAATCATTGTTGCTTTAGGCTCTGAATGAATGAAGAAAATTATGATGAAGGTAAAATAAGAGTAGAAAAAAAGGATAAAGCCAAAGATAAGATCACTATACAAGTATATACAGTGACGTTCTTCACCCTAACTAGGAAAAAAAAAAAAAAAGAAGTAGGTCATAAATTTGACTCAGCTTTTAAGCAGTCACTGATAAGAATGAAACAAAATCAGATTAATCAGATTATATGCCACCATAAAACTCACCATCTACTCTAGATAGGAATCTCGCAGAATATGGCTCTGTGTAATCTGGTGAACACTATTGTTTTTTCCATAGAAGTTATTCCATATTTATTGACTTACATAATTGATTTACTAAACTACTCAGAGTAAACATAACAACGCATTTCAGGAAACTAATTGTTATAGTTCTTCAGTGTAGGCTGAAGGGATATTGTCATAGTTCTGTAAAATCAATTTATAAAAGAAAAATATATCTGGATTTCAAATCTTTAGTGATATGGCTTTACGGAACATTAAATTTTAGAGGATTTTAGAAGAATAAATGTGTTATATTTCTTTCAAGTTTAGGATATCATTACCAGTAAACAGGTTGTCATCAAGTTGATTCTGATTACCTGTGTGTGTCAAAGTAGAACTGTGCTCCATAGGTTTTTTAATGTTTGATTTTTCAGAAGCATATAGGAATTTCTTCCAAGGTGCCTTTGTGTGGACTCGAACCTCCTTTTGGTTAGCAGCAGAGACTATTAAACATTTGCACCACCCAGGAACTCATAGGCTAAATATACGTTTCCACAGTTGCTGACGCTTTCCCTAATGAGACAAGCAGTCATTTTGAAAATCACTGGATGCAGGTAATACATATTGTCAAAATTCAATACAAAACAAATTAGTAGACCTATCTTTAGTGGAAGTGGGAGAGAACAATCCTGTCAATTTAAATTTAGGAATAATTTATTGTGAAAGACAATGTCTTAGGTGGTGAGGGGAAATACAAATAAACTTGCCACATCTTCAGCTTACAGGAAGGTACAAATTTAAAGACATGAAGAACCATTTGTTCTGCTGAATCTAACTGTTTTAAATCAGGTCGCTCAAAGTCTATGAAATTATTATATGCACATTAGGGATTTTACTAACTCCTTTCTCAGTAAGTACTCTAAGTTCAAAGAAAGAAACTGAGCCCAACCACTGAGAAGAAACCAGTATCCTAATGTTTTCAATGATCTGAAATAGCTCACTAGGGAAATGGTTTATGCAACAAACTCAAGGTGGCCAAATGACCTAAGAATTAGATTTTGACCACCTGTGAAAATCATTTCAATTCTTGCAAATTTTAATACAATTCATAAGGGAACCTGCTTCAATTTATTTTTGTTTATAATGTGCAGAAATCTGCCAAAATATTTAGCTGTTATGAAAAATATGTTTCTATGTTCAACTGGATCTCTTCCAGTCAATCACCCAGGTACTTGTCTCCCAAAATACTTGGCATGGATGAGTGAGCGCTTTCAGCATTGCATGGTTTTGTTAAAACATCTCTGTTGGCATTCTGTCAATTTCAGAAGTCTTGTTTTTTTCACTTATGCCTTCAGTGTGGCTTGGACTTCTTCCTTCAGTACCATCGATAATTGATTATATGCTACCTTCAGAAATGGTTGAACACTGAACAATTTTTTTTTTTTTTTGGTATTTCTTTTTCTGTGTATTTCTTCCATCTTCTTTTGATGCTTCCTCTGTCATTCAATATTTTGCCCAAAGAATCCTTCACTATTGCAACTTAATGCTTGAAATTTTTCTTCAGTTCTGTCAGCTTAAGAAATGATGAGTGTGTTCTTCCTTTTTGGTTTTCTTACTCCAGGTCTGTGCACATCTCATTATAATAATTTACTTTGTCATCTGGAGCTGCCCTTTGGAGTCTTCTGTTTATCTCTTTTACCTGAACACTTCTTCCATTTGCTTTAGCTACTCTATGTTCAAAAGCAAGTTTCAGAGTCTCTTCAGACATCCTTTTTTTTTTCTTTCTTTCCTGTCTTTTTAATGACCTTTTGCTTTCTTTATGTATGATGTCCTTGATGTCATCCCACAACTCGTCTAGTCTTTAGTGTTCAAGGCATCAAATCTATTTTTGAGATGGTCTCTAAATTCAGGTGGGATATACTCAAGTTTGTACTTTGGCTCTTGTGAACTTGTTTTATTTTCTTCAGCTTCAACTTGAACTTGCATAGGAGAAATTGATGATCTATTCTGGAGTAGGCCCCTGGCCTTGTTTTGACTGATGATATTGAGATTCTCCATTGTCTCTTTCCACAGATATAGTTGAATTAATTCCTTTATGTTCCGTCCAGTGAGGTCCACTGTATAGTTGCTGTTTATGCTGTTGAAAAAAGGTATTTGCAATGAATAAGTTCTTGGTCTTGCAAAATTCTATCATGCGATTTCCAGTGACATTTCTGTCACCGAGGCCATATTTTCCAACTACTTATGCTTCTTTGTTTTCACCTTTCTCATTCCAGTCACCAGTAATTACCAATGCATCTTGATTGCATGTTTGATCAATTTCAGACTGCAGAAGTTGGTTAAACTCTCCAATGTCTTTATCTTTGACATTATTGTTTGGTGTGTAAATTTGAATAATAGTCAAGTTAACTGGTCTTCCTTGTAGATGTATGGCTATTACCCTGTCACTAACAGTGTTGTACTTCAGGATAAAATGCTAGAAATGCTCACAAGTCTATGGCAAGAAATTTGGAATATAGCTCCCTGGCCAAACGACTAGAAGAGATCCGTATTTGTGCCCATTCCAAAGAAGGGTGATCCAATGGAATGTGGAAAGTATTGAACAATATCATTAATATCGAGTAAAATTTTGCTGAAGATCATTCAAAAGTGGTTGCAGCAGTACAACTACAGGGAACTGCCAGGTTTTCAAGGCAGATTCAGAAGAGGACATAGAACAAGGGATAGCTTGCTGATGTCTGATGGATCTTGGCTGAAGTCAGAGAACAGCAGAAAGATATTCACCTGTGTTTTGTGAACTATGCAAAGGCATTCAACTGTGTGGATCATAGCAAATTATGGATAACATTGCAAAGAATGGGAATTCCAGAACACTTAATTGTGCTCACAAGGAACCTGTACATATACTGAGAGGAATTCATTCAAACAGAACAAGGGGATACTGCGTGGTCTGAAATCAGGAAAGGTGTGTGTTAGAGTTGTATCCTTTCACCATACTTGTTCAATCTATATATGACCAAATAATCAAAGAAGCTGGAATATACAAAGAAGAACACCACAGCATCAGGGTTGGAGAAAGGCTCGTTAACAACCTGTGTTATGCAGATGACACAACCTTGCTTGATGAGTTTGAAGAGGGCTTGAAGCCTTTACTGGTGAAGATCAAAGACTATACCCTTCAGTATGGATTATACCTCAATCTAAAGACAACTGGACCAATAAGCAACATTGTGATAAATACAGATTGAAGTTGTCGAGGCTTTCATTTCACTTGGATGCACAGTCAATGCCTGTGGAAAGAGCAGTCAAGAAATCAAATGATGCATCGCACTGGTCAATCTGCTGCAGAAGACTTCTTTAAAATGTTAAAAAACACAAGTGTCACTTTTATGGTTAAGATTGTCCTGACCCAAGCCATGGTATTCTCAGTCTCCTCATATGCATGGGAAAGCTGGAAAATGAATAAAGAAGAATTAATGCCTTTGAATTATGATGTTGGCAAAGAATATTGAATATGCCATGGACTGTCAGAAGAACAGAAGTATAGCCAGAGTGTTCCTTAAAGGGAGGATGCTGATACTTTGTCTCATGTACTTTAGATATGTAATTAGGAGAGACTAGTCTCTAGAATAGGACATTATGCTTGGTAAAGTAGAGGGTGAGCAAAAGAGAGGAAGACACTAGAAGAGATGGATTGACATGGTGGCTTCAACAATGGGCTCAGACATAGCAATGATTGTGAGATGGTGCAGGACAGGTCAGGGTTTTTTTTCTGCTATATGAGGCAGAACCAACTCGAAGACACCTAAACAATGTTCCACTAGAAAGTTTAGAGTGCCCTAGAGTAACTCTTGAGTAGAAAACATTTCAAGGAATGTTCTGAAATAGTTTTCAAGAAGATATAACATTGCTTGCTAACAGTTTCTCAAAAACTAAAAATGCAGACCTTTACAAACTAATATAATTGGTGAAGAAAATGACAGTGTATATGGACATTGTTAGTTTTTCTAGTAAAAAATTTAAAATTAGCATCGTATTGATGTCCATCTGACTAACTTGAGCATTCAAATGCTAAGCTGATTTCTTAAGCACTCGATTGTAATGGGTTTTTTTAAAAATCTTAAGTGTCATTAAAAATAATAATAATAATTTAATTGCAATAGAATCGTAAAAAAAGAAAGCATTAGAATGTAGTTGGGAACTCCTTTTTTAAAATATTGGCCTACATGACTGATGCTGTCTTTATTTGGATGCTAGGCCCACTTTTGTAATAAATAAGGAGGTAAGTATATCCTTAAAAATGAAGTATCAGATTTTTACACAATTAACTTATACCTTCTATGTTTGTTTACCAACTGCTCTCCCACCCTGCCAGGTATTTTCATGAGCATTGCTATACTAATTTTTTTTTACATGTTTGTTGTCCAAGAAAATGATCATACTGTGCTTACAAAAATATCATGCAAGGGGAGGGAGTGGTTGGCAAACAAATGTAAAATGTGCACATTATTTGAGTAAGGATACAGTATGCAATTTTATTGTTTTACGAAGAGTTTTAGAATCCATCTATTGTTACAAAAAGTGTATGAGCCTTTCGCATCTTATGGTACATTTGTTACCATTGATAAATTAATATTAACGTAATTAACTATTAACTAATGCTCCTAGTCTACTTGAGGGTTCATTGTGTTGTATACGGATGAATTTTGTTTTGTTTTGTTTTTAACCATGAGTGGACACATATTTTACCAAATGCTTTTTCTGCATCTATTGATATAATAATGTGTTTTTTTCTTCTTTAGTCTATTGACATGGTAAAATACATAATTGCTTCTCTTATGTTGAAAAAGCCTTGCTTTCTTAGGATGAACCCCAGTTGTTTGTGAGGTAGTATCGTTTTGTATTTTCCAGAATTGGATTTGTTAAGATTTTCTGGAGAATCTTTGTGTCTTTATTCATGAGGGACATGGACTTAGTTTTTTTTTTTTTTTTTTCTTGCAGTGTGTTTTTCTTTTTCTGGTATGGGAGTGATGTTGACTTCATACAATGAGTTGGGAACTGTTTACTCCCCTTTCATTTTCCAGAAGAGATTGTATAGAATTGCTATTATTTCTTTAAATGTTTATTTGTATTAGTCTCTCTAACAGTGTTTCTCAAACTTTAATAGGCCAGCAAATTACTTGGAAATCTTGTTAAAACTCAACTACTAACTGAAAAGTTGGCTGTTCGAATCCACCAGCTGCTCCTTAGAAAACCTGTGGGGCAGTTCTACTCTGTCCTATAGGGATGCTATGATTCAGAATTGATAGCAATGGGTTTGTTTTTTGGTATATACATACCTTCCTTATAGATGAGCAAATTTTTCCTACAATTATGTGCTAGGGTGGACGTTTGTGTTAATTTAGCCAGGGATAGGGCTGGATTAGAAGTTTGTTGTTGCTGTGGTTACCTGCAGTTCACCAGAGGCTTCAACTTACTTTAGTAATACCTTTTGTTTGTCTCTCCGCTTTGCTTTGGGTTTTCCCTTTTCATTTCTTCCCAGACAGAGCCTTGGTCTTGCAGCTCTTCCAGCTGACTTCCACTGTTGTTTTAACTAGACGCCTGTCAGTGTGCTGTTGAGGACTAGCATAGTGGTATTCTGTAATGCTTTGATCAAGCCTCAGTCTTTAAGCGGGCCCTGGGAACCTGGATCTCAAGGATGTGGCCATCATATGTGCTCTTGCCCCTCCTCCTGATGTCATGTTAGGGTTAGTAGCTATCTCTGCCCTTCTTCCAGGAGTAAAGCTTCTTTGACACTCCTGTTTCCCTCCTCTAGCTTTAGTGGCTTTCCACAAGTACCCAGAGGCTACAGTTGTGATGTTCTTTTCCCTGCTGATTAAGACCTTTGATCCTTACCAAAGACAGGGGAGGTATGTCTGGACCAGAGATTGGTAGCTGCTGTCAGTCCTTACCCCCAGTTGCAATGGATTTCCACCACTGGAAACCATCGCTGATGGGGACTCTCTAACCCCCAGACTTTTCTTTCCCAAACTTGCCTGCAGAAAAAGGCTTTTGTTCCATAAGGGAAAAAGACAGGGGAGAGTGGTTTGGGTAGAATTTTCATTGTGGCAATGGCTGCTGTTCTGCAGAGGAGTCCTGGTGGCACAGTGGTTAAGCATTCATCTGCATATTGAAAGGTCCGTGGTTCAAACCCTCCAGCCACTGGGGAGAAAGATGCTGCCTGCAGTCAGCAAATTCTATAGAGTGGTTCTACCCTGTCCTATAGGATCACTATGAGTTGGAATTGACTCAGTGGCAATGGGTTTGGTTTTTTTGGCTTTGGCTGTTCTGCAACCCAGCCAGAACCATAAAGAAAGATTCCTCAGGATTCCCCCTGATATTACCTGAGCACTTGGTGAGGTTTCTGGAGAAAAGGGTGCAAAAGTGTGACAACGTGCATAGTTTGCAACCCTCAGGAGCTTCACACTCTCACAGTAACCCTACTCTGGCTTCTGCAATTTGTTAAAAATATCTAGTTTAATCTTATGGTTCTATATGGCATTTGGTAGCACCTGTATCAGGTGAACAAATGCATGGGTCCTTTTTCTCCCTGGTGCCTCTCTTTATATATTTGGTTGGTAGGTTCTTTTCTATGTCACCTCAATTCTCTAAAGGGTTCAGGAAGTCATTAATTTGCATTTGGTCCAATTTTCTTCCCCCCCCCCTTAAGCTTGGCAATGACACTCTTTCTAGTTCTCTAAATCTCTAAGCTAAAACTGGAAGTCTGTGTAATGAGATTTGGTTATTAAATTTCCAAATTGTATTGTTTTAAGAGGAAACCCTGGTGGCATAGTGGTTAAGTGCTATGGCTGCTAACCAAGAGGTCAGCAGTTGAATCTACCAGGTGCTCCTTGGAAACTCTATGATGCAGTTCTACTCTGTTCTATAGGGTCACTGTGAGTTGGAATCGACTCAACGGCAGTGGGTGGGAGGTAGGTAGTGGGTATTGTTCTAAGGTATGTAATATACTGTCTGCATTTATACTGGCAAGCCTTTCTTTACTGCCAAAACAAATCAAAATAATGTAGAAAATTTTCTCCAAAGGGGAATAATTTTCTGTGTGTGTTTTCTGTGGATCCCCAGTGCCTAGAACCTAGAAGAGTGTTTAATAAAAATTCAACAAATATTTCTTGAAGAAATGTATTTGCAAATACATTAAAATAAATGTATCTTAACATTGCAATTCGTTATTTTTAATTTACCTGAATAGAAAAGTACATTGTTAAAAATCATTTTTATTCCTTAATAAACATTGTCAGTTACATTATCTTTTCCATATTTTGAAAAATCATCCTTAAATTTGAAGCAGTTGTGAGATATAAGCATTAAAACTTATGTCATTTTCTTAACTGTAATGATTGTTTCATTTGATTCCAACATAATTTGAAATGTATCACATCAACAGGCAGCAGAAATACCACAGCACTATTTTTTCTACTTTGCTATTGGATCTGGAACCATATGGAGATCATTTGAGTGCATTCTCCACACATATTTTTTAATTTGAAAATCATATTAAGTCATACAACTATGGAAATTGAAGGAAAATTTGATGAGCCAGTGGAATAGTCTAATAACCTCCCTATAAAGTTGAATGTTAAATAAAAATTATTCTACAACCCATAGAAATGCTTCCTTCAGATTTACTATTATTAAAAAATTAAATTTTACTGCATTATGTACTAACATGAATATATGAAAAACAATAGAACCAGACTTTCCAGAAAGTCAAGAATGACTAAGGATAAACTAAAAGGTAAAATCTAGCATCATCATAAAACCTTTGAAGAATTAAAAAAAAAAATCAATCTTTGTTTTCACCACTTTTTTCCACTATACTAGGAGGAAGAAAAGCCAAAAGAAAGGAAGAAATGTTGGGTAGCTATTGATGATAATCAGTTTTCAGGCACAGGAGAGAAAGTGACAGAGTTCTTATATGGTGGTCGTGATTTTTTCTGTGAAATAGGAGCCAAGGACATCTACTGGGAATTACATCTGTGGATGAATGTGATCAAGGAGACTAGCAAGAGAAAGAAGAAGACACAGGAAGAACAAGCTGACTTGCCCAATGGGGAAAAATATCTATGCAGCACTGAAGTATTTGTGAAAAGATTGCTAAGTGTGAAATTGTAATGGTTATGTAAGCTTTATATATATATATGTGTGTGTGTGTGTGTGTTTAGTAATCAGATTGCAGAAGCCTAGAAGGCAGGTGACAAGGTTGAGTTGGAAGGGAGCCATTGGAAAGACAACGGTAATTTAGAAAATAAAGAAAGAATAAAAGTAAAATGATTTTCTCAATTACCAGGTGAAAAGTGTGTCAGTAATCTTAATATATGCTACAAAAAATAAATTGGCTAATATTCTAGTTTTCTATTGCTGTCTAAAGTTGAATGGTATAAAGCAATTGAATTATGCTTGTGAATTTTGTGAGTTTTAGGAATTCAGACAGGACAGAGGGATGATGAATAGCCTGGTGCCTCAGCTGGGAAGACTTGAGCAGCCGAAGTCTCTTTGGGCATCACTTGCTTGCCACATGTAGTGTCAAGGCATCTTCATATGGTCTCTCCATGGGGCTTCTCCAGCATGGGAGCCTCAGTCTAACAGACTTCTTACAAGGCAAGCCAGGGCTCCAAGAATGAGTGTTCCCTTTCGGGAAGCAGAGCCTGCATGATCATTTATAATGTCATTTATAAAGTTACATATATATATGTGTGTGTGTGTGTCTGTACACGTATATATAATTTATAAATTTATATATGTATATATATAAACTATATACATAGATTAGATAGATAGATGATAGATAGATGGTAGATACAGAGAGAGAGATAGAGATTAGATAGATTAGATAGATGATAGATAGATAGATGATAGATAGATAGATAGATAGATAGATAGATAGATAGATAGATAGATAGATAGATAGGTAGATGATAGGTAGATGATAGATGGATAGATAGATAGATAGATACAGTCACCTCAGTTATTCTCTATTGGTCAAAATAGCCACAAGTCCACCCAGATATGAGGAGTAAGACTAGACAGAATCTCTTACTGAGAGATATCAAAGAATACATAATTATCTTTTAAAACTGCCACATTTAAATAATAAAAAATTATTAATACTTAATAGAGCATGTGCCAAGACCTGTTTAAGTACTCATCATATGTTAATTTATCTAATCATCTCAATACTCTGTGAGAGAGATGCTATCATGAGCCCCATTTTATATATGATTAAACTACTGTATCCTGTGCTCAAGTAATTTAGCATTCAATGACAGGACTAACCCAGCCAGGCAGGCTGATCCCAGAGTCTTTGACACCAATCATTATACTATGCTGCCTTTAAGGCAAGGATCTCTGCGTGGCTCAAATGGGTTTGCACTCAACCACGACTGACAGTGAGAAAACATCCAAATGCACCATAGAAGAAAGGCCTGTCGTTCTGCTTCCATGAAGATTACAGCCACAAAAAGAAAAAAAAAAAAAAGAACCTTATGGAACAGTTCTACTTTGTAACAAATGGAGTTGCCATGATTCAGAATTGGCTGGATGGCAATGGGTTGTTTTTTGGTTTGGCCTTTAAGGTAAATGTGACCAGTAGAGGTAGAATTTACAACACATAGGAAAATCACATCAGATGACAAAATGGTGGACAATCACACAATACTAGGAATCATGGCCTAGCCAAGTTGACACACATTTTTGGGGGGACATAATTCTATCCATAACAATGAGTCTGGACCAACTTGAGGGTGTAACAACAACAACAGGAGCTCAGTATAGGGTGGCTACAAGGAGAGAGGTCCAAATATTAGCCGATAAACATTTAAAGGGACAGATACCAAATAATGTGTAGTAATAAAAATCTCAAATGCTGACAGATGTTTATTGAGAGGGACAGGTACATTATGAGATAAATCAAAGGACAATATCAGGTCAATACAATGGAACAAGGCAAACTGATTCAAACTGAGATAATAAAACACTGCAACTGACTTACCACAGGTCAGAAAGAAAAAGACCTGGGGAAACACTGAATAGTAAACCTTTCCTGAATCCTTGTGAAAGGAAGATGAACAATTTGAAACCATAACCTCATGTGTATATATATATATATATATATATATATATATATATATATATATATATATATATAACTATAGATAAAATATATGTAGCTTTGCATATTTATTTGGTAATAATAATAGCCAAACCTGTTGCCATCGCATTGATGCCAGCTCATGGCAACCCTATAAGACAGGGTAGAACTGCCACACAGGGTTGCCAAGGAGCAGCTGGTGGATTTGGACCAGCAAACTTTTGGTTAGCAGCCACCACTGCGGTTAAGAGCTACAGCAAGGTACAGATGCTAACCAAATGATCAACAGTTTGAATCCATCAGCCACTCTTTGGAAACCCTATGAGGCGTTTCTACTCTGTCTTATAGGGTCGTTTATGAGTTGGTATCAACTTTTTTTTTTTTTTAATAATAGCCAATATTTATTGGATCCCAGTAACTTTTTAAGGACTTTACTTGCATTAACTCATTTAAACTCCCACCTTCTAACAAACCAATGAGGTAGGTACTAATATAATTCCCATTTTATGGAGGAAGAAATTGAGGCACAGAGAAGACACCATCTTTTTATACAAATAACACACAACTCCTATGTTTGTTTGACAAACGTGCCATCCCCTCATGAGGTACTTTTTTTAAACAACATCATGTAAAAAAAGTTGGCCTAGCACCACTTATGAAAATACCTCCCTAAGGAAGTGTGCAGTTGGCAAACAAATATAGAAGGCATGCTCAATTTTCATAAAAATATGGTACTGGCTCAAGGTCAGTTACTAATAAGTGATCTAGTATTCTAACCCTGAGCCCATGTTTTAAAGCACATCACCATCTCACTCCTCAATTGAATTTTGGCTGCAGATACTTGTAAACTTTGTGCATAGTGACTTGTTTTTACACAACTGATTTTGTTGTTTGGTCCCATATTAAGATGCCTGATAAAATGTTCTTTTTAAACCATGGATTTAAATCCAAATGTTTCAAAAAATCTGTGTTGGTACTAAAAGACAGGTCTGACAGGGATTAACTACCCCTATATGATTTTCAATGAATAGTCATTTGTTGAAGAAAGAAAATAGGATTAAGTCCTGCTCCTGTCGAGTTGCTTCCGACTCATAGTGACCCTATAGAACAGAGTAGAACGGCCCCATAGGGTTTCCAAGGAGCTCCTGGTGGATTCAAACTGCCAACCTTTTGGTTATCAGCCATAGCTTTTAACCACTAAGCCACCACGGTTTCCAGGTTAACTCCTAGATAAGCATAATATACTTGCTTATTTGTTCAACTCCTCTCATTTCTATAAGTGGAAAAAATTATATCTACATTGAATGGCTTATTGCAAAGGTTACTGAGAAATACAAAGAAGAATGCACAATGTCTTATATTCATTACGCATTGAAGAAATATTGCTTTTCCTTTACTACAGAATTGTTTTTTCTTGGTAAAAGCAAATCGATGAATTTGGCATTGGCAGGAAAAAAGGCTAATATTCAAGAAAATTACCTTAATCCTATGCCCCTTCTCTATTCCAAAGCTATAACTTCTAGGTGTAGTGGAATATAATGAATGGCCACCCTCTTTCCTGAGCAGTAGAGGAAACATACTGATAAGTTAATTACATCCATACCTTCATTCCAATCATTCATACAAGTGAGCACGACTTTTGTCATTACATCACCACTTCCCCTTATAAATGCCTCATCATTCTTTCTGACATACATTAGTTATATTTGAAAATACGGCCTTTCTAATGACTGCTAGAGTGGCATCATCCAATTCCACTTTTTATGATGAGATAAAACAAAACAACAACAAAAAACCTGTTGTGTTTGAGTCGATTCCAACTCATAGCGACCCTATAGGACAGAGTAGAACTGCCCCATATTGTTTCCAAGGAGCGCCTGGTGGATTTGAACTGCCAACCTTTTCGTTAGCAGCCATAGCACTTAACCACTATGCCTCCAGGGTTTCCTTATGATGAGATACTTATGAGAAAATTCCAAAAGAAGGGAATTGTACACTTTTTTCCAAGTTCAGGGGCCATGAGATTTTGTGATTTGAATAATGCTATTAACTTAGTTAATTCAATAGCAGTTATTTGACCTTGGATGATACAGTACCTCTTATCTTTTCTAGCACGGTTAGCTTATAAATTTATATGGTTGTTTAAAAATGTCTCATTTCTCTAAAAAGATCCTATTTTTTTGAGGAAAATACTATGCATTTTATTCAATTTCATCTGACAGTGCTAATCATGGAATACCATTGCCATCATGTTGATTCTGACTCATAGTGACTCTGTAGGCAATCAAAATCATTTTAAATAAATTAGTAGTGTAGTTTGAAAATAATCCTAAAATTGAGCATAGATTTCCTTATTGTATCAGCTAAGCTCTCTATTAACTTACCTCTGATGATATTCCCCTTAAATTTTCTCAATTTGCATTCATCCTGAAAACTCCTTCCTTCTCCTAGCAGTTTGTGTTAATAATGGGAGCAGACCAGCTAGCAGGTATTAAAATCACTCATATGTAGAAATATTTAAGAAATGTTGAAAGCCCAATCAGGTGTGTATATATATATATATATATATATATATATATATGTTTTTGTTGTTCCCATGAATATATATATTCATGGGAACAACAAAAATCCATATTTTATTCACCCTTACATGCCTTTGTCATTGTTGTTAGGTGCTGTGGAGTCGGTCCTGACTCATAGCGACTATAGGACAGAGTAGAACTGCCCCACTGGGTTTCCAAGGAGTGGCTGGTGAATTTGGACTGCCGACTTTTTGGTTAGCAGTGGAGCTCTTAACCACTATGCCTCCTTACAGGCCTTAAACAAACAAACAAACAAAAACAGAACCAAATATCAAACCCATAGCAGCGGAGTCAATTCTGACTCATAGCGACCCTTTAGGAAAGAGTAGAACTGCCCCACAGGGTTTCCAAGGAAGGCCTGGTAGATTTGAACTGCTGAGCTTTTGGTTAGCAGCCAAACTCTTAACCACTATGCCGCCAAGGTCTCCTTACATGTCTTAAGATACATTAAATACTAGGTTTAAAACCAAATTCATTAGTTAGAGAGGAAGTACATATTAAACCATTTTCAACATTAGCTTTTTTTCACGAATTGGGTTATGTAATTAGACCAGTAACCTAATGAGGCTTTGAAAATACAGTACAAATTAAGAGTGGCATTAAACAATGGGAAATCAGCAGGGCAAGGTACAAAGTAGAGCATCATTCCAAGCGGAGTGGGAAGAGGCTTTAGTAACAGAATGCTAGAAACTCGAAAGGGAACATGGGCCTCTGGTTACCTTTGATTTGGGCCTAAATTCACATTAGAACCACCTGGGGGAAATTTTAAACAATACAGAGGACTGTCCTCTATGCCTCCGCTGATGAATGACTGGGTCTGAGGTGGGGCCAATCAGCCTTAGGTCTTAAAGGTTTTCCCTATAAATTGTAAAGTCTGGCCAGGGCTGGGAAGCCTTCCCTTAGCTGCAGAGTTACTGCAAGGGGTTTGAAGAGGTTTAAACAAAATGTCTTTGCTTCCTTTAAAATTTTCATCTAGATCTACTCAAGATAGAGAAGTAAGCAATAATTTCTTTCTTTCCAAACACCTTGCAACATTTCTTTTTTCACCTATTTGGCTAGGACAAAAGAGTAATTGTATGATTTGTGAATGGCATATGATACACTCCAGCAGCTAAAATTAATCAATCTAATAAATTCTATATATGCCAAACAATTGTTATTTTGAAGTCTTAATTCATAACCTGTTTGTAATTAATCATCTACTAATAACAATCACAGTCTTAATAATTGGGTAATAATGAGCATTTATAGACTATCTTTAATGTACATTTACAGACATTATGTTAGATTGGATATGCCTGTCATGTTCAATCAGATAAAATAAAATAAGTTTTTAAAGAAAGATTATTGAAGCTCTGGATCATACAGAAACCTGTTTTATTTGTTTTTTTATATTTATTAGGAAACCAGCATACATCAAAAAGAACATATCAAAAACTACAGTCTATAGTCATCGCAGTGAATTACCACAACTAATTCCATTCTGCCACAAGTAACAAAAACAATGCAATATGCAATAGAAGCCTCATGTCTGGATATGAAAATATATGGTATGGGTTGAAAATTAGAAACAGAAAAACTCAGTATGTCTTAAATTCTCATTATAACCATACATATAAACAAATACAAGAGACTAGGCTGGAAATAAGGACTGTGTGAAAAGTAAAGATAACAGAGCTTGTTATTCATCTGTTCCTCATCTGTACCTCACTTCCTGACACCTTTCTACAGGTAGAATATTAATGAAGGCTAGAGTCCATTTATCAAGATAATTTGGCCATAAAGAGTGCTTATTTATTGTAGAAGCTCTGTTTTCCAACTAAGTTTTGTACTCACGTAAATACTAGCAGTGTATCAGCACAGGGGGGAAAAAAACCTCAGTCTGGAAATGAGGCTTTATCTGAAAGAGATTCCCATGTGAAATGCATCTGTCACTTTTATTTGATCACAAATAACAATATCAGAACAGCTCTGTTAAATATGATCTTAAGTTTGGTTTTACATGTTGTTGTTGTTGTTAGGTGTCGTTAAGTCGGTTCCAACTCAAAGCGACCCCATGCACAACAGAATGAAACACTGCCTGGTCCTGAGCCATCCTTACAATAGTTGTTATGCTTGAGCTCATAGCTGCAGGCATTTTGTCAATTCACCCCGTTGAGGTTCTTCCTCTTTTCTGCTGACCCCGTACTCTACCAAGCATGATGTCCTTCTCCAGGGACTGATCCCTCTTGACAACATGTCCAAAGTATGTAAGACACAGTCTTGCCATCCTTGCTTCTAAGGAGCATTCTGGCTGTAGTTCTAAGACAGATTTGTTTGTTCTTTTGGCAGTCCGTGGTATATTCAATATTCTTTGCCAACACCACAATTCAACAACGATGCTTTCACATAGTTGATGTAATTTAGGAGATACATAGTTAATTTAATTTAATATACCCGCTACTAATTCTCCTTTATTTTCTTTGAAACTTACCTGACTCTACCTACACGAATTTCTAACATTGTAACACAGTGCTGTCTGATATAAACGCAATACAAGCCACACGCAGACTTTTAAAATGTTTAGTAGCCGTATTAAAATAAGTGACGACAGGTAGGAAAAACTATTTTAATAATACATTTATTTTAACCATGTAGCCAAAATATGATAATTTCAGCATGTAATCAATACAAAAATTACCAATGGCATGTTTTACATTCTATTTTTCTTTCTAGGGTTGCAAAGCACAGTGTGCCTTATATCCCTCCAGCACATCATGAATCAGACTGGACAATTTCAATACTCAGTAGCCACAAGTGGCGAGTGGCATCCCTATTGTTGAGTTCAGCTCTAACTTCTCCAGTAGTTCAGAATGTAAATTGGACACAGAACATCACAAAAATAAATTTCAGTAAGATTTGCACTTCGCTACTCACTAAAAGATTGACAATTTGAATCCACCCAGTGGTGCTCTGAAAGAAATGTCTTGCATTGGGCAAATCTGCTGCAAAGGACCTCTTTAAAGTGTGGAAAAGCAAAGATGTCACCTTGAAGACTAAGGTCCGCCTGACCCAAGCCATGGTATTTTCAATTGCATCATATGCATGCAAAAGCTGGACAATGAATAAGGAAGACCGAAGAAGAATTGATGCCTCTGAATTGTGGTGTTGGCAGAGAATCTTGAATATACCGTGGACTGCCAAAAGAACGAACAGATCTGTCTTGGAAGAAGTACAACCAGAATGCTCCTTAGAAGCAAGGGTGGTGAGACTTCATCTTACATACTTTGGACAGGTCGTCAGGAGGGATCAGTCCCTGGAGAAGGACATCATGCTTGGTAAAGTAGAGGGTCAGGGAAAAGAGGAAGACCCTCAACAAGATGGATTGACACTGGCTGCAACAATGTGCTCAAGCATAACAATGATTGTGAGCATGGCAAAGGACCGGGCAGAGTTTCGTTCTGTGGTATATAGGATCTCTGTGAGTTGGAACCAACTCGATGGCACTTAACAACAACAGCAACATACTAAAAATGATCTCTTGAAACTGTTTAAATGTGAAAAGCATTACTATACATAAGACATATGTTAAATTCTTTAAAAAATACCCTTGAGAAGGTAATTAATTTTCCCCCCTTTCAGGGAATGGGCTGATAGGAAGATAAGCTGAATTTTAAGGGTCGATTAGGTATTTATTGACAGGAAAGAGGGATTGGGCATTCCAGACAGAGTTATGCTTAAAGGCCCAGAAGCCTGCATGGGAATGAGAATTATTGCATTTAAGTCAATACAAAATAAGTGTATTAAGATTAATACATCACAATATAATTTAATTAGGTAGTATTCTGTATGCTATGAGTGTTCTACTCTCAACAGAATTTATGTAAATAGTAATATCTTCTGGAATATCTAAAATAAGTATCAAATAATTGAAAAAATCTTAAGTTTCATACACAGATTTCAAAAAATACACATATTACAGATGTAAGGTGCACCCATACATCCATTTAGGAGGAAAAAATGCCTGTGTAAAGTATATAATCTTCAGGTTACTATAGGTTGTAAAAAGAAAACCATAGACAAAAAAAAAAAAGCAATATAGTCATCCAAATATTTCTGCAATGACAGACAACATAAGCCTTCTGCATCATCCTTCTCCACTAGTCAATTATAATTGGGCATTTTCTGAAAATGTTGTTGTGCAACAAAGTTATAATACTTGCCATAAATCTAACGACATACATAATCCCATCAGTTACTAATTTACACAGTAATATTCTTTCCTAAATCAGTCCTTCTTCTAGAGTTTGTGTTGGACATGGCCTACCATAGTACCAGGAGAAAGTTTTAAAATTGATGAGCATAACTACCCATCTCCCAATTCAGTTTAACTATAGGCATTTTGCTAAGGATCGATCGTTACCTGCTTCTGACTGGGTGGAAATGTGATTTACAATTCAGAATGTCTTAAATAGTTATAGCTCGAAGTCCTCCTTCAATTGAACACATTTTGAAGAATTGTTCTGAAATGTAATAATTATGCCTCCGAATATGTGTCTATTGGAATGAAACTAATGGAAATTGAGCAATCAGAATTCATACTTCCATAAACTATGCATCCGTAGAAAATTAAAGCAGATCTACAGATCTGAGAAGATTTGTGTGGGAAATAGCATACTGATAATGAACAGTTGTATGATTTCCACAATTTCTACTTAATTATTTTGACTTCATATCATTACAACAGGCATCCTGAATATTCAGGTACATATGGGAATTCTGATATTCATAACTTCTCCCAGATTTTTCTTGACTACTGGCACATTTTATATGTATGAAATAAAAAAGTCTGCAAAAGCAATAGTAATATATTAATGAAAATATATTTCATTACTATTAAATTCATTACTACTATCAGGATATTCATTACTGCTATATTTCAATAAATGTTTTTTAAAAAGCAAATATTCAATATTAATTTTATGCTGAAATTAATATGATTTTCATATCACTGAATGTATTATCTACATATAAGTTAAAAGTCAGATAAGAAATTTAATTTCCTTTATTGAAAATATAGCTACAAAATTTTAAGTAGCAAGTCATACTTTTAGGTACTTGTTTTTCACTACTTGTGTCTGTGACTATATTTTGGCCATGAATAACATCAGTTAACGCAAATTGCATTATTTGTTTAAAGAAATGCAGTCACTCATGGCAACATGTGGAAAAATATTCCACTGTATATGAGATAAAGTATGTTTTGCTTAGTTTTTCTTATCCTGTGTACTTTTTCTTAGACCAGCCCCTCCGAGGACTCTCAAAGCTATTTTCCAATTGAGGTTTTCAAATTTGAGCTCTTTCCAAGAGATGGGATGTATTAAAAAACAAATCCAAATGAACAAATAAAAAAACAGATCTCCTAGTGGATTCTTGCTAACCTTTCTGTTCTGTGAGAATATTGTAACATCACCAACCATTATTCTTTTCTCCATTATAAAAGCTGACTCATTTTGGAACGGTGAAGAGAAATAAGAAATTCTTAATGAGGATCTTTATCTAAGGATCTTTTCAGTGAACAGTCCTCTTCTCCCAACCCGATTCTCCCAAAAGTTTCATACAATTATAGCATCAGGTTCAGGTTCCAGGTTCAGAATTTCATCAGTTAAGTCAGGTCAATTTTATAATGTTTCGCCATTTTCTGGGTCAGGAATTTGGTCTGGGCTTAGCATGTGGTTCTTCTATTCCATGTGGCTTAAACTGAGGTAACTTGGTGGAATTTAGCAGGTAGAGGGGCTGGACTTGTCCGAACCTTTGTATGAATAGATGGAAGGCTGGGCTCACTTGGGATTGCTAAATGGCATATCTACTTATGACTTTTCCAGAATGATGGTCTTAGAGTACTCAGAATTATTATATGTCAGTGGAGGACTCCCAAAAATGGACATTCCAGAAGACAGGAAGTAGGCCCAGAATAGTCCAGCATCTGTTGGTCAAAACAGAGCTGAACAAGGTTCAAAATGAGTGCTAAAGAATTTATAGCCATATTTAATCAACCACAGCATTGATATAAAAAGATCTGGTTTTAGTTAGATATTCAAAAGTGTCTGCACTATTATCAGTAGATGGAAAAATTATGGCTGTAGGTCCTTAAAGACTTGAAGTCGTACATTAATTGGAGACCTGATGATTGATGTAGCCATTAAGATTTCCTTTGGAATAGGTAAGTCTGGGTTAGTATACAGACTTTGCCATTTTCTAGCTCTTTGACTTAGATAACTTACTCAACATTTCATTCTCAGTTTCATCATGTATAAAATAATGATAGTAAAACCAGTCTTACAAATTTTAATAATCTGTGTTAACCAGCACATTACTTTGACAAAATAAGCATTAAATGTCTTTTAACTGCTGTTATAGATGGTAAATTGGTAGTAAAATTCCCAGCAATTCAAAGCAGAAATGTAGGATAAGAGAAGAAAACACCACCATAAACAATAAAGTTAGTTTTACCTTATAATTGATTTGATAGTGTCTACCATTCTATGGCAAACAGTATACCAGATTATGTTATTTAGTATAAAATACTATTTAATTAATAAATTTAAGAACTAGTAGCATAAATTTTTTTAAATAATTTTTATTGTGCTTTAAGTGAAAGTTTACAAATCAACTCAGTCTCTCACATATAAACTTACATACACCTTACTACATACTCCCACTTACTCTCCCCCTAATGAGTCAGCCCACACCCTCCTTCCAGTCACTCCTTTCATGACCATTTTGCCAGTTTCTAACCCCCTCTACCCTCCCATCTCCCCTCTAGACAGGAGATGCCAACACAGTCTCAAGTGTCCACCTGATACAAGTAGCTCACTCTTCATCAGCATCTCTCTCCAACCCATTGTCCAGTCCAATCCATGTCTGATGAGTTGTCTTCTGGAATGGTTCCTGTCCTAGACCAACAGAAGGTTTGGGGACCATGACCGCCAGGTTTCCTCTAGTCTCAGTCAGACCATTAAGTCTGGTCTTTTTATGAGAATTTGGGGTCTGCATCCCACTGTTCTCCAGCTCCCTCAGGGGTTCTCTGTTGTGTTCCCTGTCAGGGCAGTCATCGGTTGTGGCCAGGTACCATCTAGTTCTTCTGGTCTCAGGATGATGTAAGTCTCTAGTTCATGTGGCCCTTTCTGTCTCTTGGGCTCATAATTACCTCGTGACCTTGGTGTTCTTCATTCTCCTTTGATCCAGGTGGGTTGAGACCAATCGATGCATCTTAGATGGCCGCTTGTTAGCATTTAAGACCCCAGAAGCCACACTTCAAAGCGGGTTGCAGAATGTTTTCTTAATAGAATTTATTTTTCCAATTGACTTAGATGTCCCCTGAAGCCATAGTCCCCAAACCCACGCCCTTGCTCCACTGACCTTCAAAGCATTCAATTTATTCAGGAAACTTCTTTGCTTTGGGTCCAGTCCAGTTGAGCTGACCTTCCCTGTATTGAGTGTTGTCCTCCCCTTCACCTAAAGTAGTTCTTAGCATAAATTTTTTGAAGAATGTAACTTCCTACTGCTCCTGTTTAAAAAATTAAACTAATTTAAGATGGTAATGTTTGATGATGAAATAGTTTTTTAAAATTAGTTTGACCAACGTAGAAAAATCCAGGAACAGATGGTTTCACTGGCAAATTCTACCAAACATTTAAAGAAGAATTAACACCAATCCTTCTCAAACTCTTCCAAAAACATAGAAGAGGAAGAAAAAGTCCTAACTCATTCTAAGAGGGTGGTGTTCCTCTGACACCAAAACCAAATAAAGACACTACAAGAAAAGAAAAGAACAGACCAACATCACTTACAAATAGGGACTTAAAAAATCCTCAACAAAATATAAGCCAACTGAATCCAACATCTTATTTAAAGGATTATAGACAATGATCAAGTGAAACTTATCCCAGGAATGTAAGGATGGTTCAAGTAGGAAAAGCAATCAAGGTAATACAACACATTAATGGAAAGAAGGGGTAGGGACTGTGATTATCTCAATTGACACAGGACATTTGAAAAAATTCAACCTTTTCTCATGAGAAAGACAATCAACACATGAGGAAGAGAAGAGAAATTTCTCAACATGATAAAGGGCATTTATAAAAAACCCACAGCCAGCATTATAGTCAATGGTGAAAGACTGAAAGCTTCTCCCCTAAAATCAAAAACAAGATAAAGATGTCAACTTTCACCACGGCATTTTACTGGAAGTTCTAGTGAGATCTACTAGGCAAGAAAAAGACACAAAAGGCATCCAAATCAGAAAAGAAGTAAAACCATCTCTATTCACGGATGACAAAATTCTATATATGGAAAATCCCAAAGATTTCATAAGAAGACTATTAGAGCCAATAAACAAATTCAGCAAAGTGGCAGGCTACAAGATTAATATAAAAATAAGTTGTATTTCTATACACCAGCAATGAGCAAACTGAATAGGAAATTAAGAAAAAAAAAATTCCATGTACAACAACATCTGAAAGAATAAAA
Organism: Loxodonta africana; assembly: GCF_030014295.1. Lineage (NCBI taxonomy): Eukaryota > Metazoa > Chordata > Mammalia > Proboscidea > Elephantidae > Loxodonta > Loxodonta africana. Next base: position 175,521,674 of record NC_087344.1, read on the forward strand.
CACATAAGAATAAATTCAACCTAGGGAGTGAAAGACTTACCCTGAAAACTACGAAACATTGCTGAAAGAAATTAAGGAGACTTTATACAAATGAAAAACACCCTGTGTTCTTGGATTGGAATATTGTTAAAATGCCAATATTACCAAAAGCAATCCACAGATTCCAAAGGCTTTTTTGTAGAACTGGAAAAGCTGGTACTTAAATGTATATGTATTTGCAAGGGCCCTGGATAGCGAAACCAATCTTGAAAAAAGAAGAAAAAAGAAAGACTTATACCTTCTGATTTCAAAACATACTGTAAAACTACAATAATTAAAATGGCATGGTAATGGCATAAGGATAGGATTAAGGACAGACATATATATCAGATACTATTGTCAAAAAAAAAAGGTGGGGTAACAAATGTTGGCAAGGATGTGGAGAAATTGCAACCATTGTGCCTTGCTTGTGGGCGTGTATATTCACTGTGGAAAAGTTTTGCAGTTCCTCAAAAAGTTAAGCATAGAATTACTGTACTACTCAAAAATTCCACTCCTAGGTATGTACCCGAAATAACTGAAAGCAGGGAAGCAAGCAAATACTGGTAACACTAATGATTATCATGCAAGAGAGGTAAAAGGTAGACACGATCCAAATGTCCATCAACAAATCAATGGATAAACAAAATCAATATGCACATACAAGAAACTATTATTCAGCCAAAAAAAAAGAATGAAGTTCTAATACATGCTACAATATGGATAAACCTTGAAAATATTATGAGTGAAATGAGCCAGAAATGAAATGACAAACATTGTATGATTCCAGTCACGTGACTTACTTAAAACCATTTGCCATCAAGTTGATTCCAACTCATAGCAACCGTGTTGGACAGAGTAGAACTGCCTGCCCCACAGGGTTTCCAAGGAGTGGCTGGTGGATTTGAACTGCTGATCTCCTGTTTAGCAGCCAAACGCTTAGCCACTGAGCCATCAGAGCCCTATATGACATATCTAGTATAGACAAATGCATAGAAACACAAAGCAGATTAGTGGCATTCACGGGCTAGGGAGAGGGAAGGATGGGGAGTGATTGCTGAACGGGGACAGAGTTTGAGTTTAGGGTGATGAAAAGTTTTGGAAACAAATAGTGATGATGGTTGCACACAATGTGAATATAATTAATGCCACTGAATTATACCCTTAAAAATGGTTAAGATAGCAAATTGTATGTTATATATATTTTACTACAAAATTTTTTTAAAAAAGAAATTAGTTTGAAAACTTTAAAAATTAATTTGAAAGTTTCAATTACTTTGAAAAAACCATTAGAATGAATTGTGAGATATATTTGTAAAGATAGAACAATTTGAAATATATGATTTTCTATGAGGCAAGTATAAATACTAGAAAAGTCTATGGATCCCTGGTGACACAGTGATTCAGAGCTTAGTGGCTAACCAAAAGTTCAGTAGTTCGAATCTACCAGCAGCTCCTTGGAAACACTATGGGGCAGTTCTACTCTGCCCTTCCTTTAAAAAATTGGCTGGACGGCAATGGGTTAGGTTAGATTTAGAGAAGTCTATTAAATTTTCTGGAAACCCTGGTGGTATAGTGGTTAAGTACTACAGCTGCTAACCAAGAGGTCAGCGGTTCAAATCTGCAAGGCTTTCCTTGGAAACTCTGCGGGGCAGTTCAACTCTGTCCTGTGTGAGTCGGAATCGACTCAATGCAACGGTTTTGGTTATTAAAGTTTTCCTTACTACCAAGATAAAAAATCTTTAGAAGTCTTTCAGGATGCATTCTTTAAATTACAAGCATAAGAAATAGATCAATATAATCCATTTAGGCACTAAGACTCCGGTGATAAACTTTTTCAGAAGTTTTTAAACTATGTTCCAAGTTTAATTTGCATAGAAACATTTTAAAGTCCTACTTAACCCTAACCTAACGTTAATTCATTCCTTCAAGCGCTAACTCTTAGTGCTGCCTAAAGTAATTGTAATGAAAAGCCACTTACTCTGATTACACTCCCTAAGTGTTTTCACAGAAATGTGCTTTATTGGAAAACAATATTCCAAGAAATGGCCTAAATGTTCCTTTTGCTAATGCCACTTGAATACTATTGGTCCTGATGGAAAAACTTAAAAGATATAAAAAGTTAATTAGATATGGCACACGCAAATGATTATGATTACTTAATTAGCAGTATCCCTTAAACTGGCACAATGTGTAACCTAATATGTAGCTTAATGGTTTTGTTATTAATCAATTCTTAATGTAAACAGTTTGAAGGTCTTGTTGCTTTGTCATGTTCATTATAAATAGTCCCTGTGGGAATCACAACTTTATTTCATTAAAACTCCTGCCTGCTGTTAATTGCTGCTAGGAAAACATGCACAAATTAACTGTGTTTTAGAAGCCAATGATGTAAATTTATCAGCTTCCGTGTTGATTGCCAGAGACTGCTACGGTGTAGATCACTCTTCCTGCTGCGATGGATAGTATACAGTAGTTGGCAACTCTGACCTACTCTAAATGACTAACACTTTGTTAATATGTCTTACTATTACAGAGGTTAAAAAAAAAGAAGAGATTGGTTGAAAATGCTCTGTTTATCATGTCAGCTCAGTACACAATATGAATTTAGGTTCTGGTCAATTAATTTATAAGTTTTAATGACTTTTCTTGTGTGAAACCAACATTAGGCTTTAGCAGGGATGATTGATGAACTTTAACTCAGTTATTTTTTTAAGAGAAGTACTTAATTTTTTTTTTTTTTCTAATTGCACAAACATAGTCATGCTTGTTGGCAATTTCTCACTAATCTGTTATTGTTACAAACTGCCTGTCTTGGATGTATCACATGAGAGGAATTTAAAACTCTCATATATTCAAATGCAGTAAGGACAGGGGAGTACTTGCTATGCATGAACAAACCACATGGCTTTCAAGTGCAGATTGATACCAATGAGAAAAAACCTGTGTCTATGCTCAGCCAATTACTGATGACAGCCTGTGGCTTCCACCGTATTTCAGAATAATAAACTCTGTCAAAACAGGAAAAGAGTAGTAACGATATAGGCAGAGGGTCATCAGATGTTAATGAACTAATTTGTTCAATTTTTTTTTTTTTTTTTTTGGTCTCGGATGATACTGTGTATACAACTTTTTCTTATTGTTTTTATTTTTTATTATATCTAATTATTCAATAAATGAAATAAATTTATAACTTTTCCACAAACTTTTCTTATATGAGGTATCCCTGGTTGGCATAAACAGCCAAGTGCTCGACTACCCCAAAATGTGGGTGGTTTAAACCCACCCACAGGTGCCTTTGGAGCCCTGGTGTCACAGTGGTTAAGGGCCATGCTGCTAACCTAAAAGGTCAGCAGCTCAAATCCACGAGCCACTCCTTGGAAATCTTATGGGGGGAGCTCTACTCTGACCTATATGATTCCTATGAGTTGGAATTGACTCTATAGCAATTGGTTTGGTTTGGTTTAGAGGTGCCTTGGAAGAAGGACCTGGACATCTGCTTCCAAAAGGTCATGGCCTTGAAAACCCTGTGAAGAACAAACAGTTCTACTCTGCATACATGGGGTCACTACTCAAAGGCAACTGGTTTTTTTGTTATTATTATTTTTTTTAATTGTGCTTTAAGTGAAAGTTTACAAATCAAGTTAGTCTCTCATACAGAAACTTACGTACACCTTGCTATGTTCTCCTAGTTACTCTCCCCCTAATGAGATAGCCCACTCCTTCTCTCTGCCCTGTATTCCCTGTGTCCATTCAGCCAGCTCCTGTCCCCCTCTGCCTTCTCATCTCGACACCAGATAGGAGCTGCCCACATAGTCTCATGTGTCTGCTTGAGCCAAGAAGCTCACTCCTTACCAGTATCATTTTCTGTCTTATAGTCCTGTCCAATCCCTGCCTGAAGAATTGGCTTTGGGAATGGTCCCAGTCTTGGGCTAACAGAAGATCCAGGGATCATGACCTCTGGGCTCCTTCTAGTCTCAGACCATTAAGCCTGGTCTTTTTATGAGATTTGAGATCTGCATCCCTCTGTTCTACTTTATCAGGGATTCTCAGTTGTGCTCCCTGTCAGGGCAGTCATCAGTTGTACCCGGGCGCCATCTAGTTCTTCTGGTCTCAGGCGAAAGCAATCTCTGGTTTATGTGGCCTTTTCTGTCTCTTGGGCTCATAATTACCTTGTGTCTTTGGTGTTCTTCATTCTCCTCTGCTCCAGGTAAGCTGAGACCAATTGATGCATCTTAGATGGCCGCTTGCTAGCGTTTAAGACCCCAGGCGCCACTCACCAAAGTGGGATACAGAATGTTTTGTTAATAGATCTTATTATGCCAATTGACCTAGATGTCCCCTGAAACAATGGTCCCCAGACCACTGCCCCTGGTACTCTGGCTTTCGAAGTGTTTGGTTGTATTCAGGAAACCTCTTTGCTTTTGGTTTAGTCCAATTGTGCTGATGTCTCCTGTATTGTGTGTTATCTTTCCCTTCACCTAAAATAGTTTTTTGTCTACTATCTAATTAGTGAATATCCCTCTCCCTCCCTCTCCACCCTTGTAACCATTAAAGAATATTTTCTTCTGTGTTTATACTTTTTCTTGAGTTCTTATAACAGTGGTCTCATGAAACATTTATCGTTTTGCAACTAATTTCACTCAGCATAATGCCTTCCAGATTCCTCCATGTTACCAGATGTTTCGTGGATTCATTCTTGTTCTTTATCATTGTGCAGTATTCCATTGTGTGAATATACCATAATTTATTTATCCACTCATTTGCTGATGGGCACCTTGGTTGCATCCATCTTTTTGCTATTGTAAACAGTGCTGCAATAAACATGGGTGTGCATATATCTGTTCGTGTGAGGGCTCTTATTTCTCTAGGATATAATTTTATATTCCAAGCAGTGGGATTGCTGGATCGTATGGTAGTTATATTTTTAACTTTTTAAGGGAGTGTCAAATCAATCTTCAAGTCAGTTATACCATTTTACAGTCCCACCAGCAGTGTAGAAGTGTTCCAGTCTCTCCACAACCTCTCCAACATTTATTATTTTGTGTTTTTGGATTAATGCCAGCTTGTTGGAGTGAGATGGAGTCTCTTGCAGTTTTGATTTGCATTTCTCTAATGGCTAATGATCATGAGCATTTCCTCATGTATCTGTTAGCTGCCTGAATGTCTTCTTTAGTGTCTGTTCATATCTTTTGCCCATTTTTAAATTGGGTTATTTGTCTTTTTGTAGTTGAGTTTTTGCAGTATCATGTAGATTTTAGAGATCAGGCACTGATCGGAAATGTCATAGCTAAAAACTTTTTCCCAGTCTGTAGGTGGTCTTTTTACTCTTTTGGTGAAGTCTTTGGATGAGCATAGGTGTTTGATTTTTAGGAGCTCCTAGTTATCTAGTTTTTCTTCTGCATGGTTAGTATCGTTTTGTATACTGTTTATCTCATGTATTAGGGCTCCTAATGTTGTCCCTATTTTTTCTGCTGTGATCTTTATCGTTTTAGATTTTATATTTAGGTCTTTGACCCACTTTGAGTTAGTTTTTGTGCATGGTATGAGTATGGGTCTTGTTTCATTTTTTTTGCAGATGGATATCCAGTTATGCCAGAACCATTTGATAAAGAGACTGTCTTTCCCCCCACTTTGGGCCTTTGTCAAATATCGGCTGCTCTCATGCAGATGGATTTATGTCTGGATTCTCAATTCTGTTCCATTGGTCTATGTATCTGTGGCTGTACCAGTACCAGGTTGTTTTGACCACTGTGGTGGTATAATATGTTCTAAAATCAAGTAGTGTGAGGCCTCCCACTTTGTTCTTTTTCAGTAATGCTTTACTTATCTGGGGCCTCTTTCCATTCCATATGAAGTTCGTGATTTGTTTCTCCATCTCATTAAAAAATGCCACTGGAATTTGGATGGGAATTGAATTGTATCTATAGATCGCTTTGGGTAGAATAGACATTTTTACATTGTTGAGTCTTCCTATCCACGAGCTATGTATGTTTTTCTGCTTATGTAGGTCTCTTTTGGTTTCTTGCAGTAGTGTCTTGTAGTTTTCTTTGTACAGGTCTTTTATGTCTCTGGTTAGATTTATTCCTAGTATTTTGTCTTCTTGGGGGTTATTGTAAATGGCATTGATTTGATGATTTTGTCTTCAATGTTCTCTTTTTTGGTGTAGAGGAATCCAACTGATTTTTGTATGTTTATCTTTTATCCCGATACTCTGCTGAACTCTTCTATTAGTTTCAGTAGTTTTCTTGAGGATTCTTGAGGCTTTTCTGTGTATAAGCTCATGTCATCTGCAAATAGAGATACTTTTACTTCTTCTTACCAATTTGGATGCTCTTTATTTCTTTATCTAGCCTTAATTGTTCTGGCTAGGACGTCCAGCACAATGTTGAATAAAAGTGGTGATAAAGGGTATCCTTGTCTGGTTCTGGTTCTCAAGAGGAATGCTTTCAGGCTCTCTCCATTTAGGATGATGTTGGCTGTTGGTTTTGTTAAGTGCCCATTATTATGTGGAGGAATTTTTCTTCTATTCCTATTTTACTGAGAGTTTTTATCATGAACTGGTGTTGGAGTTTTCTGCATCAGTTGATAGGATCATGTGGTCTTTGTCTTTTGTTTTTACTTATGTGATGTATTATGTTGATTGCTAATGTTGAACTATCCCTGCACACCTGATGTGAATCCTACTTGGTCATGGTGAATTACTTTTTTGATATGTTGTTAAATTCTATTGGCCAGAATTTTCTTAAGAATTTTTGCATCTAAGTTCATGAGGGATGTTGGTCTTTTTCATTTTTTTTCTTTTTACCAGTGTTTCTTGTTTAAAAGTAAACTTCATTAATTTTGATGAAGTTTAATTTATTATTTTCTTTTATTGTTCGTGTTATTATGTCATAGCTGAGATCTCGTTACTTATTTACTTCAAAGCCATAAACAAATTTCTTCTATGTTTACTTCTCTGTATTGTTTGTATGCATGTGTGAACATGCATTTTCAATTTATGGAAAGAGTGCCATTTTATATTTCATTCTATGTCTTAATATTTTTACCAAATGCTCTAAATGTATACCTGTTCCTGTTATGCAAGGAGACCTGGTGGGACAATGGTTAAGCACTCAGATGCTAACTGAAAAGTTGATGGTTTCAACATACCCAGTAGCTCTGTGGCAGAAAGACCTGGTAATCTGTTCTCTTAAAGATTACAGCATAGAAAACCCTATAGGGCAGTTCTACTAGATGGCACACAACAACGTATGTTATATATACATCTAATCCATTATTTCTACCTGCTTGATATTTTGTGGAAGCCTTGGTAGCGCAGTGGTTAATAGTTCAGCTATGAACCAAAAAGTTCTGCAGTTCAAATCCATCAATCACTCTTTGGAAACCCTATGGGGAAGTTCTACCGTATCCTATACGGTTGCTGTGAGTTGGAATTGACTCAAAGGCAATGAATTTGGTTTTCTGATTTCTAATATTTTATGAGAGGCCTCCACCATATCAGCTATTGATGATGTGCTCAGGGTGCACCACCATTTCCCAGTCCTCTCTCTGTAGTGGAAGTAAAGAAGAGGCCCCAGACACTTATCCCTCTCTACATCCAACCCTCAGAGCTATCCTATATTACGAGTTGAAACAAACATAAATAATTGTATTTATTCCTAATTCTATTAGTTACCAGGAGAAGCCTCACATTCCTAGGACACTATCTCATACTCTGCGTTCTAATTTCTACCTGGCTGTTTCATCCTTTATTCTTTCTCCATTTTTCAAAACTCACCTTTCCTGAAGCCCTTTCTCTTATTCTCTCAAGTATATGATCTAATATAAGTAAAAAAAAAAACCTACATCCTCATCCTCTTCTCTGAAAGCTTTCTTTACTTACCTAAACTAGCCCAAATTTGATCCCCCCTTAAGAACACTAATTCTCCTGTAGCCTTTACAAATGGTAATCATCTGCCAAAACTAATACCTGTAACTCTTCCTTACATTCAATTTCAATTACCCCCCTACTCACCACCTCATTTCTTACAAGCTAAGTTCTTCTGGTATACGACTCCAACTTTTTTCCACCCCCACATGTACGTCCAATCCATTGACCCAGCCAACTCCCTTCTTTTTGTTAGCTGCAATCAAATCAATCCCAACTCATGGGGACCCCATGCACAGCAGAATGAAATGCTACCCATTTCTGTGTCATCCCCACGACTAGTTACAGACTGAGCCATTGGGATTCTTATAGATATCATTGTCTGCTTCTCAGAAGTAGATCTCGAGACCTTTCTTCCTAGTCCTTCTTTGTCATTAAACCAAAAAAAAAAAAAGTACCAGGGTTTCCTCTCTCTCATTGTTGTTCTGTTGTTGTTAGGTGCCATCGAGTCGGTTCCGACTCTTAGTGACCACATGCACAACAGAACGAAACACTTCCCAGTTCTGAGCCATCCTTACAATCATTGTTATGCTTGAGCTCATTGTTGCAGCCACTGTGTCAATCCACCTCGCTGAGGGTCTTCCTCTTTTCCACTGACCTTGTACTCTGGCCAGCATGATGTCCTTCTCCAGGAACTGATCCTTCCTGACAACATGTCCAAAGTATGTAAGACACAGTCTCGCCCTCCTTGCTTCTAAGGAGCACTCTGGTTGTACTTCCTCCAAGACAGATTTGTTCGTTCTTTTGGCAGTCCATGGTATATTCAATATTCTTCACCAACACCACAATTCAAAGGCATCAATTCTTCAGTCTTCCTTATTCATTCTCCAGCTTTCACATGCATATGATGGGATTGAAAATACCATGGCTTGGGTCAGGCGGACCTTACTCTTCAAGGTGACATCTTTGCTCTTCAACACTTTAAAGAGGTCCTTTGCAGCAGATTTACCCAATGCAATGCGTCTTTTGATTTCTTGACTTCTGTTTCCATGGCTCTTGATTGTGGATCCAAGGAAAATGAAATCCTTGACAACTTCAATCTTTTTTCCGTTTATCATGATGTTGATCACTGGTCCAGTTGTGAGGATTTTTGTTTTCTTTATGTTGAGGTGCAATCCATGCTGAAGACTGTGGTCTTTGATCTTCATTAGTAAGTGCTTCAAGTCCTCTTCACTTTCAGCAAGCAAGGTTCTGTCATCTGCATAACGCAGGTTATTAATGAGTCTTCCTCCAATCCTGATGCCCCATTCTTCTTCATGTAGTCCAGCTTCTCGAATTATTTGCTCAGCATACAGATTGAATAGGTATGGTGAAAGAATACCTTTCCCACCTTTCCTGACTTTAAACCATGCAATACCCCCTTGTTCTTTCCTAACAATTGCCTCTTGGTCTATGTAAACGTTCCTCATGAGCACAGTTAAGTGTTCTGGAATTCCCATTCTTTGCAATGTTATCCATAATTTGTTCTGATCCACACAGTCGAATGCCTTAGCATAGTCAGTAAAACACAGGTAAACATCCTTCTGGTATTCTCTGCTTTCAGTCAGGATCCATCTGACATCAGCAATGATATCCCTGGTTCCACATCCTGTTCTGAAACCAGCCTGAATTTCTGGCAGTTCCCTGTCAATATACTGCTGCAGCTGTTTTTGAATGATCTTCAGCAAAATTTTGCTTGCGTGTGATATTAATGATATTGTTCTATAATCTCCACTTTCGGCTTGATCACCTTTCTTGGGAATAGGCATAAATATGGATCTCTTCCAGTCAGTTGGCCAGGAAGCTGGCTTCCATATTTCTTGGCATAGACGAGTGAGCCCCTCCAGCACTGCATCTGTTTGTTGAAACATCTCAATTGATATTCCATCAATTCCTGGAGCCTTGTTTTTCACCAATGCCTTCAGAGCAGCTTGGACTTCTTCCTTCAATACCATCGGTTCCTGATCATATGCCACCTCTTGAAATGGTTGGACACTGACTAATTCTTCTTGGTATAATGACTCTGTATTCCTTCCATCTTCTTTTCATGCTTCCTGCATCGTTTAATATTTTCCCCATAGAATCCTTCACTATTGCAACTCGAGGCTTGAATTTTTCCTTCAGTTCTTTCAGCTTGAGAAACACCGAGCATGTTCTTCCCTTTTGGTTTTCCATCTCGAGCTCTTTGTGCCTGTCATTATACTACTTTACTTTGTCTTCTTGAGCTGCCCTTTGAAATCTGCTGTTTAGTTCTTTTACTTCACCAATTCTCCCTTTTGCTTTAGCTGCTCAACATTCGAGAGCAAGTTTCAGAGTCTCCTCTGACATCCATCTTGGTCTTTTCTTTCTTTCCTGTCTTTTCAATGACCTCTTGCTTTCTTCATATATGATGTCCTTTATGTCATTCCACAACTCGTCTGGGCTTCGATCACTAATGTTCAATGCATCAAATCTATTCTTCAGGTAGTCTCTAAATTCAGGTGGGATATACTCAAGGTCATATTTTGGCTCTCATGGACTTGCTCTGATTTTCTTCAGTTTCAGCTTGAACTTGCATATGAGGAATCGATGGCCTGTTCCACAGTTAGCCCCTGGCCTTGTTTTGACTGATGATATCGAGCTTTTCTATCACCTCTTTCCACAGATGTAGTCAATTTGATTTCTGTGTGCTCTCTCTGGTGAGGTCCATGTGTATAAAAAAAAAAAATAGTCACCATTTATGTTGGTGAAAGAAGGTATTTGCAATGAAGAAGTGGTTGGTCTTGCAAAATTCTATCATTCAATCTCCAGCATTGTTTGTATCACCAAGGCCATATTTTCCAACTACTGATCCTTCTTTTTTGTTTCCAACTTTCGCATTCCAATCGCCAGTAATTATCAATGCATCTTGATTGCATGTTCAATCAATTTCAGACTGTAGCAGCTGATAAAAATCTTCTATTTCTTCTTTTTTTATTTCTTCATCTTTAGCCCTAGTGGTTGGTGCGTAAATTTGAATAACAGTCATATTAACTGGTCTTCCTTGTAGGCATATGGATATTATCCTATCACTGACAGCGTTGTACTTGTTCTCAATCTTGAAATGTTCTTTTTGACAATGAATGTGACACCCTTCCTCTTCAAGTTGTCATTCCCAGCATAGTAGACTATATGATTGTCCAATTCAAAATGGCCCCAGACACTTAAAATGGCCAATACCAGTCCATTTCAGCTCACTAATGCCTAGGATATCAATGTTTATGGGTTCCACTTCATTTTTGATGATTTCCAATTTTACTAGATTCATACTTTGTACATTCCATGTTCTGATTATTAATGGATGTTTGCCACTCTTTCTTCTCATTTTAAGTCATGCCACATCAGCAGATGAAGGTCCTGAAAGCTTTACTCCATCCATGTCATTAAGGTCGACTCTACTTTGAGGAGGCAGCTCTTCCCCAGTCATCTTTTGAGTGTCTTCCAACCTGGGGGGCTCTTCTTCCAGCACTATGTCAGACAGTGTTCTGCTGCTATTCATAAGGTTTTCACAAAGGTTGCTCCCTTCCACTACACTTTGTTTAAACATCATTTCCTTAAGGCCTTCTCTTTCCATCTTTTAAGTTGCAGTCCTCCCTTCTGACCCTCAGATTTGCTATTGTTGCTTTCTTCTTTGTCTGTGTATTTTTCTCCAAATAGTCATTGCTTTATAACATAACATATGGCTTATATATTCATTGTGTTTATGGACTGTTCTCTCTTTCCCACCCTTCACCCACAGGCTAAATTATAAGTTCCAGATATCACTGTCTGTATATTGTTTTCACTGAGGTATTCTCAGTTCCTAGAACAATGTTTTATTCCTAGAAGTAACTTAATAAATACAAAACCATATGTTCAGTGAATGAATGGACAAATGCATATTGCCTCCAACTCAACTCCAACTTGGCAGCACAGTTTGATATGAACACAACTGTACCATTCCCGTTCTAAATATTTGTGATAATTTCAAGTGTTTTCTTTCAGTTAAAATAACTCCTAAATGGAAGTGTCAAGACTAAAACCTAGATAATATGTATGCATAAAACTGTTGCTGTGTAGAGTCAATTCCAACTCATAGCAACCCTATAGGACAGAGAAGAACTGCCCCAGAGGGTAACCAAGGAATGGTTGGTAGATTCAAACTACTTATCTTTTGGTTAGCCAATTAGATCTTAACCACTATGCAACCACGGATTATATACACATATATATATATAATCTATAGTTATTTCCACTGTACTAAGTGGCCTTAAGACAAATTTAATTTTATTTTATACCTAACTGTGAAAATAATGTTTGTTCTCCAGAAGTTGTTGAATTTTAATAAAAATTTTATTGCCACATATGTTGATATTGTTGTTAGGTACTGTGGAGTAGATTTTCAGCTCATAGTGACCCTATGTGATAGAGCACAACTGCCCCATGAGGTTTTCTAGGCTGTACTGTTTATGGGTGGGAACTGATAGCAGGTCTTTCTATCACAGAGCCACTGGGTAGATTCAAACCATAAACCTTTTGATTACCCACCACCGACTGATAAACCATTGTGCTGCCAGGCCTCCTTCATTACCACATACACATGTTATAAATATGGTAGAAAAATTGAACAAGAAGAATTTGTAAGTCTATATTTTTTTTAAATAGAGAATGCATAATGAGATAAAATGATTCAATTTATTCCAAGCCTACTTCAAAAAATAGAGATGGTTTAGTCTGATAAAATTTATCTATGTACTTTTCTAGGTAAGATGATTTTCTATAAATTGCTGTATTAGGATTTAATAAGCTCTTGGAAGCAAAGAAAGTTTGTTTTTAAATAAAAGATTGTTGTTTGTCTATCTTCGATAGCAAGGTACTTTCCTGCAGCAATTTACATTGTTACACAGTGTTCAACACAGTAGAAACCTTTATTACAGATATATTATGTAGACTATACAAGGCACAATACTCTAGGAAGTTAACTTTCCTGGATCTGTGTATGTAGATTTCTTCTTTAAATATTCATTTATTGTGTAACACATCTAAGAGTGATTGTATAGGTAGTAGCAGTCTGATTTATTTTTAATATAACTTCGTATTTATTTTGTAAATTTTTCTCCAGATTACTAATAAAAAACATGTCAAATAGAGACCCTAAAAGGTATTAAGTCAGTAAGAAGTGGTCAAATATTTATCTTGAATTAAAAATATTCAATTCATATGTGGTTCAGGTAGAAACTTTTTTTTTTCCATCTTACCAGTCTTAAAATCCTTGATGATATGTGCAGAAAAATCACATACATTTCCTAAAATTGTTGCTATCGCTCATCTTTCTGGCAGCAATTTTTTCCTGCATGAAATGAAAACTGTATTTAATTTAAACAAGCAAAATAAAAAGACCCCCAAATAATGTACTCTTAACGATAAAGGAAGGAAAGCTGGTAATATTATTTCCAGTCTTATTTTACCATTTGGTTAATGAATGCTGCTTTGGTGCCAAACTGCCTTGTTGAACGTAGAAAACGATTAGAAGCTTTGTTTTGTTTTCCTAAAGATGGATCAGTGGAAGTCACCAGGACTTTAAGTCATCAACTGCAGGATGCTTAGGTCAGTGGTAGTTGAAGTAAATATTTTCTAAAAAAAAAAAAAAACAGACAAATTAGATTTAGTATCATCTGAATTTCTGGGAAAATGTTAGTTTTATAAATCTAAACCTAATCAGGCTGACATTGTTATAAAAACTGAAGACCTGAGACAAAATTAACTTACTTATGGTCCCATCGTGGGCAAATAATCCTTTTTTTTTTAGTAATTTTTTATTGCACGTTAAGTGAAAGTTCACAAATCAAGTCAGCCTCTCACACAAAAACTCACATACACCTTGCTACATACTGCCAATTACTCACCCCCCAATGAGACAGCCCGCTCCCACCCTCCACTCTCAATTCTAGTGTCCATTTTGCCAGCTTTTAACCCCCTCTACCCTCTCATCTCCCCTCAGGCAGGAGATGCCAACATAGTGTCAAGTGTCCACCTGATCCAAGAAGCTCACTCCTCACCAGCGTACTTCTCCAACCCACTGTCCAGTCTAATCCATGTCTGAAGAGCTGGCTTCGGGAATGGTTCCTGTCTTGGGCCACCAGAAGGTCTGGGGCCATGACTACCGGGGTCACTCTAGTCTCAGTCAGACCATAAAATCTGGTCTTTTTATGAGAATTTGGGGTCTGCATCCCACTGCTGCCCTGCTCCCTCAGGGGGTATCATTGTGATCCAGGTGGGCTGGAACTCGTCGATGCATCTTAGATGGTGCCTTGCTAGGGTCCAAGACCCCAGATGCCACCCCTCAAAGTGGGGTGAAGAAAGCTCACTCAATAGATTTTTTCATGCCAATTGACTTAGATGTCCCCTGAAACCATGGTCCCCAGACCCCTGTCCCTGCTATGCTGGCCTTCGAAGCATTCAGTTTATTCAGGAAACTTCTTAGCTTTTGTTTTAGTCCAGTTGTGCTGACCTCCCCTGTATTGCGTGCTGTCTTTCCCTTAACGTAAAGTAGTTCCTATCTACTATCTAATTAGTGAATGCCCCTCTCTTCACCCTCCCTCCCTCCCCCTTCTCGTAACCACAAAAGAATGTTTTCTTCTCAGTTTAAACTATTTCTCAAGTTCTTATAATAGTGGTCTTATACAATTTTTGTTCTTTTGCAACTGACTAATTTCACTCAGCATAATGCCTTCCAGGTTCCTCCATGTTATGAAATGTTTCACAGATTCATCACTGTTCTTTATCGATGCATAGTATTCCATTGTGAGAATATACCATAATTTATTTATCCATTCATCCACCGATGGGCACCTTGGTTGCTTCCATCTTTTTTCTATTGTAAACAGTACTGCAATAAACATGGGACTGCATATATCTATTCATGTAAAGGCTCTTATTTCTCTAGGATATATTCCAAGGAGTGGGATTGCTGGATTATATGGTAGTTCTATTTCTAGCTTTTTAAGGAAGTGCCAAATCGATTTTCAAAGTGGTTGTACCATTTTACATTCCCACCAGCAGTGTATAAGTGTTTCAATCTCTCCACAGCCTCTCCAGCATTTATTATTTTGTGTTTCTTGGATTAATGCCAGCCTTGTTGGAGTGAGATGGAATCTCATTGTAGTTTTAATTTGCATTTCTCTAATGGCTAATGATTGTGAGCATTTCTTCATATATGTGTTAGCTACCTGAATGTCTTCTTTAATAAGTGTTTGTTCATATTTTGCCCATTTTTTAATTGGGTTACTTTACTTTTTGTAGTTGAGTTTTTGCAGTATCATGTAGGTTTTAGAGATCAGGTGCTGATAGGAAATGTCATAGCTAAAAACTTTTTCCCAGTCTGTAGGTAATCTTTTTACTCTTTGGTGAAGTCTTTGGATGAGCATGGGTGTTTGATTTTTAGGAGATACCAGTTATCTAGTTTTTCTTCTGCATTGTTAGTAATGTTTTGTACACTGGTTATCCCATGTATTAGGGATTCTATTTTTTCTCCCATGATCTTCATCGTCTTAGATTTTATATTTAGGTCTTTGATCCATTTTGAGCTCATTTTGGTGCATGGAGTGAGGTATGGGACTTGTTTCATTTTTTTGCAGATGGATATCCAGTTATGCAGGAACTGTTTGTTAAAAAGACTGTCTTTTCCCCATTTAACTGTTTTGGGGCCTTTGTCAAATATCAACTGCTCATGTGTGGACAGATCTATGTCTGGATTCTCAATTCTGTTCCATTGGTCTATATATCTGTTATTGTACCAGTACCAGGCTGTTTTGAGTACTGTGGTGGTATAATAGGTTCTAAAATCAGGTAAAATAAGGACTCCCATTTTGTTCTTTTTCAGTAATGCCTTACTTATACGGGGTCTCTTTCCCTTCCAAATGAAGTTGGTGATTTGTTTCTACATCTCATTAAAGAACATCGTTGGAATTTGGATCAGAATTGCATTAAATGTACAGATCGCTTTTGGTAGAATAGACATTTTTATAATGTTAAGTCTTCCTATCCATGAGCAAGGTATGTTTTTCCACTTGTGAAGGTCTCTTTTGGTTTCTTGCAGAAGTGTATTGTAGTTTTCTTTGTATAAGTCTTCAACATCTCTGGTAAGATTTATTCCTAAGTATTTTATCTTCTTGGGGGCTACCGTAAATGGTATTGATTTGGTGATTTCCTCTTCGATGTTCTTTTTGTTGGTGTAGAGGAATCCAACTGATTTTTGTATGTTTATCTTGTATCCCGATACTCTGCTGAACTCTTCTATTAGTTTCAGTAGTTTTCTGGAGGATTCCTTAGGGTTTTCTGTGTATAAGATCATGTCGTCTGCAAACAGAGATAATTTTACTTCTTCCTTGCTAATCTGGATGCCCTTTATTTCTTTATCTAGCTTAATTGATCTGGCTAGGACATCCAGCACAATGTAGAATACGAGCGGTGATAAAGGGCATCCTTGTCTGGGTCCCGATCTCAGTGGGAATGCTTTCAGGCTCTCTCCATTTAGAGTGATAATGGCTGTTGGGTTTGTATAAATGCCCTATATTATGTTGAGGAATTTTCCTCCTATTCGTATTTTGCTGAGAGTTTTTATCATGAAGGGGTGTTGAACTTTGTCAAATGCCTTTTCTGCTTCAATTGATAAAATCATGTGATTCTTGTCTTTTGTTTTATTTATGTGGTGGATTCCATTAATTGTTTTTCTAATGTTGAACCATCCCTGCATACCTGATATGAATCCCACTTGGTCATGGTGAGCTATTTTTTGATATGTTGTTGAATTCTATTGGCTAGAATTTTGTTGAGGATTTTTGCATCTACATTCATGAGGGATATAGGTCTATAATTTTCTTTTCTTGTGGTGTTTTTACCTGATTTTGGTATCAGGGATATGGTGGCTTCATAAAATGAGTTTGGTAGTATTCCGTCCCTTTCTATGCTCTGAAATACCTTTAGTAGTAGTGGTGTTAACTCTTCTCCACAAGTTTGGTAGAACTCTGCAGTGAAGCTGTCTGGACCAGGCCTTTTTTTGGGGGGGGGGCGGGCAGTTTTTTGATTACCTTTTCAATCTCTTCTTTTGTTATGGGTCTATTTAGTTTTTCTACCTGTTTGTGTTAGTTTAGGTAAGTAGTGTCTTTCTAGGAATTCATCCATTTCTTCTAGTTTTTCATTAGGGTATAATTTTTCATAGTAGTCTGATATGATCCTTTTAATTTCAGTTGGGTCTGTGGTAATATTGCTCATCTCATTTCTTATTTGGGTTATTGGCTTCCTCTCCTGTTTTTCTTTTGTCAGTTTGCCCAGTGGTTTATCAATTTTCTTGATTTTTTCAAAGAACCAGCTTTTGGTCTTGTTTATTTTTTCTATTGTTTTTCTGTTTTCTATTTCATTTAGTTCAGCTCTAATTTTTATTATTTGTTTTCTTCTGGTGTCTGAGGGTCTTTTGGTTCTCTCTTTCTATTTGTTCAAGTTGTAGGGATAATTCTTTGATTTTGGCCCTTTCTTCTTTTTGGATGTGTGCATTTATTGATATAAACTGGTCTCTGAGCACTGCTTTTGCTGTGTCTCACTGGTTCTGATAGGAAGTCTTTTCATTCTCATTGGATTCTATGAATTTCTTTATTCCACCCTTAATGTCTTCTATAATCCAGTCTTTTTTGAGCAGGGTTTTGTTCAGTTTCCAAGCGTGTGATTTCTCTTTCCTGCTTTTTCTGTTACTGATTTCCCCTTTTATGGCCTTATGGTCAGAGAAGGCGCTTTGTAATATTTCAAAGTTTTGGATTCTGCTAAGGCTTGCTTTATGATCTAATATGTGATCTATTCTAGAGAATGTTCCATGTGCACTAGAAAAAAAAGTATAGTCGGTTGCTGTTGGGTGGAGTGTTCTGTATATGTATATGAGGTCAAGTTGCTTGACTGTGGCATTTAGATCTTCCCTGTTTTTATTGAGCTTTTTTCTGAATGTCCTGTCCTTCATGGAAATTGTGTGTTGAAATCTCCTACTGTTATTGTGGAGCTGTCTATCTCACTTTTCAATGCTCATAGAGTTTGTTTTATGTATCTTGCAGCCCTGTCATTGGGTGCATAAATATTTAATATGGTTATATTTTCTTGGTGTATTGTCTCTTTAATCATTATATAGTGCCTTTCCTTATCCTTTATGATGGATTTAACTTTAAACTCTACTTTGTCAGAAATTAATATTGCTACTCTGCTTTTTTTTTGATTGTTGTTTGCTTGATATATTTTTTTCCATCCTTGGAGTTTTAGTTTGTTTGTGTCTCTAAGTCTAAGGTGTGTCTCTTATAGGCAGCTTATAGACGGATCTTGTTTTTTAATCCATTCTGCCACTCTCTGTCTCTTTATTGGTGCATTTAGTCCATTTACATTCAGCGTTAACTATGGATAGGTATGAATTTAGTGCTGTCATTTTGATGTCTTTTTTTGTGCCTTGTTGACTGTTTCTTTTTTCCACTTAATTTTATGTGCTGAGTAGATTGTCTTTATATATCAACCTTTCCTCATATTCGTTGTTGTTGATTTTGTTTCTGCTTAGTCTCTATTTTTTTCTTGTGTATTATTTTGATGAGTAGGATATTTTGTCTCCTTTGTGGTTACCTTATTATTTACCCCTGTTTTTCTAAATGTAAAACTAACTTTTATTTCTTTGTATTGCCGTATCTGCTTCTCCATATGGAAGATATATGATTATGTTTCTTAGTCCCTCTTTATTGTTTTAATGTTGTCTTCTTTTATATAATAACATCGCTGTTACCCTGTTTTTTTTTTTTTTTATAATCTTGTTTTGTTTTTTTTATTTCCCTGTCTAGGTTGACTTCTGATTGCTCTGCCCAGTGTTCTAGTCTTGTGTTCATACCCGATATTATTGATTTTGCAACCAAAGAAATCCCTTTAGTATTTCATGTAGTTTTGGTTTGGTATTTACGAATTCCCTAAACTCCTGTTTATCTGGAAATGTCCTAATTTCACCGTCATATTTAAGAGACAGTTTTGCTGGATATATGATTCTTGGCAGGCATTTTTTTTCCTTTAATTTTTTTAAATAAGTCATCCCGTTTCCTTCTTGCCTGCATTTTTTCTGCCGAGTAGTCTGAGCGTATTCTTACTCGCTTTCCTTTGCAGGTGACTTTTCATTTATCCCTAGCTGCTCTTAAAATCCTCTCTTTATCTTTGGTTTTGGCAAGTTTGTTTATAATATGTCTTGGTGACCTTCTTCTAACATCTACCTTATGTTGAGTTCGATGAGCACCTTGGATAGATATCTTCTCATCTTTCACAATATCGGGGAAGTTTTCTGCCAACAAATCTTCAACAATTCTCCCTGTATTTTCTGTTATCCCTCCCTGTCCTGGTACTCCAATCGCTCATAGGTTATTTCTCTTGATAGAGTGTCACATGATTCTTAAGTTTTCTTCATTTTTTTCAAAATTCTATTTTCTGAATTTTCTTCATATATACTAGTGCCAAGTTATTTATCTTCGAGTTCAGAAATTCTGGCTTCTACTTGCTCAATTCTGCTCCTCTGACTTTCTACTGAGTTGTCTACTACTTCCGTAATTTTATTGTTAATCTTCTGAATTTCTGATTGCTGTCTATTTTTTTTTTTAGTCTGTCTATGGATTTTTCCAGTTTATTATATTTTTCATTATGTTCCTGAATAATCTTTCTGATTTCTTTAATTGCTCTATCTGTGTGTTCCTTGGCTTCTTCTGTGTATTGCCTCATTTCCTTCCTCTTGTCTTGATGGTTTCTGTATATGAAACTTTTGTATTCTGGCTCTGGTTATCCCAGAAATGCACTTTCATCTAGACAACCCCTTGGTTCTTTGTTTTGAGAGCTTGTTGAGGTTATCATGGTCTGTTTCTTTATGTGACTTGATATTGACTGTTGTCTCCAAGCCATCTATAAGTTATTGTATTAGTTTATGCTTGCTTATTGTGTCATAGCATCTCTCTTTGTTTTGTTTTGATATGCCCAAATGGGTTCTTTCTATGAGCTAGCTTGATTATTTTCACCATTGGAGCTCTGACGTTCTGTCCCCAGATGGCTAGAGCTGTTATCAGGTATATCAGTCTAGGAGTCCATTCAGTTTTCTTGTATGAATTCAGTTCAGGTTTCCAGGTAGCTGATCATCAAGTGTGTGGTAAAGGCTCTGTACTACAGTCTTAGGCAGGCAGGGATGATTGATGTATGTACAGTTATCTGATTGCAGAAGGGGGTCACACCCTGAACAAGGCAGGGGTCTGAGAATGGACCCCCAAGTGTCTCTGAGGAAAGCATGTTCTTGTTCTCTAGACCATGCAGGTAGGTGGGCTCTGCTGACAGACCATGGGTACCCAAAGTTTTTGGTTGTTAGGACTGGGAGGTACCTGTTATCCTTTGACCCCTGTCGTGGGTGGCTGGGTGATCTGAGTGGAGCTACCAGTCCTCAGGTCCCTGATGTGGTTAGGTGAGGACTTTGTTGAATAGGCAAAGCGACGTCAAACATCGAACACCCACCTCTCCACCACACAGCTGGTTGGAGTCTGCCAACAAGGGCCTGTTCTCCCAAAATAGGCCCACACATGTCCGTGCAGAATGGAATGTTGCTCAAAGTCCATGGACAGTTTATGCCTGGACAGGAGCTGCTTCTGTCCTGAGCTCCCCTGGTTAGTGGAGCAGGCAAATTATCTTTTCCCTCAATTACAAATTTTTTCCTTCTCCAAGGCTGGGAGGATGGCTCTAGGCACTCAACAGCGCCTGTCTCAGGCCCAGGGAATTCAGCCGCTGAAGCCAGCTTGAGGTTGCGGGGGGCGGGGACCCGGTAAACTATACACAAGTACTTAACTTTTGCCAAGAGTGTTGTTCTTCTCAGGTTCTGGAGGTGTGAGTAGGCTGTGTGGCTGGCTGCTTCTCCCTGAGGAAACTGCAGCCGAACACTAGTACCAACCTGCCGTCACTGCTCAGAGATTGGTGCCTGAGGGCTCCCCGCAATTCAGGTCTGGTAACTCCTCTCTGCTTCTGAACGGTCCCTTCCTCCCCCGCCCCTCAGTTTGTTTTCTAAGCTTGTGTTTGAAGCTCAGAGATCCCAGCTTATCACAAATATACTCGTTTCACTTGTTTTTTCAGGTCTTTGTTGTAAAGAGGGCTCGCTGGAAGCATCTGTCTATTCCACCATTTTGGCTCCACCTCCCAAATAATTCTTAATATACCATATCTTGACCAGCATGATAGGCTGAATAATGGCCCCCAAATATACCCATGTCCTAATTCTTAAAAATTGAGCCCTGTTGGCACACTGGTTAAAGTGCTTGGCTGCTAACTGAAAGATTGGCTATTTAACCCACCAGCTGCTCCAAGGGAGAAAGATGTGGCAGTTTGCTTCTGTAAAGATTACAGCTTTGGAAACTTTATGCGGCAGTTCTACTCTGTCCTACAGTGTGCTATGAGTCAGAATCTACTGGACGGCAATGGGCTTCATTCTTAAAACCCATGAGTGCTACCTTACATGAAAAATGACTTTGTAGATGTGATTACACTTAGAATCTAGGCATTGGGTGATCATTCTGAATTACCCAGGTGGGCCCCAATTGTAATCACAGATGTCCTTATATGAGGGAGACAGAGAGATTTGACAGAGAAGAGAAGAAGGCCATAAGAATGTAACAGCAGTAGAGAGAGGAAAGCAAAGTCAGAGAAGGAACTGCGTACATGGCAAAGAATACAGATCTAGAAACTCGAAAAGACAAGGAAACAGATTCTCTTTTGGAGTCACCAGTGGGAGCGCAGCCCAGCCTACACCTTGACCTTGGCCCAGGGAAACTGATTTTGGACACCTGATCTCCAGAACTGTAAGAATAAATGTGTGTTGTTTGAAGGCTTCAAGTTTGTGGTAATTTGTTAGAGCAGCTATTGGAAACTAGTACAGTGTCTGAAACATAGTGGACAGGGGTGTGTAATCATTTGGAAGAGCACAAAACTCAACAGCATTCTGCAAATCTTCAACATCATGCAATAAGAATATAGATTCCATTTTGGAAATAAACATAAGACTTACAATTTTGAAGAAACATGTTTTGCTGGTAGGATATTATGAAATAAAATATAAATGTATATTTTCAATTTTACTAGAATTGCCTATGTACCTGTAAGTTTTTGTCTCTAACAAGAAAAAAGAAGTGTACTTTATTAATGTAATTCTATGTCAACTTTTTATCTTCCTGGCTTGTTAAAACACTGTAATTTTCTTTGAAGTTTTCTTCTCATATCAGGTAAATATGATTGCATAAGCATTGATAGGATTTTAGTGATATCAGCAGTAAAAGCATTTACACTTATTACCCTACAATGCAAGCAGGACACTCTATCAAGGTATGTATGCATTTTTAATGTCACTTGGAAAGGCAGTAGCAAGGCACTACTGTGGTTTCTCAGTTTTAATCCCCTTCTGTCCCTTTTCCATGCAATCTATTCTCCACCGCCTACCACTTTGCATTATATATACCTTGGACACCTGCTAAGGGTTAGTCTTTCTGAAATTTTTCAATTTTCTTTTATTATATGGTTAAACTTGTAAAGACCATATTCTCTATTATACTGATTTAATACCATATGTAGTTTTTTTTTTTTTGAACCTTGTTATTTTTGTAACTGACTTCGTATAACTTCCATTCCTCCCTTACTTGCATCCCTTTCATAGCTCCTTGCTGTCAACTGGAAGTATTACTTAATTTTTTCTCATATGGTAGGGAGAGTATTGGGAGACTATCATTATTGTTGAAAGCCTGAATTTTTACTACCAGAATATTTATAATGACTTTATTTCTGGCTGAAAGATTTCTTTAGAATTTTTTTTTATGGTTATGAATATTTTTTATGAATATTTGAGAGGAAATAGCCAGATGAATTGACATAGTGTCTGCAACAATGAGCTCAAGCATAACAACAATTGTGAGGATGGTGCAGGACCAGGCAGTGTTTAGTTCTGCTGTACATAGGGTTGCTATGAGTCAGAACCGACTCCATGGCACCTAACAACAACAACAGCAGGAAGTTTATGTAGAATCTACACATTGGATGAAAATCTATAACTCTGGTTGCTAGTGCTCATTGGTAAGAAATATAAATGATAAAATATATCTAATTTGCCTCACAATTATTTTGTCACTTACCTTGTCTTTCCCAATAAGATTTTGTAATAGATCTGTGGTGCTATGGATCGATGATGTTCACTTTCGTTCAATATCTTCAGAATTTCATTCTGAAAGCTTCATTAAGCCTATTTCAGTATCTAAATGTGAAAACAAAGCATTTATGATTATTTCTCAGCATAAGGAAATAAACCCAAAGTGTCTGTTCTCATGACGCTTTCATTCTATTTAGGCTAAACAAGAAGAAATAAATAAATGCTTTACTACCTAAAAACCTAGGAGCAAATAAATGCTATGATATCAAGCAAGTCAGAGACTCCTAAATTTTGCCAAAATTCACCATGGTCTCTTTTATCTGAGCGCATAGCTAGACTACATCTAGCCTTCCTTAAGTTACAGTCCTGTGACTGAGTTTCAAACAATGCAATATTAGCAGAAATTATGCATACAATTCACAGGTTTGACCCATAAAAGAACAAATAGGACAACACATGCTATGATCTTGCTCTTTTCATGCCCTTCTTATTTTCTGGCTAGCTGGGATGGAGAGGACCATAGAAAACTTTAAAGCGATATTTTGAAAGTGGTAGCCTGGGTGTACTCAGCCAGAGACTCTGATGTGAAGGACAGTCATACTACTGACATACTGGCGTGCTCCTTATAATTGAGCAAAATATAAGCTTTCTTTGTTTTTGAGGCACTTAACATTTGTTATACCACTGCAGTTACTGAAAGTAGGTCAAGTGGAATTTTATATAGGGTGGTTAGAGAATTTTTTTTTTTTTTTTTTTTTAGGGAGGCCTTAATAAAGCAAGAGGCTAAGGCACGTGTTTATCAAGAGCAGAATACCGCTGCCAGAGTAGAAATGATTGCAAAGGATTGAAGGCAGGAGTATTCTGCTGTTTTTGAGGAAGAGCTAGTGTGGCTGAAATACCAGTCCACGGTAAGAGGAAATTAGGCCAGAGGGTTGTATCATACGTAGCCTCGATAGCTCTCTATATAAGTGTTTTGGATCTCATTCTCTGTGAGATGAGAGCCAGATATCTGACATGACCTAATTTTATCCTAGAAAAGAATCATTGTCTTCTACCTTGATAATGGACTATAGGGGAGTGGGTAATCAGTTAGAAGACTATCATATTTTTTTCTGAAATATTGCACGAATTATACATTTTTTTGCCAACCACAGAACCCATACCACTACCCACCACCCCACCTGTTATTTTCATAAGAGCGCTATACCTTTTTTTTTTTTTAAAACAAGTTGCTGACTTCTCTATTTCTGCTCACATGGAAACTTCACTTAAGGTAGGTATTGATTTTATATTACTTGAAATTCAAGACAAAAGAATTTACCGGTACATCAGAAGTGACATACAAAACTTAACTTTTGTAGTTTCATGATAAAATATTGTCGCCATTCTCGTGAATGGAGCAATGCGATGTCGTGTGGAAACCAGAGTATTATTGCAGGAGGAACAAAAAAAGTAATATTTTCAGGCTATTTTTACATACATAAGCAAGAGACTTTTTAAAAAATGAACAGGAGAGAAAATGAACAAAACGGTATAATTTGCCTATAATATGGAGGATGGGTGAATGACGCCAAAATTCACTTCTGGAAATGTCACAAGACATGCGCAGTATATGTATGAGTGCCCTATGGCAGAACTGTTTTATTTAACGTCCTCATTTCCCACGCATTATACGTGTGTGTGCGTTATTTACAAGGGCATGTTATTTGTGAAAAATATGGTACAATACTATTTTAATACAAGCGTTTAATGCTGTAATTTTCATTCTAAGCACTGCTATAGCTGTGTCCCATAGATTTGACTATGCATTTTGTTTCAATTCAGTATATATATATATATGTGTGTGTGTGTGTATATATATGTGTGTGTGTGTATATATATATATGTGTGTGTGTGTGTGTGTGTGTGTGTGTGTGTGTGTATATGGAAACCCTGGTGGCATAGTGGTTAAGTGCTATGGCTGCTAACCAAAAGGTCAGCAGTTGGAATCCACCAGGCCCTCCTTGGAAACTATGGGGCAGTTCTACTCTGTCCTATAAGGTTGCTGTGAGTTGGAATCAACTCCACGGCAGTGGTTTGGTGTTTATATATGTATGTGTTTATATACATAGAGAGAGAGAGAGAGAGCGAGTCCTGGTGGTCCAGCAGTTAAGAGCTATGGCTGCTAAATAAAATGTCCGCAGTTCAAATCCACCAGCCACTCCTTGGAAACTCTATGGGGCAATTCTACTCTGTTCTATAGGGTCACTATGAATTGGAATCAACTGGATGGCTACAGGCATACACACACACACACACACACACATATATATATGCACATATATATGTATATTTATACAAATTCAGTATATATACATATTATATATTATAAATATATATATATATTCGCTCTAAATTTCCCTGAGGTTTCTTTGGTCGTGGATTGCAAACCAGTGTGTGGATTAATTGCTAAATGAGAGATTCAGAAATCTTTGTTATTGATTTTTCATTTAATCCATCACTTTCTGAGACTATTTTTTGTATGATTTCTTTTACTTTAGAATTGTTCAGGCTTGTTTTATGGGCCAAAATAGGGCCTATCTTAAAGCATGTTTCAGCACAAAAAGAATTTATTTCTGCTGTTATTGGATGGACTGTTGTATAAATACACTCAAGTTTACTGAGAGTTTTTTTTTTTTTTTTAAGGTCTTCTATATCTTTACTGATTTTCTGTCTTTGACCAGTTTTTAAAGGAGAAATGTTGAAATCTCCAACTATGATTGTGGATATTTCCTTTTCTCTTTTTATTAAGTCAGATTTGCTTTTTGTATTTTGAAGCTCAGCTTTTAAGTGCATACACAATTGGAATTTCCTTATCTTCTTGGGAAAAAATAGTCCTTGTTTTGAAGTCTATTTTGTCTGATATTAATAAAGGTACCTCAGCTTTCTTTAAATTAGTATTTGCACAACATTTTTTTTCCTCAGTACTTTCACTTTTAACCTAGCTGGGATTTTAAATTTAAATGGGTTTTTTTAGTAGGCAGCGTATGGATAAGTGTTGCCATTCCCCCCCCGCCGCCCAGTCTGGCCATCTCTTGTCTTTTATTTCATGTTTTTTGATCATTAACATTTATATGATTATTGATATGGTTGATTCAAATATACTAACTTGCTAGCTGTATTCAAATTTTACCATGTAGTTGTTGAGGCTGTTTAACATTTTTCGTTTTTAATTTGTTAAGCATTTCTTATGTTTTCAAATTATCTCCAATATTGACTTTTTAAACATTTTTAGTAGATGCCATAGAATTGATAGCATACCTCTTTTTTTAATCAGATTCTACCTTCAAATAATATTAAGGCACTTCATATTTAGTGTAACAATGTTGTAACAGTTTCTCCTAATTCCTCTCTTCCTTACTTTGAGCTATTCTTGTCATGTAATTTATTTTACATATACAAAAGAACTAAAAAAACACTTTGCATTGCTGCTATTTTTGCCTTAGAAAATGAGTCATCTTTTAAAACAATTAAAATGAGAATATATCAATTTTATCTCTTCTTCATTTATTCCATTGCCAGTGCTTTTCACTTATTTTTGTAAAATCTTGTATGTTTTCCACTAGTTATTTAACATATTAATCAAGTTGTTGTTGTTGTATGCTGTGGAGCTGATTCCGAGTCACAGTGACCCTATATGACAGAGTAGACCTGTCCAATAGGGTTTCTTAGGCTGTAATCTTTATGGGTGCTGAATACCAGGTCTTTTCACCTGTGGAGCAGCTGCTGGGTTTGAACTGCTCACCTTTCCATTAGCAGCCAAGTGCTTTGCTCTTGTGCCACCAGGGCTTCTTATATTAATCATATTTATATAGCTATTTAAATTATTTGTTAGATAGTTTCAACATCTGTGTTAATTTTCAAGTCTGGTTCTGAAAGTGTTTTTTTTGTCTTATTTTAATTATTTTTAAACTTTATTTATTGTCTTTTTGAATGTCCCATAATTTTGTGTTGAAAACTGGACATCTTGTATAGAACGATAGAGACTGAGGTAAATACTTTCATTCCTGAAAATGGGCAATCTTTTCTCTTTGCTTGGTTTTTACAGTGAAGGTTTGAATCCACTTAAGATTTGGGCTCGAGTTGAGGTTTATTGTTGTTCTGGTTATACCCAGTGAACCTCAGCCTTCAAGTTCCTTTACTGATACCTCGCATTTAGGGTGATGCCTGGCTTGCTGAAGGATTTTTCTCATAGTCATTCCCAACTTTAGCTTTAGCTCTATTTTTTTAACCTGTGCCTCAATGATGTTCGACCTCCAAGCTCTAGCAGCTCTCCTAGTAGCATTCACTGTTACTTGGTACTGGAAATTTTTAGCCCAGTGGGACAGGGACTGCAGGGCATTGTGTTTTGTTCTCCTTAAACTTCAGTCACTATCTTCTTGTGCCTGAAGAATGTGGTTTTTGTGGGCTCCTGACCTTTACCTGTCTGCAGTTCTGGGCCCAGTGCATATTCTTATACTCAATCCAGCGGTAGAGGTATTTTTATCTGTTTCCTTCCTTCATCTGCAATGTATTCTCAGAAGTGTCTTTGTAATAATGTTGCCTTTCTCCCACAGAATAAGACTTTTGTTATGAGAATAAGGGACACAGGGCTACTGTTTTCCTCCTTCAGGCTTACACCACAAAGGACATGTTCTCAGAATTCTTATCGAGTTGTGTCCATGAACAAAACACTTGAAAGAGGCTCATATCTATGGCTTCTGGTTGTCTTCGGCTAACACTCAGCTTCCACTAGTTTGTTAACTTTTCTGCTGAGTTATTCTTACTGCTGTCTGGGTTTGCTCCAAGAATGCAAGAGCTTGCAGCCCTTCTCTCACATAAGATATCTGTCTCTTCTTAGATTTTGTGCCAGTTTCTTGTCCTGCAGTTTCAGCTTTGTGAAAAGTTCACAAAAATGTGTGAACTTTCAGTTTTTTTCTTTCTGCTCCTTATTGTAAGAGTGAAAGCATCACTCTATCCAGCTTTCCGCGTTGCCAAACAGAAATCAACAACTGTGGCATTTTGAATCACTCCAAAGGGTGGGGCTAGGAATACTCTGAGGAAGATAAATGTTGATGAAATTTGGTTCAATGTATGAAATAAAAAATTAATATCAAAAGAGATTAAAACATATAATGAGCTTTCTTTGTAGATACCGAGTTTCTTGGCTTTGATATAATTCAAGCAAAGGCTATAATACTGTATGTCAAGAAGCTGTAGAAAATTTCATTATTTTGAGTGTAGCTTATTCAAAGTTACCAGAAAAAAATTCTCTTACAACACTAGTTCTAGTAATTTCCTCATGATTTATATCAGACTTCAAATTATGCCATTATTTAACTCTCTCTCTCTATATATATATCAGACTTTAAATTATGCCATTATTTAACTCTCTCTCTTTCTATATACATATGTGTGTGTGTGTGTATATATATATATATATATATATATATATATACATGAATAAACTTTACCCAAAGAATTTGGCCTTTGTTCCTGGTTCTAGGAGGTAACATTTAAAACCCTTTGAATTTCCTAAGTGATAACAGTGTCTTTGCTATTATTTATGGACCTTGGATAGCCACTGATCCACACTTATATATTTTGCTAACATGATGACTTAGGAAACCCTACCAAGTGACATCAACCTGACTTCCATGAAGGGGAGAGAGGCTGGAGATTGAGTTCAATTATGTGGCTAATGAATCAATCAGTCTTGCCTATGTAAAGAAATCCCAGTAAACACTCTGGATAATGAAGATGAGCTAAGCTTCTCTGATTAATAAGGATAATACGATCTGACTCCACAGGGAAAGGACATGGAAGCTTCCCGTTTGGGACCCCCTCAGACCTTTCATTATCTCTTCTTTTGGTTGCTTCTAATTTTTATCCTTTTATGCTATTACAAAAAAAAAAAAAAAAACTGTAATAATTAGTATAGTGCTTTCCTGTATTCTTGTGAATTACCAAATTTGTAGTCAGTTGTTTAGAAGTGTGGGTGGCCTGAGAACCGCTGAGTTTTCTTTCAGCTGGTGTCTAGGGTCTTAGGCAGGCTTGTTATTCTGAAGGATTGTGCTCTTGTGAAATTTGTCCTGTTGTTGTTGTGTGCTGTCAAGTCGATTCTGACTCAGAACAACCCCATCTGACAGAGTAGAACTGCCTCATAGGGTTTTCTGGGCTGTAATCTTTACAGGAACAGATTACCAGGTCTTTTCTTGTGAGGTGCAGATAGGTGGGTTTGAACCAGGGCCCTTTCAGTTAGCAGCTGAGTACTTTAACCATTGTGCCACTAGGGCTTCTTAAGCTGTCCTAACTCTGGATATTTGTGGCCAGAACAACTGATATATGTACACAAACATGCACTCACACACAGAAAAAAAAAATATATTTACAAAAATATATTAATTTTCCTTAATGGTAGCCTTATATTGTTTGTTTATTTTTGTTCTTTCTTCTTGCCAAATAATTGTTTTAAAGTTAAAAAAAATTCTTTTATAATCAGAAAATTAAGAGATACAAAATGTGAAATTATTCCACCTATTGACTCAGGTGCCACTAAGTGCTCGACTGCTAACATAAAGATTGGTGGTTCAAATCCACCCAGAAGTGCCCCTGAAAACCAGCCTGATAATCTACTTCTGAAAGATTACAGCCTTGAAAATCCTGTGGAGCAGCTTTACTCTGCATACATGGGGTCATCACAAGTCAGCATCGACTTGACGGCAATGACAACTAAAGCAAAGGCTGGCAGTTCAAATCCATCCAGTGGTATTGCAAAAGAAAGGCCTGGCAATCTGCTTCTGTAAACATTACAACCAAGAAAACCCTAAGGAGCAGTTCTACTCTGTAATACATGGGATCACCATGAGTTGGAAATGACTGCAAAGGGTTTGGTTTTGGATATACATATTTGTATGTATATATATGGAAACCCTGGTAGCATAGTGGTTAAGAGCTATGGCTGCTAACCAAAAGAACAGCGGTTCAAATTCACCAAGCACTCCTTGGAAACCCTATGGGCCAGTTCTACTCTGTCCTACAGGGTCTCAATGAGTCAAACTGAACTTGAATGAATATATTTATGATTTTTTAATTGTTACAATTATACTACTTGATTTTCAATTCAAATGTATCTTTGAGTGTCTATTATTCTTATTATTGCTACTGATATGCTGTTATTTGAACCAAATATTCTGGAATATCTTTGAGATAGTTATAGTACTGTAAATCATATTCAGAGTATTCTGTAGCCAAATACCATTTTCCTCACATCGCAGATAAGAAGTCAGAATCTCAGAGTTTAAGAAACTTTTCTAAAAGATATGGGCTACTAAATGGAATTGTTGAGACTTGAAGCTAATATTTGTAAATCTGGCTTCATTCGTTTGATTGTACCCATAAATGATTAGTTGTGTTCTTCTTCTGGTTTTTTTTAATTCTCCTTTGAGATTGTTTTTTGACCATCAGTGTTCCTGAACTTGCATGGGGTAAACACATCTATTTTCATTAGATGTTCATTCCAGAAATAATAATCTCTTTCCTACTATCCTCTGCCTCCCCTCCACCATGAAGCTGTTGTCCAGAAAATCTGATACGCATACCAAACAAACCTGTCTGTTTTCTCACCCATACACCATGTGCCCTTTAAGGCAACGCTAAGGCATTCTCCAGGTACAAACATTAAATTGTGTATTTATTTTTTCATTTACTAGTGGGCACCAATTTCCACCTTGAAAGTGAAGGCACTTTTAACAGTTTTTACTATTAACAATTTCTTGCTATGTATTTGAACCCTGAACGTTTTAGGATTCACTTTCAACTTGGTGTTGCTTTTTTTTTTTAATGCCATTTTTTTTTACATGCCATTCAGAGCATATAAAATAATGATTAAACACAGATTTGAGTCAGTTGTAGCAAGCTGTGCATTATCCCATCAGGTTGTGCAGCCATGTGAGACTATGACTTTTGGGTTACAGATCCCAGAGAACATTTTGTGATTGAATCCTTGCTTATCAGATTGAAGTGTGAAAAATTTAGTGCTATTAGATTGATTTTTTTTTTTTTTCTTAAAAAGTACATGTAGCTACATTACAGGCCACATTGGAACCAAACATATTTTTAAAAATAGTTCTAGAGTCAAAACTCACTATCTCTGTTTACTGGTCATTTAACTTTTGATTAAATCTGATTTAAATAATTGCCTGGAATATGTGAAATTTGTACAACTGGAATATATGCATATATTTTCATATATGTGTTAATTTTCTATCATATGTGTAAATATCCTGTGTTGTGTGTTTGTGTCCATTTCATTGTTAAAAATAAACTCCTAGCTAAATGTTCATAAAACAAAGTAAAAGAAAACCTTTATAATTTGTATCTTTGGAGGTAAGTAAGCACTGTACTTGTGATTACCTTGTGGAACAGAATAGCAGATTATTAAGCCTATGGATTCAGGAGACAGACTAGCCAGCTTTGAAGTCGTGATCAATCTCTTACTAGCTATGTGATTTCAATAATATTTTCTGTGCCATGTTTCCTTCTTCTCGAAAATAGTGTTAATAATAGTATCCACCCTGTATAGTTTTTCATGAAAATATGTACAAAGTGCTTAGAACATTTCTTGGCAGGTAATCAACATTATATAATTATTTGCTTTTGTTATTCTCCTGTGCAATGTGGTTTGAAGCTACAAATTCATCCTAATTTTCTATGGTTCATAATTATATTAGAAACAAAGAAAGCACATGTGATCCTTTAAAGTCAGGAAAAAATCAATGGTATGTACACCACTCCTATTCAAAACTGTACACTAGGTACCTCCCAGTAGATAAAACAAGAAAAGTGAATTAAAACGTACAGGCATTGAAATGGAAGAAGTAGTGTACTATTCACAGGTGATGCAAATTTAAGTCAATATTCTATATTTAAGTTCATTTTTATGTACCAGAATAAGCAAATAGAAATTTAAATATATTTTTAAAATTTTGTTTAAAATAAAGTACCAAAAAATTAAATTATCCGTGAATAAACCTAACATTTTTCAAGACCTATATATATGTAATTAGAAAATGTTCTTGAAAGACATTTATGAAAACCTGAATATTCGTGGATGTGAACATTAAACATCAACAAGATGCCAATGCCTTCAAATTTATTATAAGCGTAAGGCATTTCCAATCAAAATCCTAAAGGATTTTGTGAGAAACTTGAAAGTTGATTTTAATATTTATATATTGTAGAAAAGGCCTAAAATAGCCAACACACTGCTGAGAAAGAAAGACTAACTCTAGCAGTTGAGTTGATTCCGACTCATAGTGACCCTATAGGACAGAGTAGAACTGCCCCTTAGAGTTTCCAGGGAGCTCTTGGTGGATTCGAACTGCTGACCCTTTGCTTAGCAGCTGTAGCACTTAACCACTATACTACCAGGGTTTCTGAGAAAGAAAGATTATACGGTGGTAATTGCACGACCAAAAATCAACTTATTTTAAAATTTTGCTGATTAGTAAAAGGAATCAAAGGTATTTTGTTTTTATATAGGAAGAGCAGGAGTATGCATTGACTGTCTTGCTTGGGACTTTATTTCAGCTCTCACAGGGCTCTTCAGTACTCACAGTAACATGGCTTGACTTTGGTCAGAAGATCTCACTAGGATACTCCAGTAATGACATGATTTTAATTGGACTTGGTGAGCAGCACTTCGCAGATACCTTAAATGCCTATATTTAAAAGTGGAGTGTGGTGAAGCTTTAAGGGTCTAACGATCTGGGGCATGTGGCGATAAATGCATACATAAATTAAGTAAGTAAATAGTGCCCATGGGACTCCCTATCATTAAAATTTTCTTGGTAAGTTTCTTTGTATTTTGGAGGCAACATATACCAAAATAGAAGATACAGTTTTCAACCTACTTATTATGTGACCAAGAAGTCAGCATGTTTGGGGTGCAAAGAAAAGAGATCTCAACAGCAGGCAGTTAAGCACTGGATTACTAACTGAAAGGCTGGCAGTTCAAACACACCCAGAGAGGCTTCAGAAGAAAGGCCTGGAGATCTGTTTCCGAAAGGTCACAGCCTCGAAAACATTATGGAGTGCAGTTCTGCTCTGCTCATTTGGGGTCACCATGAGTTGGAACAAACTTAACAACTGGTACTGGTACTGGTACAGCAGACTCAGGTTGAAGTACAAGATGACTTCCCTCTTGTGCCTTATGGACTAGGAAACAGATGTTGTTAGCTTAGCTGTATAAGGATGTTGGGTATAGTCTCTGGTAAACCCCAATAGGAGAGTTCCAGGAAGGCTCCTAAGGTTCTTAAAAAAAAAAAAAAAAATTGCCTTGGTGTCTATTCTCACACGTAGTGACCCCCAAGGTTCCAGAGAAAGGCAATGGCAAGGGATGGAGGCTATACATGAGCCCAATAGTCACATACAGACTGTAAGCTACAGTACCACAAGTACTGTCCAATCTTCCAACAGTAGAAACAGATACTGAGAAAACACCATCACTCAGGAAGACCCTCCAACTACTTTAAGGTAAGTATATCATATAAGATTCCTTCCAATGATTCTTCCTTGTTGGAACTGACAGCTTATAAAAATTTGAGTTTGACTTCCATTAACTCAGTGCCTTTTCCAACTTTCTTTTTCAAGGGCCCGTATGGTGATTCATGTATTGGTATGATAGACCACACAACATTGTCTCAGACTAAAGTCTCATATTTCAGTAAAGATGGTTGAACAATGGACACATGATAATGGGATCCAGAAGAACTGGTCCTAAAGAAATGATGAAATTGTTGTTTGAAAATGTTCACTGAAGGTTTAAGAGGCTATAGGACTGGGGCATCGACCTTCAGAATGACGTATATGTGCTGAACCAATGCCCGGTATATGGTGCCGTGTTCCCCAGTATCTAGAATACGCGGGGCTGGGAAAAAAATGTCAAAGTATGACTGGCCCCTACTCATCATGTCTACTAAATCATTTATAGATTTGTGCTTCAAAATACAGGCTCTGCTTGAATAAAAATCTTAGTCTAATGAAGCAGCAGGGGAACACAACACAGCAAAACACAAACAGTGATTACTCATGGAGGGGCAATTGGTAATTATTCTTGATTAGCACAAAGAGTTAATCTTTGGTGTAAAATTCAGTAACTCATCCCTCTATTGTCTCTACCTCCTCTGTTTCATTCCCTTTGCCTTTTAATTCCTTCTCTCTGGGATCGTATTCTTATATAGGCACCTGGTACAAAACTTTGTTCTTGAGGTTCTGCTCTTACAGAAAAGGCAATCACCTAATACTAGGACCAAGTCACTGGTTGAACAAAGAGAAAAACAATACCAACAATTTATTTTTCTATTTTCTTGAGCTTAACGCTTATTCGGTCATCTAACAATTCACTCATTAATCAAGTCTATATTGTTAACCTACAAGCTTTGTTTTAGTCACTGGTATAGTGTCAAGATCTTGAGAAAGAAAGACAGGCAAATATATTCTGAGAAGCTTATTAGAATTATGATCCAAATGTATGATATTGCAATTCAGGAATAGGAGTTTGAGAGTTGTAGATACTTCTGAGCTATTTTTTTTTTCTAGTGTACTATGTGTACATTTTTTTAGATATGGAGTCCACCTGCAGTTTCTTTACTTAACTTCTAATTGCAAAGGTTATTAGCATATATATGTGGTAGTTCTAGTATACAAATTTTGTGCAACTTAAAACCAAGTATATTATTAGCATTACTTTTTTTTCTTTCGCGTTATATGTTCATTACATGTTCATTTAAAGTCCAGAAATTAATTTTATAAATGGGTTGCACCAAAAATGATTGTTAATTCTTTATAGCTATTGTTTTATTATATTAAAAACAACTTCATTAGTAAGGAACTTTAATTTTTAGCCTCTGTGTCTTTTGTATTTTCTAAATGTTCCACTTTTCCTCAGGTCACATATCAAGGAATGACATTCCCCAAAATGTCAAAAATATCAAAGGAAACAAAGGAATCTCTCAGTAGCTGAGACTTGTTTTGTAACATGCATTTTATACTGCTAATATATTTTACTATATGATAGCCATCTGTCACAAACAGAATGAGCTTGTCTATTTTTTTAGCTTTTTCACCCTGTAATTCAAAAGAAGTAAAATTAGAAACACGCTGAAGTTAGAACTTTGTAGAAGCAAGCACATTGGCAAGAAAGAAGAGATGGCAAACAGCGAAAAGATCAAGAGACTGAAAACATCCACTACGAACTTTAAATAAATGGCATGAGTATCACTGTGATTATATGGTGGAAGACATAGTCATCTAAACCTCGGCCCTCTCCTAATGTACCATCATGTGGCTACAGAGATACAGTTTTACAGAACCTGATAACCTTAGAGTTAAACCTCAAATCTCAAACATCTCAGGTCAACAATCAGTTTGATAATATCCTTCGAAATATGCTTAATGGTGGGATGATTACATAATTATTTTGAAAGGATTGATAATGCAAATATAGTATTTTATTCATAATTAAGACATGGAAAATAAGCGTGCTTCTAATGCATAACTTTATAATGTTCACTTAAAAAAAAAAAATTGCCTTCGAGTCGATTCCGACTCGTAATGTTCACTTAGTCTAATATACCAGAAAATGTAATCTGATTCATTCAGAATCACAGGAGATTGTGAATATTTTTTTTCCTAGAATTTATTACATTTTAAGTGGAAAATAACCATAATATAGCCATTTAAGTGTTAATTTTCTAAGTTTTCTCATATGTTTCAATTTTTACTAAAGTCTGCTAAATATGGCTCAACTTTTCAGTTTTCTTTATTTTGAAACATCTATTTTTTCATCATCATGTCCATTCTCATTACCATCCTTAATTCAGACTTTAAACAAATATACCATGTAAAATTTTCCTTGTTCATTTCTCTGTGTTCATCTTCCTTAATATTGTCCTTTCTTAAAGCCATACGACATATGCAGCACTTTAAATTTTGTTCTTAACTCGATATTTTGTACTGCTTATAGTATGTTACGCATATTAATTTTGACATTCTAATTACAACCAGATCATAAACACCTTAATAACAAGCATTACACTTTTCATTACTTAATCATTACTTTATTTTTAAACCATAGAATTATTGCTGCTGTTGTTAGTTGCCATTGAGTCAGTCCTGACTCAGAGTGACCCCATGTATTATAGATTAGGACTGTCCTGCAGGGTGTTCTTGGTTGTAATCTTAGTGGAGGCAGATTACCAGGTCTGTCTTCTACAGTACCACTGGGTGTATTTGAACCATCAAATTTTAGGTTGGCTGTTGAGTGCGAAATAGTACTGGACATCTATTCTTAAGAAATACTTGTCTTATGTTTAAATTTAATAATAATTGTGTGAAAAATGATATCCTATCTTATGCTACCTCCCTATGAGCTATTTCAAGTTTTTAAAGCCATGAAACCCTTTGATTGAATGAAATTGAACTTTAAATAAGATAATTATAAACATAACAGTTCTACTTTAAATGAGTTAACAATACCAGAACTACATAGACTTCTCTTGCTTCCAATCAACCAGCCTCTTAGTATGTGAATTTTAAAATGCCTTTTCTGCAGTATTATTCTTAATTGGTTCTTGTATTTTCAGGATACAAGAATAGCACAAATGTAAAAAAAAATTTTCTTATGATTAGAATTTTTAACGATTCACCACTTATACTAGATAAGCCCCATGCTTCATCTATGTTTGAAAATGTACTTTTGATAACTTGAGGAATCAGTAATAAAATGCTGGATTTGTTAGTTGTCATCGAGTCAATTCTGAATAGTCATTCATTAAGTTAATATTTACTGAGCACCTTTTGTGTGCTCAATTCAGAAGAGAGGCCTAGCTATCTACTTCCAAAAATTCAGCCATCAAAACCCTACAGAATACAGTTCTACTCTGAGACACATGGGATCACCATGAGTCAGAATTAGCTTGACGACAGACAACTGGTTATATGCTCCGAAGGCCAGGGGTATAAAGCAATAAAGAGAACTAAACTCGCAAAGCCCCTTCTCTCAGGGACCTTGCATTTATTTGGGGGAAACAGATACAGCACACACAGGTAATGTCAAGTGTCAACAGGAGTATGAAGAAAAATGAAATGAAGTAAAACAGATATAGAGAGATGGAGAAGATAGAGCCATTGCTATTTTTGCTAGAGCGCTCAAGTACAGCTTCTCTCTAAAGTGGAATTTTAGCAGAGATCTGTGTGTGGTGAGGTGAAATGTAGTTTGTTCATTTCAGAAGGTAGTTTATTTCTCTGTTGCTGAGCAACAGTGTCTGCTATAGACAGTGTAGGCAATTTTATTGTCATAGCTTTGATGCTATCAGAGTTCTCTCCAGTTCTAGTCTGCTATCCACGTTCATGAGGGAAGATACCCAGAAATTATGAGCATCCACTTATCTTGTTCTAGAGACATATAACAAAGCTATTTGTATCTAAACTACCATGGGTCTCATTGAGAGGTGATTGTGAGGCTGCAGCATTGATATTTTGAATATTTAAGTCCTTATTTGTTCATGGAAACCCTAATGGCCTAATGGTTAAAAGCTAAGGCTGCTAACGAAAAGGTCAGCAGTTTGAAGCTACCAGGTTCTCCTTGGAAACCCTGTGGGGCAGTTCTACTCTGTCCTATAGAGTCGCTATGGTTCAGAATCAACTCGATGGCAATGGGTTTGGCTTTGGGTTTTATTGTTCATAGAAATACAAGATTGTACAATAAAATAATATTAACTATGTGTGATGAGTACGTATCAAAACTTGTGTTATTAGAGTAAGAACTAAAAAGGTTCACGTGTAGTAACTCCTGCTCTCAAGGGTGCCATAATGGTTCATTATCATATGGGATTCATTTTTGTTGCTGTTTGTTTATTTTATTTGTTCTGTGTATGCTGTTTTTTTTTTTTCCTTCAGCATTACGTTTGAATTCAGAATCAAACATAATAACAGTAGCTTATGTTTACACAAAATCATTCTCTAAGTCACTCAAAGTCCTTCAGAGATCTTTCTCATTAATTCACACAACTTCACCGAAATTTTAAGGAATGGCTACTGCTGTCTCGTCTCCCAGAGCTAAGAGGAAGGCACAGCCAGATTAGCTGCTTTGCCCCATGTCAGTCAACCCCTTAGTAGTGGGGCTGAGAATAGAATTGAGCCCATTGACTTTTTCCAAGGAGCTAGCTACAAAACCTTGCTTCACTGGAAGAAGAGTTTTTTTTGTGTGTGTGTGTCAATATCAGAGACAGAAAGGTAAAAATAAAAAATTGCTGATGTCAAAAAAATCTTGCCACCTTTAGAAATGTTGGCTTTCTCGTGATTCAAAAAATAAGTTTTTTTTCTCTTTTGGAATCCAAGG
This sequence comes from Loxodonta africana, assembly GCF_030014295.1. NCBI lineage: Eukaryota > Metazoa > Chordata > Mammalia > Proboscidea > Elephantidae > Loxodonta > Loxodonta africana. Next base: position 175,560,233 of record NC_087344.1, read on the forward strand.
ACTATAATAATGTTTTGAGAAGTCATGGAAGCTGATTATTTCTTTTTATTTTTAATATCTCAGTGTAAATATTTTTTAATAGTGTCTATATGTATTTTTATATGTATTACCCTGGAGAATTGTTTAAAATATATATACATTTGCTAATCTAGTTTAAAAAATGCCATGAGTTTAACAAATGCTATTGAGACTTACTTAGTTGGAATAGGTTATACATCAAGAGTGATAACAATATAAGACATTTTGCTCTCTGTTCTACTTACAAGGAGCTTCCTGTATAGCCAAAGCTGTAAATACATCTACACAGCACATTATTAATGGCATTTTAATAGTACATACAAAGTATTGTGCTACTTCAGAAGAGTGAAATTCTTTCACCAAGTGAGTTTCAGCAAAGGTTTCATGAAATGTTTATTGAAACATGGGTTTTGAAAAGCAGATAAGAAGAGCAATGGGGGCTCATAAAAGGAAAAAGCATGGTGATGTGTTCATGCAACAAAAGCAAGCATGATGGATCTTAACGATTGGTGCCGTGAGCAGGATCACTAGCCTGTGAACACCACCACAGGGGCTCGCTTTTCTCTCGCTTTGACCTGTTAACTGGTTCTGTGCCTGCTGGGGAGTATACACTTGGAACTGCTGCTTGCTGGCTAGTGTGCTCTTGGAGTTGTGCCCCTGCCTGCTGATGAGCTTCTACTTGGAGCTGTGCTTCCTTGTGCTACATTGTTCTGTATTTGCTGAATCCTACCAAGCCTCTGTTATAAATGACCAAAACCGGAAGTTTGCGTAACTGGCCTTTAGGGACAGAAGTTTGTTATTGGGATCCTTCTTAAGCTGACCTTGGGTTGTATGACTCGATCTGTATCTATCTGTGTGTCTTAAATTGTGTGTCCCAATTCTAGCATAAATCATGAGGAACACTAGGCTCAGTGAAATGACTTGTGATGATTTGTTACATGTCTCAGTCAGGCACTGGCCCCCATTCTATAGAGCACTCTGGGGAAAGATTGATATGATATGCTATACATGGGCCCATCAGGTGGTCACTTGTTAGGAGAAAGAATACTCATCATGTAGCTGTTGAGGTCCACACTCCTAAAATCTGGTGGCTCACTTATTTTTGCTAGATACCATCAAGTCCGCTGCTGACTCTGGTACACCCATGCACAATGGGATCTGACCATTGTGATCAGGATTTTCATTGGTTGATATTGCCAGGCCTTTCTTCCTGGGCTAACATAATCTGGAAGCTCCACAGAAACTGTTCAGCATCCTAGCTACATGCAAGCCTCTACTCACAGACAAGTGGTGGCTGCAACTGAAGACCACTGGTCAGAAATATAACTGGGTCTTCCTCATTAAGGTGCAAATTCTGCTGCTGAACCACCACTATCCTTGATAATTTACTAAGACCCAAGAAAATGTCCTTGTTGTTGCTGCTGCCTATGCCTCCGCTGCCAAGACACAACACAGGGCATCCAAAACTTTTGTGATTTTTCAGAAATACATATATCCAAATAATGACCGAAACCTGCATGTGTAGCTGAAGTGGGAAATGAAAGTCATAATGATAATGACACTATTAGAAGTAGAACAGGAGGCCTGATGGCACGCTTAGCTGCTAACTGAAAAGTTGGCGGTTCGAACCCACCAGCCTCTCCGAGGAAGAAAGATGTGGCAGTCTGCTTCCACAAAGATTATACCCACTGCCGTCGAGTCGATTCCAACTCACAGAGACCTTATAGGACAGAGCAGAACTGCTCCATAGAGTTTCCAAGGAGTGCCTGGTGGATCTGAACTGCTGATCTGTTGGTTAGCAGCCTGAGCTCTTAAACACTAAACCACCAGGGTTTCCCTTCCGTAAAGGTCGCAGCCTTGAAAGCCCTATGGGGCAGCTCAGCTCTGTTCTAGAAGGTTGCTATCAGGCAGAATCAACTTGAAAGTGAGTTTGGTTTCGGTTTATTAGGTGTAGGAGTTCCTTTCACTGGTGAATAGTGTACCAAGCACCAGAAAACGAGAAGATTTAAGATCTTCCTAGGAAATTTTGAGCCATTGAAATTTCTGAGCAGAGCTTAGTTTTACAAATATTGATTTTCTTGTATTGTAATACTATACTAGGCTTCCTAATCAATCAATCACCCCAAGTTTTTCTTGAATTAGAGTTGAAAATAATAAAGCACAAAATTTTACAGTAAATGTTTTAGGCCACCTGGAAATGTAACAAAAAGCATAGACATTGAGATCTGCGATTTAATATTGTGTAAACCCTGGTGGCATAGTGGTTAAGTGCTACGGCTGCTAACCAAGGGGTCGGCAGTTTGAATCCGCCACGCGCTCCCTGGAAACTCTACGGGGCAGTTCTACTCTATCCTATAGGGTTGCTAAGAGTCGGAATTGACTCGATGGCACTGGTTTTTTGGTTTCACCTTGGGAAAGTAACTTTTCCTTCTTGAACTCAGGCCTTTAATATTTAAGATTGTGATAGTAATTAAACATACTTCATAGGGCTATTATGAGAATTAATATAGTTAATATATTTAAAGCATTTAAAATGGTACTTAACATGCAGTAAACACTGATATAAGGATTGTCATCTTTTCATTATTTGTTAGAAAATATTCATTCAACAAGTATTTGTTGAGTGCTTATACTTTATGTTCTAGCAATATGGCAGCAAATAAACTGCTGAAAAACAATGACAAAATAAAACTCTATATATTGTTATAAAATAATTGTTTTAGGTGTTTTGGGCCTTGAGGAAGCAGAGAGGAATTTTGAAATAGACTTATCCTGGATGTCTACTCATTTGCTAATATTTTGAGATGTTCTCTCTCCTATGGGAAGAGTACCCTATTGAGTAGGTCTTTGTAGGAGGCACAGCCCCATCTCACACTAGGAAAGCGGAAGCGTTCTATGCATTTCCTCTTTCTGATCTGTGGTAGCTGAAACACTAGACTTCATCTAGGTTCCTCCAGTCAGATACTCTCACCAGGGTCTAGTGAAGCAATGGCAGTTGAAGATTATTCACTGAGGTGGCAGTTATGTGTCCAGTGGTGGTAGCAGTACAGGCAGTCCTTGGATTGCGAACAAGTTCTGTTCCTACGTCTGTCTTTAAGTCGAGTCTGTATGTAAATCAGAACAGTTAGGTACAGTTCATATCTAATGTCAGTTAGTCAAATGTTTGTATTGGTATACAGTATATATTGTACCTTTCTATGCATAAAAAACATTAGAGAAATACTTTCAGATACACTAAAACATCTTTAACATAATAACGCAGTAAGAATAATAATATTTTGGTGCATATTGCAAAGTGGTGTCTGTTGGCTATTATGAACCATTGTATGTACTTCTAATTTTTAATATAATAGGCTTTATGGGGGTTGGTTTGTAACTACTGTCAGATGTTTACAATCTCGAGACCACCTCTAGTTAGAGTTCAGTGTTAGCAGGGCCAGTGGCAATATCCTAAACATGACAATGATGTGACATTGGCTTTTATTTGCTGCTTCCATTCCCTTTTCTTTGTCTTCAGCCTTCTTGTTCTTTTTCACTATAGTCACACTCAGCTTCAATATTTCCAACCAGGCACCTTGAGTTTCATAAGCCTTTGATGATAGCCAAATCACTAGCATTATAATAGAGCTACTAAAGTGAAGTTGAAAGATTTTAACTCATTCAACCAAATATATAAGCAGCTTCTCTGAGCTAATCACTATGATTGAGCAAAAAAGAGATATCTGCCCTCTTTAATCAAATACCATACATACCATACATATAAATGTAAAATTTCAGCAAAAACAAATCCTATCAAGGAGAGATATATTTATTCGTGATTACTTAAATCAAGAAGATTTGACCTGATCAAGAATGTCCAGGGAAGGTTTCCTAAAGTATTGACAAACTGACAATTGATGTGAAATCTAATGGTTGAGTCGTTAAGCAAAACAAAGAGAGTAAGTATTCTATGTGGTGGGCACTGCCTAGTCGAATGTCCTAATGTAGGAAGAAAGATGGGCCCATTTAAGAGCTAAGTAAGGTCAATAAAAAAAAAAAAAATTTTTTTTTAAGGTCAATAGTTTTAGGTTATAGAGAATTACAGAGTGAATGTAGAAACATAAGGGTGCAGAGTAATCAGGAGCCACTGAGTTTGGGAGCAGTTTTTTTTTTTTTTTTTGGCAGAAGCAATCACTTTATTCTGTTAAAAAAAAAAAATTAGGTTAGTTTAATCTAACAGCACAGGGAAAGCCACTGAAAAGGCCTTAAATTCTTTTCATGTGTGTCTGTGTAGAGCTGTTTGAAAATGCATTTAAAAATTCTGATTCTAAGGACCCCGGACCTCCTAATTTTTTTTTAATTTGCATAGAGTGGGATTCACTCTTTGAAGAGCTATAAAGTTCTATGGATTTTGATGGATTTTGACAAATATATAATGTCATGTACCCACAAAACCAAAAAAAAAAAAAAAAAAACCCATTGCCATCAAGTCGATTCCAACCCATAGTGACCCTATAGGACAGGGAAGAACTACCCAACGGAGTTTCCAAGGAATGGCTACTGAATTTGAACTGCCTACCTTTTATTTTTTACCTTTTGGTTAGCAGCTGAGCTCTTAAACACTGTGCTACTACGGCTCCATGTATCCACAATTACAGTATCATACAGTTAAGTTTCATCACCCTAAAAAAGCTGCTGTGCTTCACCTATTCAACTCTTCCCCAGCCCTAAACTCCTGGCAACAACTGATCTATTTATAGACCGTATAATTTTTTTTTTTTTTTTTTTTTATAGTTTAGTCTTTTACAGAATCTCTTATGGTTGGAATCATACAGTATTTAGTAATATGCCTTTTTGTGGTTTGATAGCTCATTTATTTTAATCACTAAATAACATTGCTTTGTGTGAATGTACCTCAGTTTTATTTGTTTTTTATCCATTCATCTATTGGGTAACAAATTGGTGATTTCCAGTTTTTTCTATCGTGGATAAAGCTGCTATAAACATTAACGAACGTGCAGGCTTTTGTGCGAACATAAGCTTTCAAATCAATCGAGTAAATACCTCGAAGCACCGTTGCTGGATAACATGATAAGACTGTTTAGCTTCATAAGAAATTTCCAAATTGTCTTCCAAACTAGCTGTACAATTATGCATTCCCACCAGCAAGAAATGAGAGTGTGTTTTGCTCCCAATACTCATCATGGATTGGTGTTGTCAGTTTGGGGGGTTTTAGTCAGTCTAGTGGAGCCCTGGTCGTGTAGTGGTTAAGAGCTCTGCTGCTAACCATAAGGTCGGCAGTTCAAATTCACCAGCCACTCCTTGGAAACTTTACAGGGCAGCTCTACTCTGTTCTATAAGGTTGTTATGAGTCTGAACAGACTCAATGGCACTGAACAGCAACAACAGTGGTGTTTTTAACCATATGTAGTGGTGGAGTATTATCTTATTGTTGTTTTAATTTATATGGAACTTTTGATTGAGCCTATTCACAGACCCTTTTTTTTAAATCTGCCAGCAGTTTATTTAATATTTTGTTATTTCTTCCATCTTGCCAGTTTAATTATGTTAAACTTTACTTCTTAAAGAGACCATATCTACTATACCACATTTATAGTTAAAAAGCATTTTGTACAGATAAAGCCACAAGAACAACTTTTAAATGTATCAAAATACATTATACATGCAAAGGAAGCAGCTGCAGCAAGATCAGGGCACATTATAGATTTCTTAAAGTTGAAAATATAAGCAAACCTATAGGGCATTGCTATGTTAAATGTTCAACCAAGGTTGGCTGGAACTGATAGGCAGTCATCCAAACCCTAAATTGAGTCAATTTTCAATGTCACACTTCTTTCTTTTTGTTAATTTATATCACTGATGTGGAGGAAAATAATGCAAATGGTGATTGTCAGTTTTGGCATTATTTGGAATGAAAATAAATGGAAAAATGAACAACTGATGTAAGTGGAATTTGGTATTGCTTCCAACACAGTTTTCAGATAGGATTGATTTTACTATTGCCAAAACATCTATATGAGATTCCTCAAATGTATGAAGCAAGACTTAACAGCTGTGAACCCTTTCCGAAGGCATTTTTCAGATCCCCTTGCTTAGTTAATAGAATTATGCCATGAGTGAGATTAGAAATCAATCTCTCTCTATTTTTTTTAAAATATAAGAAAATTGGTTTCAATACTTTCAAAAATTGCGTAAGGAATTTAACAGATGTGCGGCTAGAATCCCAGTTTCTTGATTACAATTTATGGTTATTTTCTGTAACAGAAATGTAATGAAGTTGGCAAAACATGTATAGGATATACAAGTTTATGTGGGAAGGGGGGATTTACCCTGGAAGTTGTCCCAGAAAACTGAATGTGCAGAGAGATTTATGGCCCAGACTTAAGTATCACTGACATCAATTTGTTTCTTTTAAGAAAGATGTTTTTGGTCATTTAAACAAACAACGTTAGTCTTAAACATTGGATTCTCAGTTCACTATTAGTCTACCAAGGAGATTTGGTTGCACAGCTGGGCTGCTAACCAAAAGTTGGTGGTTCAAATACACCAGCAGCTCTGGGAGGAAAGGCCTAGTGATCTTCTTCCATAAAGATTACAGCCTATGAAGCTCTATGGGGTAGTTCTACTCTGTTCTATAGGTTTGCTGTAAGTAGGAACTGACTTGACAGCCCGTAACACTGGCCTACCGTACTGACCTCTGCATTTTGGTATAATTTTTTCCAGGTTGATATATATTGAGTACTGGATTGCAAGAGCCAAAAATAATTGTATTGGATCTTACTCATTTTCTGCTTACTTCCTTGGTCCTCATTCTTTTCCCTGGGATCACATTCAAACATAAATTACTCACACATACACTATTGTCTCAGTCTCTGCTAACAGGGGAAACTAGCAAAAACAAACATATTTGTAAAATGCACACAATTCAGTCCTGCTACTCATGAACAAAGCTTTGAAATGTTTGCCTCTTTCTTTTGACGGTTATCTTCGTATGTCTGGATGATATTCTTATAGTTCTTTCCTTTGATTGGCCCATTTAATAGAAAATAAATTTATATCACTGGAACAATCAGCTCTACTCATCTTCCCCCTCTTCTTAAAATATCAGCTTCACTCTTTTTGGTTAAATTAGTAACCAACATATACAGCTTTATCATGATGTCAGTACTGTCCACTTCAAAGCTGACAGTTGTGCTATACTTCCATTTTGAAAAAACTGCTTTTCCCCCTTGAGTTACTTTAACTCTTTTCAATTACATAATTTTGTAGATATCTGTCCATAATTCTTTCCACATGTCCTATAACTTCACTCCACACAATCTTTCCTAACATACCACTTTTTTCCTCTAGTGACCATCTGGACTCCTGCTCCCATTTGAATGGGCGCTTTCTGTGGTGTAAAGGCTCCTCTTTCTCACTCTTCTATAAAAAAGGATCTTCTATTCCTAGAACTAATCACCACTCTCCATTTTGGAATCATGGCCCCCAGAGGATTCCTATGAAAGAGTGCATGGGAACTGAAATATATGAGTACTGTCATGTCAAAATTGTGTGCCTAAAATAATTTCATTCTTATTTGATATTTATTAGTAGTTTTGCTGGGTATAGAATTCTGGGTTAAAAATTATTTTCCCTGAAAGTCATAGCTAATTTGATTCTAATATTTTCTAGGATATTAATGTAATACTTTTTTTTACTATAAAGTCTATATTCTAATTTCCCAATTTTCCCTGACATACTTCAAATTAGTTTTCCTTTTTTTTTCTTTTTTTTTTTGCAGATCTCCAAGATTCTTTAGTTTCTTTTAATCTAGAACAATCAGAAATCCTTCTTTCCCTTGTAAGATTGATGTTTTTGAATGTTGCAGGACAATTGTTTTGTAGACTGTACCTCAGTTTGGATACATGATCATTTATTTCATAATTTAAGATTGACAGTTTTAGCCGATGATGGTGAATCAACGGTAGGCCCATGGTGTCACTTTATCCTATTATAAAGTTTGCAATATATATATATATATAAAATATATAAATCTGTTATATTTATATTTTTATTAAAATATACAAATATTTCAAATATATGTTGCAAAAATCATTCATATATATATATATAAACCAAACCCTTTGGTATTGAGTTAATTCCAACTCATAAGGACCCTACAGGACAGAGTAGAACTGTCCCACAGGGTTTCCAAGGAGGGACTGGTGGATTCCAATTGCTGACTTTTTGGTTAGCAGCCATAGCTCTTAACCACTGTTTCAGCAGCTAACCGAAAGGCTGGTGGTTAGAACTCACCCAGCTGCTCTGCAGGAGAAAAGACCTGACGTTCTGCTCCAGCAAAGATTAAAAAATGGGAAAACCCTGCAGTTCAGTTCTACTCTGTCACATGGGGTCGCTATGAGTTGGAATCAGCTGGATGGCTCCTAACAACAATAATCACACACAGACACACAAAGTCAATTCCCATTTTTTGTGGATTCCATATTTGTGAATTTGCCTACTCACTAAAATTTATTTGCAACTCCAAAATCAATATTCGTGGCTCTTTTGCAGTCATTTTCTGACATGTGCATGTACAAGGCAATGAAAAATTTGAGTCACCTGAAACATAAATCTGACTTGGTATTTGCTAATTCAGTGTTTTCAGGGACTTTATAGAACATAAGTACTAAGAATAATGAGAATTGACTATATATAACATATATATGTATAAATGTGTGTCTATTTTCTGAATGTTGCTTTTTAAATAACACTCTGATATTGTGTGATGCTTGTCACGTCTTATGGTCTGTCTGAGGATGCAAGTTTTTCTCTTAAGTTTACTTCTGCCTTCTCTATCATGTCTATTCCCTCTAAATTTTTAAAATTTATTTTTCCTACTTTTTATTCTCTCTCAGGATTTTCCTTTATGTTTAGGAATCTTTGCTTAAACCTTCATATTTAAGAAGAAAACCTACTTGAAAAGTTCATATGGATGCCCTTCCTGGTTCATGGACTTTATTTTTGGATGACCGGGAGGAAACCATTTCATTAAAGGTTAAATGTGAGTGCAAACCATTTCATTAAAGAAACTAGAAATATCAGTTTGTATAGCTCTTTTCTCTGATGCTGTCCATTTTCTTCAGAGATGAACATTCCATTCCTCTGCTTTGCTCCTGGGGTCCAGCATCTGGAGCAGAGGATAGGAATTGGTGATTTGTTGGCAGATTTTTATGAATCTCCTCTCTCCCATCTCCCGTATCATCATATCTACTATCTTTAGTAGTAAGTGTATCCTGTTCAATTCTCCAGAGAATAAACCTCCTGCTCCCTGCCTAAGAGGCATATCTGTGGCTGATGTCATTTTGAGAGCAAAGATGTTCTGGTTTAAGGATTATAATCTTTCAAATGAGTCCCCTGTTTGCAGCCTTACAGTTAACATATGACTTTATCACCTCATTAAATACTTCTCAGCTAAATCAGTTACCACTTGTCAACTTGCTTTTCTAAAACTTTGTTGAAATCTGTAGTCAATAATGAAATTATTTCCATTATCTTTTACTTATAATTTTACGTTATTTCTTACAATATTTTTACTTGAATCCTAGGTGTGAGAAGAAGTAAATATAAAAGTCAAGGTGACATCTTCGTCTAGAAGTCTCTAAGCATCTTTATTGAGTGCCTAACATGGACAGTTTGTACCCAATACTTTAGTTGCATTTAATCATCACAATTCCAGTGTATACGTTCTTATTGTACTTTTTTTTATAGATATGGTAACCGAGCTTAATAAAAAACAATAAATATTTAAATAAGAATATAATATTTAAAAAGAAAAAACGCTCAAAAAGTAACATGGATACCCTGTTATCAGTCTGTCTTCCCTCACCCAGATCTGCTCTCTACCCTTCGCTTTTCTGCTTTATCCCTAAGGACGTTGAACCCGGTGGAGTGCATCTACCTTACCAGCTAGATTTGTTTGGGTTGCATCATGGAAGTAACTCACAGATTAGAGTGCAGAATAAAGGAAGTTTTATGTATTTATTTCTTGCTCCCTCCTACTTTGGGACACTTTGATAGTGGCTGTAACTCTCCACAAGGAGCCCTGGTGGTGCAGTGGTTAAAGTAATCGACTATCAACCAAAAGGTCAGCAGTTGGAAACCACCAGTGGCTCTGAGGGAGAAAGATGTGGCAATCTGCCTCTGTAGAGATTTACAACCTTGGAAACCCTATAGTGTTGCTATGAGTCCGAATCCACTCAAAGGCATGACTACATTTTCTGCCAGTTGGACCCTCTTTCAGCTCTTTTACCTATTCCTTCTCCTCCTCCAGCTGTTTATCCTCCTCCTTCTTTTTCTCTGTCTTCTCCTCCTACTCCCTTCTTCTAGCTCCTGTGGAATCTTAAGATCATAGGATATTAATGGCTTATTGTTTTTAGTCTTGGATGCGTCAACATTTCTTGTTGGTCATTTTAACCCACCCCACACTCTGTAGCTAATCCCTTCCTTATAGTCTGTTTATTAGAATACAAATGTTTAATTTTTCCTATGGAAATCTGACTCATAAAAAAAGAGCTGGATCCTGGTTCATGCTGTGTTATTTCTTACTCCAAAATCTAAATGCTTAAACATTGTGCTATATGGCTTATACTTTGCACTATAGGCCTACAGAGTACTTTACGGATTTTTATTAGTATGTGGAGAAATTAAAAATGTGTATCTGGGTACAGAAACATGTCACATTCAACAAAAATAGAAAGATAGAATATACCTTCATTAAACATTCTGGATTCAAATGGTAAAATGTGATCCAAATAAAGCAACTATAAAATATACAAAGCAACTACGAAATTTGCCTTAACAGGTAAAAAACGCATTTTTTGTGCACTGATTAGGAGGCCTGAAATTACAGCATTGATAAAATCTTACAACTTCTGTGTAGGAATTCTGTATAATGCGAGAGCCTAGAAAGGGCAAGGTACAAATGATTTCTCTCCTGAACCAAAGTTTCCACTTTATACCTTCCTGTTCCATCCATCCTAAGCATCTTCAGTCACAGCTATTTGTGAAGGAATAAAATAGAACAGATGGTTTAACTGGCATAACAGCTGCCCAAATTATTTTTAATGTTTAGGTTTCCTTTCTCTCTTCTGTTCTCTCAAAATACCAGAAGGAAGTTATGCATAGGGCACATTATTCTAGAACTACTAACATTCAGGACTGCGTCACTTTCTGTCCATCAATTCCCACCCTTCTGTACATACTTGCTGTTACCTTGTTTTCCATCTGGGTAACGTAATAAAGTCTTGCTATGGATTGATTTGGAAACCCTGGTGGTCTAGTGGTTAAAGGCTACAGCTGCTAACCAAAAGGTTGGCAGTTTGAATCCACCAGGCACTCCTTGGAAACCGTGCGGGGCAGTTCCACTCTGTCTTATAGAGTCACTATGAGACAAAATTAACTCAACGGCAATGGGATTTTTATGGGTTGATTTGTGTCTCCCCAAAATATCTACTGGAATCATAACCCCTATACTGTCCACGTACTTCCATTTGGGAATAGGGTTTCCTTTGTTACATTAATGAGGCCATAACAGTGTTGAGTGTGTCTTAGACCTAATCATGTTTGAGATATAAAAAGAGCAGAGTAGGCACAGAGAGAAACAAGCACACGTGGGGAATGAGAGATGCCACCCCACTTGAAGATCTCCAAGTAACCAAGGAACAGAAGCTGAGAAGAAACAAGGACCTTCCCTCAGAGTTCCCCTAGAACTGGCAGCCTGAATTCAGACTTCTACGCTCCTAAACTGTGAGAAAATAAATTTATGTTTGTTCATGTCACTCACTTGTGGTATTTCTGTTATAGAAGCATTACATAACTGAGACAAGTCCTTTTTTTTCCCCTCCAAGGGAGTTCTCATTTTGGGGGATGGGTTTTGTGCTGTGCTGACTGAGGAATCTGGGTTACAGTGGGAAAGCGTACCAATATTTATTGTGGAAGTCTTCCAAGAGTACCCCAGTGCAAAGTAACAGCACTCAAGCTACATGCTTTCCATTCCTCCTGAAGGATCTAATCGTGTTTCAGTCCTCATTAAGGAGGCAGGCTAGAAAAATGGTTAAGAATAAAGATGTTAAGCCAATCGTCCGGAGTCCGAAACGTGGCTCCATCACTAATTAGTTTTGTTGCCTCAAGCTCCTCATCTGAAAAATGGGAATAAGAATAGCATCAACTGGAAAGGGCTCTTGTAATTAATTTAGTTAATATGTATAAAACACTTAGAGTATAATAAGTACTACTTAACTGTTTGCTATTATTTTTCAAGGGACATGTCTGCAATTTTCTGATTCTTATGTTGAAAGGGAAACCCTGGGAGCATGGTGGTTAAGAGCTATGCTGTTAACCAAAAAGTCTGCAGTTCGAGTCCACCAGGCACTCCTTGGAAACTCTATGGGGCAGTTCTACTCTGTCCTATAGGGTCACTATGAGTTGGAACCGACTCGACGGCAATGGGTTTCATTTGTTTGGTTTATGTTGAAACTACTAGGGATCCTTTTTCTCAACTTCTCTACTTAGCAAAGTCTTGCCTATTTGCTAAGACCCAAGATCAATGCTACCTTCTCGGGTTGCACAACAGTCACAATTAAATTTCTATTTTTTGAGTCTCTGAGAAAGTTTATTTATACTTGGTGGTGCAGTTAGTTCAACCGCTAACCTAAAGATCGGCCATTTGAGATCACCAGCCTCTCTGCAGAAGAAAGCTCACTTCTTCCGTAGATTACAGCTTTGGAAACCCTATGGGACAGTTCTACTCTGTGCTATAGTGTCACTATGAGTAGGAATCAATTTGATGGCAGAGGATTTGGTTTAGGTTTTTGGTACTTTTCCAATACTCTTATTCAGCAGAGGTTGTTTTTCTTTTTTTTGTTTATTTTCTACCCTTGTTCCTCAGTTTGAATTATGCTGCAGCATTCCCTGCTCTGACCATGCCTTTCTTAAAAAGGACAACAAAAATTGTGTTGCTTATTACTTTCTCCATGAGATGACACTGTTTTTCATTCTTGTGTAATTAAGTAATAATCTTTATCAACATGAGTGCAAAAGTCAGCTCTCTCCTCTGTCTCCCTGTCTTTCATCTCTCATATCTATATCTATATATCTATATCATATCTATCTATATCTTTAATTGACCTGATTATGAAATTAATTATAAAAGAAACAAAACACTTATCTCGTTACTAATAAATTATGAATAAATAGATGACAGAGACAGACATTTCAATTAAAACAAAGAAAATTAATAAGAACACAAAAAGCTAAATAGAGCAATTATACAATTATACTGTGATGAAGTATTGTTTTAAACCTAATCTGTATCTGTGGCTCATGGAAATTCTGTTAACTATGTATCCAAATAACAAAGATCTGAGCATTTACAAAGATGAACAGATACTGTCAGATACTCAGAAAAGCATAGAATGCTACAAGGTAGAAATTTTCAAGGAGAGGTGGAAAGAAATGGATTATAGTAAAGCAAACATCAGGTATTGATTTAAAAGAAAAAAAATGGTATTTTGTTAGATATGTATCTACTTGGAAACACAACACTCAGTATAGAAAAGTTAGTGACCAAAGAATTTTGAGAAGATAAAAAAGGAAAATGGATGGAAACTAAAAAAGGGAGAACAAATGAGGTAACCGCCTCTTCTAGCTGCAAATAGATCTGCTAAGAACATAGTTCAATAACACTATATCATTCAGCAGTAACAATCTAAATCAGAAATTCCAAGTATTTGTTTTTGCTAAACCTACCCTTTCTTATACAGCAATTTCTTTTAAGATTTCACTTTTCTTCTCTCATGAAAGTCTATAGAACACCTAATGACTTATCTAGGCAGACGGAGCAAGATGAATCTCAACTAGTTGCAGTTAATTGCTTTTCAACAGGAAAGTGGAACATCAATATCACTGACATTCTGCCATGCACCAGGTATGATTCTTGATCATTATATATACCTACTACTCACTTATTGACTATCTTGTTACTCAACATTTTGCATTTATGACAATAGTAAAAACTCTACTATCTGCTTATGTTGCACATTAACAATGTACGTCTGGCAGTAACCCATTCATGATGAATGAGACATACAGTGCCTATATACATTTTCTGCCTCTCAGGTCCAGAGGGACGTATCTGTCCCACATAGTATTTTGCGCTCCAATGTGGTCATCCTTCACTTTCACAAAATGCCGATTTTCACATAATGACCTGGCTTTTGGAACTTAGCCATGTGAATAAATAAGGAATGGGTGTACATTATCTCACTCATGCCATCATCTAAGAGTTGTCTGTGTCACAAGAATTTATGTCTTTTAGTAACATTAGATATTTTGCCTTGATAAATAATTTTCCTGTAACTTTTCTTATGATTATTGAAACACTCAAAATTATTAAAGTATATACTCATGTATGTACTTCATTACATGTATATAATTAAAAGATAAATGATATATAAGATATGGACACATACATATATTGGGGAAGTTACAAATAGAGATTTCCCTCCTGATGCCTCCGTTCTCCTCCAGGAGGGGTATATTGTTTTCTAGGCAGCTGCATGGTTCTTATCCTGGAATTTTTTTCAGTGTGTATTTTTCTTTTTCTCTTCTGTAGGATTATGTTTTCCCAATCCCATATCTTCTCTTTTTGTTGTTTTGTTTTGTTTACACCATGCTTTTCTGAGGCCCATGCTCCAATATATTGTTATGAAAAAAAGGCATGGGAGGTAAAATTTGAAACATTGCATCTCTGAAAAAATATCTTTTTCTTTTTTTTTTTTTATCCTCATACTTGATTGATAATTTGGCTGTTAGAATAACTAGAGGTTATAAATATTTTTTTCCTCAGGAATATTTTTGGCATTGTTTTTTTCTTTAGTTTTTAATATTGCTTTTGTGTAATCTAGGCCTTTTTTTTCTATATATTTTATATTATCTATTGTTTTCCTCTCTGAAAGCTTTTAGTGTCTCTTCTTTACCAATCGTATTCTACAATTTCACAGTGGTGTGCCTTGATCTGGGAATTTTTTTTTTTTTTGGCTATGCCTCTTTCATGTCCTTCAATACTGGGATTTTTTCTTTATTTCTCTTGCAATTTCTTTCCTCTCTTTTCTGAATTCCTACTGTTCAGATGTAATATCTCCTGTTAATTTTAGATTAACTCCTGCAAAATCCTGGAAAGTCACTGGAATTAGAATGGGAGTGAAGGATCAGGGAAACAAGTAAAAACTTTGGTAAAGGTCTATAAAAGGAATTATTAGATCCACCGGGCTCGCATCCCCTCTCAAGCGCCCTGGTAACTACCCTTTTCTCACAACATTAGGAGAAATGAAACCAGTGAAGTTGTAGATTATTTCATCATATCTCGTAAAGAGTTGGGGGGGCTGTTTAAGAGAAATTTTCATTCTTAATAAATAGTGGGACTATCAGCACGTGTCCCCAGTTGGCTCCTAGAATGCCTGCAGCTGGGAACATGGACCACAGACAGGATTCTGCAACCAAACTGGCTTTCTTCTGACCACATCTGGTTTTAGCTTCTTTTCTTCTAGTAAACTAATTTAATCCTCCTGAAATAATTTATATTTTGCAAAATTTTGTTGACAAATTTTATTTTCTGTTGTGCTTTATATCTTGGAATTTTCTAGTTTTTTTTTATTATTTTAATGAGTTGAGGGAGTAGAGAGAAAAGTATGTTCAACAAGCTTAAACTTATATTAAACATATTTGCCTTTTATGCCAATAAACATCAAACATATAAGCTCTCTTACATCATAGATAAGTTTAAAGAGGAGTGAAAAGTAGGGAATACAGTTTTAAAGAAATCATAAGAATATATCTAAAAAAAGCAGGAGTTTGTTTTTGTTTTTGTTTTTGCTGTAGTCTATAGGAAACATGGAGCCCTGGTGGCGCAGTGGTTTAGCATTTGGCTGCTAATCAAAAGGTCAGCAGTTTGAATCCACCAGCTACTCATCAGAAAACCTATGGGGCAGTTCTGCTCTGTCCTATAGGGTTACTATGAGTTGGAATGGACTCCACAGCAAGGAGTTTGGTTTTGGTTTGGTCTAGGAAGCATACGTTCTTCTCTCTGGTTATATTCTGGCTTTTCTCCACTTTTCTTCAGCTCTTTTCATAAAATGATTCTTTTATTTTCATGAAGTGATGTTTTTGGGCCTACATAAGTATGTTGCAGGAAGACACACAGCCACCACTCTGATAAACACTGCACATCTTCCAAGCACATAGGTTTTACTGCAAACATATTTAATACAATTCAAAATTTATATATATTTTCTTTAACAGAACTTCCAAAGGATATTTGTGATTGCAGATGTTCAAAGAATCCCTAAGCATACAAATAAATTCTCACTTCTCTGTCCTTGGGGAACTTGAAGAGAGTGATTTGAGAAACTCTGCCAGAGAAGCTAAAGTCATTGTTAGAATTGGTCCTTCCCAGGCGTCACAAACTCTTTCACTGCAAATAATAATCTCTGAGGAAATTCACCTTTCAGGACATTTATTGTTTACCTGAGAAAAAGCAGAGTTCAGCACTGGGTCAAGCAGAATGTTTCTCTGAAATGTATTACAAAGAATATCTAGAGTTGTCTCCAGGCAGAGTTCTGTTATTCCTCACACTGGCTCAATTGACCAGTCAATCAATCTAATCACTAAGAATCCCATGAATAACAACTATTATGTCATAACTTCTTGGAGAATTTACTAAGAACTATTTATTAATTTCATTGAAACCCATGCATAAAATCAATGGTCTATACATTAACCATTGGAAAGCATGTATGCTCCAACTTTTTGTTTGAATAAAATACTATACTTTCTGTAAAATATCATACATGAATAAGAACAATATATTAAAGACCGTGTATTTGGATGTGAGTTATCATGTAGAATAACCAATAATACAATGAAAGTTGTCACGAGATACATCAAACTGCCCTATTTTAGAATTTGAATCTTCCTTTTTTCCCTCTTTTTTTTTTTTTTTTGGTACTTACTGCCTCTTTTTTTTTGCTTATTTGAAGTTTAAATGTATACAGCACTTAGAAATATCAAGACAATTAAGTTTTAAATAAAAGGTTTTATGAGAAAGCTTAAGTTTGAGAAAATGGTTATAGGAGACTGAATATTAAATGAGAGTGAATGCGCTGGTAAAACCATGCAGGACTCTTGAATTATTGTCATGGCTAATCTAAGATTGTAGATTGGACTTTGTTGGCCAACGAAAGGCATAATATTCATGTGGCAAGAGTGACTAACAGATAATAATGAATAATTCACTGGGACCTTGTGATGAAATCATCTCTGATTCTCAAAATAAAAGAGGAGTTGAAAATCTAGGTGACTCTTGGCATTATTCTAGTAAGTCTCCAACTTCCATGACACTATACCTTCTGGATTTCTTCCACATCTCTAGCTGCCACTTCTCCATGATTTTTGCTAGTGATTCCATCTCTCTGTGACACCTTCAGTTCCTGAGCTTTTATCTCTTCTCCCAAATATATCATAGACTCCCAAATTTATATCTCCAGTTCAAATCTTACTTCTGAAGTCTAGACCAACCAACCCAACTGTTTCCTTGATATCTTCATTCTTCCAGGCATTTCAAATTTAAGATGTCAAAAATGAGAGTCAACTTTTCAATTTCTCTGTTTTCCAGACTTCCACAGTTCAGTGCACTGCACCATCATGCACCTAGTTCCTAACATATGAAAATGGGATTTCTTTTGAGGAAGCCCTTCATCTCCTTCACTTCATATACAATAATTTTTTGTTATACTTTCAGAATAATTTAAAAAATTTTCCAACTCACTTCTTCAATTTATTCTCATAATTTTTACTTGGACTACTCTAAGAGGTTTTTTGTTTTTTTTTTTAAACTGGTCTTCCTGTTCTTATTCATGACCTCTTGCAATTCATAAACCCGTTGCTGTTGAGTCAATTCTGACTCGTAGCAACACCATAGGATTAAGTAGAATTGCCCCACAGTGTTTCCAAGGCTGTAAATCTTTATAAAGCAGACTGCCACGTATTTCTCCTGTGGGCCAGTTGGTTGGTTTTGAACTACTGACCTTTCGGTTAGCAGTGAATGCTTAACCACTGTACCTCCAGGGCTCCTTTTATAATTCATAGACATACCAAAAACAAAACAAACAAAACAGATGACATCAAGTCTATTTTTACTCATAGTGACCCCATGTGTTTCAGAGTAGAACTGTGCTCTATTGGATTTTCAAAAGCTACAATCTTGCAGAAGTAGATTATCAGGCCTTTCTTCCCAGGCACCTCTGGGTAGATTCGAGCCTATCAACTTTTTGGTTAGTAGCCGAGAATTTAACTGTTTTTGCTACCTGGGGACTCCATAGTCATACAACAGCCATCAAACTTATTTCCAAAATTAAAAGTGGATTAAATCATTTTACTTCTTAAAATATTTAACAATTTTGAAATGTACTTTAAAAATATTTTACTTTGACATCTCAAGACTTGTTTTCAGTATTTAAAAACCAATAATAAGTCAATAAATGTTTATGGAGAATCTACTATGAAAAGGTCAAGTTCTAAACTTTGCTAGTGAACCAAACATAAAAAAAGTAGTACTATATTCAAGCTAGGAGTCCCTGGGCAGTGAAAACTGTTAAGCATTTGACTAATAGCTGAAAGCTTGGCAGTTCAAACCCACCTAGAGGTACCTCTAGAGACAAGCCTGGTGATCTCTTTTTGAAAGGTCACAGCCTTGAAAATCCTATGGAGTACTTCTACTCTGTACACAGGGGGATACCTTGAGTTGGAAGCTACTCGATGGCAACTAACAACAGCAACAATATTCATGCTTATATTCTATTGAAAATAGCCACCATTTTTTGAGTGGTTACTATGGACTTTATGCATACCATGTCATGTAATCCACTTAACAACCCAATAAGATAGTTAAAATTCTTCACATGCATTTTAAACATCAGTGCCTTTATATCAGCAAAGCCATATTTTAAGTCATTCAATACATTTTGAAAGAGTAATTGATTTATTCATTCTTTTATTCAATAAATATCCATTGAGCTACTATTATGTGGCAAAAATCTGAACAAAACCAAAAAAATATATCTGTTGTCTTCATGCTCTAGTCGTGGAAACTGGCAAATTACAAGATAAATAAGGAAAATACATAGTATAATGTGTAGTGATAAATGCTTTAGTAAAGCCTGGAAGAGTGATTAACATATCAGCAATAGGGATTGCTTTGGGGTGGTGAGGTAAGGCCTTACTGAGAATGAGATATCTGAGTAAAAATCTGGCATGATGAGGGAGGGAGCCATTTATATATCTGAGGAAGGAACAGGTGGACAGAATCATAGCACATGCAAACACCTGAGGCAGGGATGTGCTTTGTTTGTTCTTGGAGTAGCAAGGAAGCCCAAAAACAAACCTGTTGCTGTTGAGTCAATTCAGACTTCTAGCAACCTGATGGGACAGAGTAGAACTGCTCCATTAGGTTTCCAAGAGACAGCTGGTGGATTCAAAATCCCTACTTTTTGGTTAGCAACTGTAGCTCTTAACCATTGCACGACCAGGGCTCCTCAAGGAAATGAGTGCAGCTCAAACAAAGTGAATTATGCAGAGTAGAGTGTGAGATGAAGTCAGAGATGCACTATGATACAGCCTTATTTGGAACTGTTATCACCAAATGGTTGAGAGCCCATACCTACTACTTTCTAAGCATTGTGCCATTGTTTTTTTTTTTATGCTGTAGTAGACAAAACAGTTAAGGTCTCTGACTTTCTGAAATTGGCAGCATAAATGGGGAGGCAGACACAACATAAGTAAATTACCTATTTAGCATGTATCATATGTGCCTGAATGCACTGTAAGCTTTTTCTTCCAGTAAGGTTGTTTAATAAAGCCAAACACACAATGATAACAGTCTTTAAAACGTTTACTGATTTGACTTTTTGGAAGATGTGGTGAGATTCTGGATTCGTTTTGAAATAAGTACTGATAAGATTGATGAGAGATTAGATGTTGTTCCTGAGAGAAAGAAAGAAGTCAAAGATGCATTCCATGTTTCTTATATGAAGCACTGGGTGAACGGTGGTGCCATTTTCTGAGATGAAATAAGTGGGGGAGATGGAGATTTGGATCAAAAGATCCGGAGGCACTTTAGAGAAGTTGAGTGTGAGATGCCTATTAGGCATTGATCTTGAGTTGGTAGTTGGATACAGAAGACTGAAATTCAGAGTGTAGGTCCAGGCTGGAGATATAAAAGTGGAATCATCAATGTATAGCTAAGTATTTACAGTTGTGAAAATGGGAGAGTTCATCAAGGGAGTGAGTGTAGACAGAAAAGAGGAGAAGGAAACACTGAGCCCTGAAGCACTCTAATCGCTAGCTGCGGAAGTGATGAAAATTTGAGAATAGACCCATCATCTTCAGTTCTTTCCAAGTTAATTCAGTTACAGAATTTTTTTTGCTCTATTTATGTTGATATTAGTCAAAATGTATCCCAACCACAAATACCAATTTATAATACTTGGAATACTGTTACATTCCTCCATTGATAGGTTTGTGTTTATCTTTACTTTTATATTACGTGGTCCATGAGATCAGGGACTTTATCTGTTTGCTTTATCACAGCATAGCAAGTATGAAGCACAGTGCCTGGCATGTGTTAGCAGAGTGTATGAATAATTTGTGAAAAAATATAAATATTAGCAATTTTTATATTTTCAGTACACCTTAAGTACCATAAATATCCATTTTATTTGCTATGAACTTAATAAACAGAAAAGACAGGAAAAACTGAAAATAAAAATACCTCTTTAAAAATACGCTTTTCCATTTACTATACTATTTTAACAGATAGTAAGGAACCCAGCACTCCAAATCTCTTATTATTAGCCAATGGGGTCTCAAATATTGTTGAATTATTTTCAATCTTATCTAAAAATCCATGCAAAGATGTTTTAGAATATTAAAGCACACAGTGAGAGTTCATTGTAACAAGACTTGCTGAAACATGCAATTCATTATTTTCAACATTTCATTTGGAGCTCATGATTGGAGTTATCAGCAAAACCTGAGGATAACATATTTACCCTGACCATTGTAGGCACCCCACCGTAGTAATAACAGCAGTATTCCAGTTCAGCCAATAAAAACCTCTTTTATTTGGGTTCAAGATGCTGTTATGGCTTAAGCTTCTGAAATGGCACTTAAATATTGACACTGGAAAAAACAACGTGATTAGATTTTCTTTGTTTGCACCTTAAGCTGTGTGCGTATAATTTGTAGAAACAAAATGAAGAAGTACGCGTATAAAAAAGCAAATATCTCCACCATTTTATGTCTTCATAATATATAGATTTATCATCTGAGATACTAACATATTTCTAAAGTGCCTCAAATGATGGTTATAGCCCAGTAAGATAGTCTTATCTATCTGAGTAATTGAAGGGAATCTTAAAACACACACATGCACGCATGTGTGAGTGTATATTTCTAGTTAAATGCCTGGTTTTCAACCAGAAGTTTAAGCTAGAGAAAAATTGGGAAAATGAAGAATATATTCCAGAAATATATGTTAAGGCACAAGAGTTGTATGCGAATCATACCATGGCTGTTCCCTTTTCCAGCTTCAGAGAGAAAGGTAATGTCAGAAAGATATGTTGCAAAGCCTTAGTTTGCACTGATTACCAGAATCACAGAGACAATGAGCCAACTTAATAAACCTTCTTTAAATTCATGTGTGAATTTGGGAATGCAAAAGCTAACTTACTAAAAAGATAATGTAATGTTTAAACAAATGAAAGAAAGTGTACAGTAAGTGGGTGGACACTGAATTGCAAATGAACATATAGCACTGTTAGCCTAAAGAGTTTTTTTTTTTTTTTTATTTTTAATGCAAGCAAAGGATGGTTAGACCTACCTAGTAATGTGTGTTATAGTTAGACCTGTCCAGTTTATTTCAACTCATTGACATAAATCCTGGGGCAGAATGATTTTTTTTTTTTTCTTTTTTTGACATGCAGGCACTTCAGTTAAGGACAAGAAAGACAGGGCTAAAATGTCTTCTTTCTTTGCATTGCATTTTCATTTTTACGTGAGAAAACTTGTATATTTGTTTCTGTGTAAGCTAGAGGTGGACTGAGTGGGAAGTGTGCACAGAAAAGAGACAAATTTTCCACTGCTTCCTATTTGTGATGCTACGGCTTATTCTCTTCTAAATAAGTCCCTATCTCAGATTTAATTCAACTCAACCAAAAAATTAAAAAAATGAACTAGTCACATATACATCTGAAAGGGATTACTAGAGATAATTCAAGAACAAACCCGTCTTGATTCAATCGATGGAGTCAGAGATACTAAATGACATGCTAGAGTTACTTGGTAAGTACACATACATTTTCTGACTTCTAAAACAGTGTTTTTTCTATTGCACTATGCTATTGATGGTAAGGTGTTACTGTCTTCACGTATCAATGAAGGAGATGCTTGGACAGAATCTTACTTAGGTATGACTGGTAGACCCATTTATTCCAAAAATGAAAACCATACCTCACACTCGTAACGCTATTTTACAAAGACATAGTATATAGCCTTTTTAGATTACTTAAATTTGATTTTTCAGAAGGGAAACCTCATCCCTGCTAAGGAAAGCAAAAAAATATTATTTGAGGGAAAATGAAATTCGCCAACTGGGCAGCAGGATGTGAAATTACAGAGTGCTCCAAAAAGCTGATCTTACATGCAGTTATAAAGGAAAACACCACAAGTTAAAGGAGCTTTACAGCAGAAAATATGATTGGTTAACATTCAACCTCACTTGAGACACAGCCATGGAAAAGCACCAGGTTGTAAAAACATTTTTCCAGGAGGGCCAAGAGACATTTTCTGAGTATCGGCTAACCATTAAAGTCCCATGCTTCTTGGGACATCTGTGCAAGCAAAACGAGGCCAAGCAAAGCCACATTCTTTAGCACAACCTAATTTTAATTCATACAAAGTCTTGTAAAAATTTCCATCCTGTAGTTATAAATCACACATTAAAGCAGAAGGAAATCCTAAGACAAAACGGAGTCAGGCCTACACTTCAGACAGAGGCCTCTACCACACCAAGCACCTGAGTTTGGGAATGCTCCTACACAGGCTGTGGAATAGAGAGATCTGTAAACGGATCAGATTTAATACATAGAGATTTTCTTGATAACCCTTGATGAGTTTTTAAAAACTTGATAACTACAAAATAATTTAGGAATAGACTTTAGTCACCAGTTATTGCCATTTTATAAAGCAATGTAAACTGTAATTATACTCAAGAAGTTAATTTCTCCTCTCTTTGGCATATTTCTATATGCTTATAGGGTTGAGCATCAGTCGTACAAAAATCTATCCCTCTCACAACATGCACATACACACACACACGAAACGCATATAAAACAATTCAAAATCCATGCGTTTATTTATTCATTCATTATACCATGTATTCATGTATTCAAGAAGCTCTTACTGAGGACTTATTAAGTGATAAATCATTTTGTTGAGTTCTGGGGCCACAAATTAAACAAGATCAAATCTCAGCTCTTAAATCCACCCCATAAAAAAATAGGAACGATCCCAAAGAGTCCTAATGTCATAGAAACTATAATTAAGGAACACAAGAAGAGTACATAGGAGAGATTTTTACTTAGCTTAATGAAGGCACGTCAGGGAAGTGATAAGAAAATATGACCTTAGCTGTTTACAATATTCTGCACTTTATACACATATATACTAATATATTGACTGATTACCATCAAGTCAATTCTGACTCATAGAGACCTTGTAGGACAGGATAGAACTTCCCCATATTGTTTCCAAGGAGCAGCTGGTGGATTTGAACTGCAGGCCTTTTGTTTAGCAGCCATAGTTTGCCACAGTTCTTAACCAACGTACCACCAGGCCTCCACAAATATATTACATCTTAAATATATATATATATAGTAAGGTAATATACAGTAAGGCACTTTATGTATAGAAATGCATCATACATACTGTAATATGTGTTTATAAATATTTGAGCCAAATAATAAATACCTTTTTTATATTGAAAACACTTGTAATATTTATATGAGAACAGGTAAGGCACATATAAATGTCTCCAACACAATGAACATCCACTAAGTTGCTTAAATTAATAAATGAAACTACTTATTAAAGCACTTAGATCTAAAATTTCTTAATAATAAAATCATATGATAGCCAAGGGTAGGCTTTTTGGATTAGCTATAAATCAAAGTCTCCTCTTTTCAATAAAGCAGAAGGCTTTACATTTCAAATCTTTACACTACAGATTATTGCTCCCCTTATAAGATGAAAAGAAGCTGCTGCACTAAAAAATAGATCTAGCATCCACTAAAGGCAAGTCTTCCTTTGGAATTACATCCAAAGAAATTGATTCCAAACAAGATCGTCCATGTGAGACAAAGCACCTACACTGCACTCTTAATAGATATTTTTGTAAAGTTATCATCTTAGAAAACATTAAAAGCAGTGGCAAAAAAAAAGAAAAAGCGAAGCTTTGTGAACTATAGTCCATTAGATGAAGAGCCAAAACAAGAATCTCAGTCTCTCAGGGCTTTGATATATTTCAAAATATAGGTGTGAGTTTTTTCTAGCAAATTAAAGTTGCTTTCTTTCTTTTCCCAACCATCCAAATAAATTCACTTTTGGACATCTGATGTGAGATTGAACAAACTCACGTCGTGATGACACCTTTCCCCCTAATGCTCCTCAATCATAAACTGCTATTCTATTTGGAAGCCTTTCTTAACACAGGTCTAAGTGAATCCTGTCAGTGTAGGCAGTCCGATACGACGTCGATATTAGTGGCTAGGTTAACCTCACTGCGGGTATTCTGGAGGTCCCTTGAAGGTGAACGTTGGCGTTCCAACTCACTCTGCCCCTTTTTCTTTTAGCAATTTTCAGTTTAAGTGTAGAGAAAGTTTAGTCAAAATTTCTGCCTGAAATCAATGAAGGTTATGCATTTTCTTAACAGTGAAAATTAGCCAGAATGCAAAGATCATAATGACACCATTTAGCTTCATTTTTATTCTGCTGAACCAACTCCAATAAGAAAACTGGCTATGTTTCACTATTTAACAAATATATCCTAAGGAAATAGTTGGGATAGATTATTACACAGTGTAATTCTTCCTACAAAAAGATTTAAATTTTAAATGATGTGATATAGTAAATCTCTTTAATAAGATTTGCAGACATTAGTAGGTGAATGCTTTCATAATCTATTGAATTAAACTTACTCTTCAAAAATCACCAAGGTAAAGTAGATTTTCAAATGGAGTCAGAAACAAAAGTATAACTGACAAAGATGTATGAGAAAATCACGTAGATAGAAAGTACACCATTAACAATTATCCTCTGTTACAAGTGTGTAACATGTCCACCTTATAACTTCCATCTGTCTCTTCTCCCTTCAGATCTTTCCTTCCTTTTCTCTTGTCCTTCTTCACTCCTTTTCCTTCTAATTTTCTCCCTCTCTCCCCTTTTCTTTTCTTTTGGCAATATTGATTGAAAAGAATCTGGGTGCCCAGCACAGCACTTAGAAAATGTAAATAAAATTTCTCTCATTACAGAGATTTAAAGCTTCTCATAATCCACTGTGACACTCCAAGCACATTCATCTGTCTGTCCTTAAAAATGAAAGAAAACACTCTCCCTTAAAGACACGAATTATTCTTTACTCTCCAATCATTCCTAATAGGACTTGAAAAACCCTCCTCATAAAACTGCTACACTTAGTCTTTCCGAATAAAGGGTACAAGTCTTAATTTATCTAGATCTACCATTCTAGAACATAGAAATCTGTCAGCTCCCTCACTACCACTTCACATATGACAGTACACGAGTTTTATTTATTGTATTCATGCCTGTAACATCAAGTTATAATGGAGAACAGATAACAAATTAATAAATGAAAACTATAGCTAGAGTTCAATTGAGGTACTGGGGGTTAAGATGTAGAATTCCCACCTTCCATGTGAAAGAACTGAGTTATATTCCCAACCAGTATACCTCCTGCTCAGTCACCACCAGTCTATCAGTGGTGAATTGCGTGGTGTTATGATCCTGAACAAGTTTCAGGGGAACATCAGTCTACAATAGACTAGGAACAAAGACCTGGTGATCCAGTTCTGAAAATCAGCTAGCGAAAACCCTATGGATCACATTGGTCTACTTCACAATCAACCGTGGGGATAGTGCAGGGCTGGCAGCACTTCGTTCTATTGTGTGTATGGTCACCATGAGTCAGAGATGAGTTGACAGCAGCTAACAAGAATGATTCAATTATAAAAATAGAATTATTTGCTAACTTAAATAGCACCTTTTAATATTTATCATGAATATCAGTATATGAGAACCATAGCTAGAGTTTTGACTTTCTTTCCTTTTCTTGATTATAAGTAATGGCATGCATCTATCATACAGCAAAGCTCAAGATTTTAAGTAATTGAATGAATTATGAATTATGAAACCCCCCCAACTTCCCAGTTACTAATCTAATCTAGTCAGTACCTAAATTATAGCTTACTAAATGTCTCAGTAATCATTCCTCACCCCACTGAAACTATCACCATCTCTTATCTGGGATTATTGACAAAACTTTCTAATTGGCCTAATCCTCTGTACTCTTCTCTCATCAGTCCATTGCCCATAGTGCCAGAATTTTATTTCTAAATAAAAAATTATATAACCACTATGCCTAAAAGCATCATGCTTGTTAAAGTAAAGGGTCAGCGAAAAAGAAGACCATCAACTAGATGGATTTACACAATGGCTGCAACAATGGCTCAAGCATAATGATTGTGAAGATGGCTTAGGACCAGGCAGTGTTCCTTTCTGTTGTACATGAGGTTGTTATGAGTCGGAACCAACTCTACAGCACCTAACAACAACATGCTTAGAAACACCCAATAGATTTCAGATGCCAGATCAAGTCCAGATGTCTTACTTAGCATGATAGCTTAAGTCCTTCCTATTCTAATTCCAGCTACATTTACTACTTGATTCTCTATATTCATTGTTCCAAACTAGCCAAAGAATGTGATAAAAAGTATCACATTCTTTGATGGTTTTATGAGTTTGCATATTTCTATTTCCTTTTTTGGGGTGTCCTTCTTGTGCATTTCCTCCTGATGAACACTTGATTACCATATTTTGAGATTCAGTCCAAATATCAACTCAGTTGTGAAGTCTTCTCCAGGCCAGCCCTTTTGTTTTCACCCACACTACCATAGTCACTGAGGAGTTTGTACTATAATTATTAGATTCCATGCCTGTCTCTCACAAAACAAGTTCAGCTATGCAGAGACACCACTCTCAAAAGCAGGGAATATTTGTGTACTCTTTGCATATTATTCACTTAGTATAAGACTTGGTCAGCAACCTGTCAAAAAATATATTGTATGTAATCCCAATTTAAATTGTAATTGATGTATGTAAGCAGAGTCCATAGTCTCCATCATAATTTGTCAAATTGATACATATAATTGCATGATGATTAAATATGTACTTCAGGTAACAAGTTGCAGTTGTAATTTGTCTAATCTACATATACATATAAGTAGAATTAAAAAGCACTTCCATTCATTTCTGTTCTAATTTCAAAGTGGTGAAAACACAATTCACTGACTTAAGCTGTATTATATATTTATCATCAGACTGGGAACAAAATGTTGACTCCCATGTGAAGACATTGCTTGCAGAGACAAAACGATTATATAAACTAAAGCAAAACTATAATTTAGATGCAAAGCATTCATTAACAGCATGTAACGCAATAGAGGAGATTGTAACATTATCAAGAATTATTAACAAAATAGACATTGAGAATATATATATATATATAAAAGGAAAATTAACAACTAATTTCTTGGGGAAAATGTTCAAAATTTCAATTCCTTGAAGAATAAAAGATTTTATAACTTACTCTATCATCTGAGTAAAAACTAGTATATGAATTATGAATAAAGATTATTTCAATGGTAAACATCTTTAGAAGCTTATAGAATTATAATTTATAGCACTGTTTGTTTATGATATTAGCATTAATATTAGTCTTTCAGCAAGTTTAATGTCTTGTTCATGTATCCACCATAGAGAATGAATATTTATTCCTAAAGTAACCACACAGGGACCTTAAATATCTACTAATGTATAATGCAAGTAACTTGAATTGTGGTGGATAGTGCAGAAACAGATTAGAATGAGGCCTCCAGAACAGCGCTAACTATGAATCTATTTGAAAGCATTGTAATCACAGTTTAATAATCCCCCATTGGTCCATATGGAGGCACTAATCTATGAAGTTCCTTGGAAAGGTTGCAAAGCTTAAGACAAGAATATTTTATTTTGACAATTTTTGTATTTGCCTATTTGATGGCCATATGTGAGTGTGGGGGGGGTACTTTTGGTATTGCACTGCTGTCCATAACAAAGATGTAAAACCAAAGATGTAAAGAGGTCCATAAAAAGAAAAAAGGGGAACTACATTGCCTTGATGTACTGACTTTCATTTTGAAAGATCACACGGCAGCTTTTTACAGTTTTAACAACCTGACATACAGAGATCACTTCAACCTCAGCTGAAATACAATCAGCCTAGGGGTGAAACTCACCTGTTATTAAACTGCCGCTCGCAGCACTACAAAATAATTTAGTACAGAAGATAAAAGAGAAGGTCAAACCTCATTAAAGCTTCCAGGAGAAGTTACCACAGGGCTGGTGAATTTGGGGGAAGAACTGGTTGCAGCCCCAAGTGAAACTATATCATTTGACAGAGAAGATGACATCAAAAAAAATTCATTCTACCTTCTCTCAGTGAAAAGGAAGTAGATACAGGACCTATTCAGTAAAATGCAAATAGTCATACCTTGTGTAGCTTCATCTCGACCTTCCTCCTCCGCTCCCTCTCCATCCCAGTGTTAGCTTTGTGACTGGTGCAGTGGTGGAAAAGGACCTATACTTTCTCTCAGATAAGTAAGAAATTACACACACACACAAAAAAATTTTATTATTGTTAGAACATGAGTTTGAAAGGGCTTATGGTGATTAGATTTAATCACAAATAAGGAAACCTTGGCCACATGGCTTTAAATGACCTCTTGAGGTAACACACAAGCTCCATAAGAAATGCTCACTGATATTTCTTTATGTTCCTTCAGATTTCACTCATCGGACTGAATAGGATTCCAGCACCATGTAGAGGATGTTGTTGTTGTTGTGTGCCGTGAAATGGATTCCAACTCATAGTGACCCTATAGGGCAGAGCAGAACTGCCCCATAGGATTTCCAAGGAGTGGCTGGTGGATTTGAACTACCAGCCTTTTGGTTAGCAGTCTGAACTCTTAACCACTTCACCACCAGGGCCTCATGTAGGGGATGAACGAGCCAAATATTACTAATAAATTCACAGATGTTAAGAATTGCATTTTCTCAATTTCTTCACTTGTATACCAATCAGCGTTTCCTTCTAATGTTCAAAAATTCGGAAACAATTTCTGAAGCGAAGATTCTTGATGGATTAGTTTGTAGATACAAATATTATATGCTAATCTTACCAGGAAAAGCCATTCTTTTTAAGAAACACAAACATATGGACCTCATAACTGTAGTAATACACTAGGAAGAGGAAAATAGAGACGTGTTAGTTGTGAGCACCCCATGAGTAGACTGCTTATAAGCAGTCAGTCTGAAAATTCAGATCACCTCACTTGAGGAAAGATTGAGTACAGACACTCTAATGAGGAGTTTGTAATGGCTGCTTGCCAAGAAATCAGTCAACTGGTCTCCTTTGGAGTCTAGGCTAGTGAAAAATGGAGCTAAGGCTCTTTCGACCTCATTCCCCAGAGACTTCTGACCTATTGAAGGGACAATAGTGAAGAACGCTAACTCTGAGTTGACAGTAATACATTCCAGGTTAGGTATGATTCACTGGGGAGGAATGTGATGCCCATGTCTCTAGTTTTTTTGTTTTTTTTAATCCAAAATAAATAAATAAAAATTAAATATAGTAAATTAGGAAACCCTGGCGGTGTAGTGGTTAAGTGCTATGGTTGCTAACCGAAGGGGTCAGCAGTTCGAGTCTGCCAGGCGCTCCTTGGAAACTCTATGGGGCAGTTCTACTCTGTCCTATAGGGTCGCTATGAGTCAGAACCGACTCGACAGCACTGGGTTTGGTTTTTTTTTGGTTTATAGTAAATTACCGGTTTAATATTTTCTGGGAAAACTCCCTGAGTTTTCTTTGCAGACCATCTGTCTTATAGTCAGATCCTAGCTACTGATACCTTGATGAACTTAAAAGTAGTTTGTTCTTGATGATTAATCTTTGAACATGATTCCCTCTGTTTAGATTTGTGTCCATTCCACCCCTGTCCTTCTGGAGCAATTCTACTTGTTGCTTATTAGAACATCCTTCCAGACATATACTCTGTCAAAACTTTGTTCATCCTTCTATGTAAAAGTTGCTGTACTGTATTTTTAGGTAAAGATTTTATTGAATCTTTAATACACACAGAAAATTATAGCAAGGTATGGTTTTCACATCATGAAAACACCTATGTGAACCCTACTCAAATAAAGAAATAGCATAGTACCAGCCTACAAGAGCACCACCTGTGTCCTCTTCCAATAATTAGTGCCTTCTCCCTGAAAATAGCCATATCTTAATGTTTAACACCACAGATTAGATTCCGTATGAAATGGCATCATAGATTATGTAATCTTTTGTGTCTGTCTTCTTTCCATTATGTTCTTGAAATTAATCTATACCAGTACAGGTAGTTCTAACTTGGTTATTCTCTTGCTGTGTCACATTTGATTAAATGAATACATTCTATCCCAATCTATATATCCATTTTGAAGATGATGGAGTCTGGTTTCAAGTTTTTGATCATTATAAATAATATGGCTATAAACATCCTTGTCCATATTCTGTAACTATTTCTGATGTGTTCCATATTTATGATATTGGGGTTGTAAGAGATATTTACATTTGGCTTTAGTAGAAACGGAAACCTATTGGTGTAGTGGTTAAGTGCTTGACTGCCTACCAAAAAGTTGGCAGTTCAAATCCACCAGGTGCTCTTTGAAAACTCTTTGGGTCAGTTCTACTCTGTCCGATAGAGTTGCTATGGGTCAGAATCAACTGGATGGCAGCGGGTTTTTTTTTAGTAGAAACTAACCATACTGGGTTAACCAAGTGTTTTCCAAACATGTTGTAATGTTTTCTATATCTATCTACTGTGTTTGAGGAGCCCTGGTGGCAGCATCTAAGAGACTGGCTGCTAGCCAAAAGCTCGGCAGTTCAAATCCACCAGCTGCTCCTTGGGAACCTGATGGGGGCAGTTCTACTGTCCTTTCGGGTCACTATGAGTTGGAATTGATTCGGCAGCAATGAATTTGATTTGGTTTGTAGTGTCTGAGAGTTCTATTTGTTCCATAACCTTGAAAATTACCATATTTATTTTTTAAATTTTTTATCAAAGTAAAAATTGTTACAGATGAAAAATCAAATAGTAAAAAAAAAAAAAAAAAAGAGGTTTATAATTAAAAACGAAAATACCCAGTTCTAAGAGTTATGCGTACTGTTTATGCTTGTCATGTATAACTTCATTGTCAGGTCTTCTAGCGGCAACTTAAATTTCTGCTATAACTTAGAGCATTTATATAAAACCACCTTTTACATTTCCCCATTTCTTTCAGTTTACTTAGGACTAAAGTATATTATGTATTGTCCAAACTGGTACACTTTTGAGAGTAAAAGACAGTGCTGACTAGATGGTACTGTTTTGAGCAAACTTACCACCATAAATCAGAGTCAACTTGATGGCAACTTTTTTTTGTTCTGTTTTGTTTGTGATAAGGTCTCTAATTTTCCCTCAAAACTTCAAATACCATACTCTACTTTTTATTCCATCAACCATAGGGCATATATTTCTTCTCTTCTAACTTTATAATATGAGGGCATTTTTGCTTCCATATTTCATCTTCATCCTCCTTTATTTCTTATGTCTCTCTATCAATGATATTCACACCCGTACTTGTATTTTGTCAGTGTTGACTAAATCTGCATTACATTATCATTGTTGTTTTGGTTAGGCGCTGTCGAGTTAGTTCTGAGTCACACATGATGAGTCTACATATAACAGAATGAAATGTTGCTCAGTCCTACACCATCCTCACAATAGTAGGTATGTTCGAGCCCATTGTTGCAGCCACCGTGTCAATCCATCTCATTGAAGGTCTTCCCCTTTTTCACTGGCTCTCTATCATGATGCCCTTCTCTAGGGACTGGTCCCTCCTAAAAACAAGCTCAAAGTATGTGAGACAAAATCTTCCCATTCTCACTTCTAAAGGGCATTCTGCCTGTAGTTCTTCAAAGACAACTATGTTTGCTCTTCTGGCAGTCCATTCGATATTCTTCACCAACACCATAATTCAAATGATGTGTCAATTCTTCAGTCTTCCTTTTTCACTGCCCAGCTTCACCAATATTAAACCGAAACCAAACCTATTACTTTCAAGACCGTTGTGACTCAAAGTGACTCTATAGGACAAAGTATAACTGCTCCATACAGTTCCAAGAAGAAGCAGGTAGAGTCAAGATGTTGACATTTTGGTTTGCAGCCAAGCTCTTTACAACTGCACCACCAGGGCTCCATCAAAGAATGTTAAGTCCTCATAAATCATATAGAAACTGATTAAATCTCTCTCTCTCTTTTTTATTTTTTTACTTAAGGGAGAAGTAGTGTGCTGTTTATATTTCCTTCTCTATAGGAAAAAATTGTCAGGGCCCTGTAAAACTCAAGGCAGAATGTTATCAGAGTCACAGGTGGATGCTTTCTTTTTTTCTTTATTTCACCATTTTTCTTTACCATGTTGCTGTTGTTGTTAGGTGTTGTTGAAACGGTTCCTACTTATAGTGACCCCATGTACAACGGAAAGAAACACTGCCCGGTTCTGTGCCATACTCAGAATTCTGGTTATGCTTGAGCCCACTGTTACATCCACTGTGTCAATTCATCTTGTGGGTCATCTTCTTTTTCGCCGACTGTCTACTTTACCAAGCATGATGTCCCTCTCCAGGGAATGGTCTCTCCTGATAACATGTCCAAAGCATGTGAGACATAGTCTCCTATCCTTAATTCTAATGGCTATTTTGGTTGTACTTCTTCCAAGATAGATTTTTCATTCTTCTGGCATTTCATGTTTTATTCAATATTCTTCACCAACACTGTAATTCAAAGGCATCAATTCTTCTTCCGTTTTCCTTATTCATTGTTTAGCTTTCACATGCATATGAGGCAATTGCAAACACCATGGCTTACAACAGGGGTCCCTTAGTCCTTAACGTGACATCTTCGCTTTTCAAAACTTTAAAGGGTTCTTTTGCTTCAGAGCAGTCCAGTACAATGCATTGCCTGATTTCTTGACTGCTGCTTCCATGGACGTTGATTGTGGATCCAAGTAAAATGAAATCTTTGACAACTTCAGTATTTTCTCTGTTTGTCACGATATTGCTTATTGGTCCAATTTTGAGTATTTTTCTTTTCTTCATGTTGAGATGTAATCCATACTGACGGCTGTGGTTTTTGATTTTCATCAAAAGTGCTTCACGCCCTCTTCACTTTCAGCAAGTAAGGTTGTGTCATCTGCATAACGCAGGTTGTTAATCAGTCTTCCTCCAATCCTATAGTCCAGCTTCTCAGATTGTTTGCTCAATATACAGATTGAATAAGCATGGTGAGAGGATACAATACTGATGTACAATTTTCTTGACTTAGAACCAAGCAGTATTCCCTTGTTCTGTTTGAATGACTCTCTTGGTCATTGTACAGGTTCCTCATAAGAACAATTCTGGAATTCTCATTCTTTTCAATTTTATCCACAATTTGTTAGGATCCACACAGTCAAATGCCTTTGAATGATCAATAAAACATAAGTAAATGTAGTCCTGGTAGTCTTTGGTTTCAGCCAAGATCCACCTGACATTAGCAATAATATTCCTTATTCCATGTCCTCTTCTGGACCCTGCTTGAATGTCTGGCAGTTCCCTGTTGATGTATTGCTACGACCACTTTTGAATGATCTCCAGTAAAATTTTTCTTGTGTGTGATATTAATGATATTGTTTGATAATTTCTGTAATCTGTTCGATCAGATTTCTTTGGAATGTGTACACATATGGATCTCTTCCAGTCAGTTGGCCAGGTAGCTGTCTTCCAAATTTCTTAGCATAGACGAGTGAACACCTCCAGTGCTGCATCTGTTTGTTTTAACATCTCAATGGGTACTTCATCCATCCCTGGAGCTTTGTTTTATGCCAATGCCTTCAGTGCAGCTTGGACTTCTTTCAGTACCATTGGTTCTTGATAACATGCTACCTCCTGAAATGGTTGAACATCAACCAATTATTTTTGGTGCTGTGACTCTGTGTATTATTTCCATCTTCTTTTGTTGCTTCCTGAGTTGTTTAGTACTTTCCCTATAGAATCTTTCAATATAACAACTAGAGGCTTGAAGTTTTTCTTCAGTTCTTTCAGCTTCAGAAATTCTGAGCGTATCCTTTCCTTTTGATTTTCTTTCTCCAGGCCTTTGCATATTTTATTTATGATGTCCTTGATGTCATTCCACAGCTAGTAGGGCCTTTGGTCATTAGTGTTCAAAGTGTCAAACCTATCCTTGAGAGAGTCTCTAATTTCAGGTGGGATGTACTCGAGGTTATACTTGGATGTCGTGGACTTGTTCTAATTTTCTTCAATTTCAACTTGAACTTGCATAAGACAGTTCCACAGTCAGCCCACGGCTTTGTTACAACTGACCATATTGAGTTTTTCCATTGTCTCTTTCCACAGATGTAGTTGATTTGATTTCTGCGTATTCCACCTGGCAAAGTCTACATGTATAGTCACCATTTATGTTGGTGAAAAAAGGTATTTGCAATGAAGAATTCATTGGTCTTGCAACATTCTATCATGTGACCCCCAGCATCATTTCTATCTTCAGAGCCGTATTTTACAACCACCAATCTTTCTTCATTTCCAACTTCCCCATTCCAATTGCCAGTAATTATCAATGCAACTTGATGGCATGTTTGATCAACTTCAGACTGCAGAAGTTGGTAAAAATCTTCAATTTCTTCATCTTTTGCCTTAGCGGTTGGTGAGTAAATCTGAATAATAGTCATATTAACTGGTCTTCCTTGTAGGCATGTGGATATTATCCTATCACTGATAGTGTTGTACTTCAGGATAGATAATGAAATGTTCTTTTTGGTGATGAATGCAGCACTATTCCTCTTCAATTTATCATTACAGCCATAGTAGACCATATGACTGTCCAATTCAAAATGTTCAAAATGTATTCTATTTCATTTTTGATGGTTTCTAATATTCCTAGATTCATACTTCTTACTGTCCAGGTTCTGATGACCAATGGATTTTTTCAGCTGTTTCTTCTCATTTTGAGTAGTGACACATCAACAAATGAAGGTCCTGAATGCTTGACTCCATCCACATCATTAATAACTACAAGGGTATTTTTATAAAAAATAATAAATTTCTGCTGAAATTCTGCACAAAAAAATTTATAGGCAGTCATTTTTGTGCCACCCCTCTGACAGTTTCACCCAGTGCAGTCCAATCCTCCACACACCTCTATTGACACCACTGTATCCTGTTATGCTTTCCTCTCATTCTCCTCTAAATAGGGAGTTTTTACTTTTAAGCCTAATGCTTTGCTGTAATTTTAATGTGGACTCAGAAGGTAAATTTCATGCAGCCATCTTGAACCAGAAGCCTGCCATCTTGACACAGAAGTTTTAATTATCTACTGACATTCCTTTCTGTCCTACTAGATTGAGTTATGAAAAAAGAAAAAAGCAAATCTAATTATCTTTGTTACCCATGCCTGCTCAATGAATTTTGACTATGTCATCTCATTTACTATGTACTAGCTATATTTTTAACCCATTTACTTAAAACTTGTGACTTTTCCCAGTCAGTATTTATAGATTGTATAAATTCTTAAGTTCATTAAGAACCTATCACTGACATATTTTCACAGAAATAGAAAAAATTTACTTAAAATATCTCATTTATATAAATCAGTATGTATTAAGAGCAAGTGGCAAATAAAGGCCTAAAGTAAAAGAAGTAGAATTAGGATTAGCTTTCAGATATGTTCAACAAAATATGAATTGATTTATAAGATTCTTTCTCTTCCTGCAACTTGATATAATTTTGCAAATATCTCCTCAAAATAGTTTTCTAGTTCTACAATTTTATAGTTCTGTGATTTATATGAACAAAACTTTTTAAAAAATATACTTAATATGAAATTATGGACTGTGGTTACAAATTGTTGTTGATAAATTAACAGTATTTTAAAATGATTTCTGTAAAAAAAATAGAAGATTTTAATTTAGATGCTCATATTATAATCATGGGAACCCTGTTGGCACAGTGGTTAAGAGCTCAGCTGCTAATCAAATGTTGGCAGTTCAAAGCCACCAGCTGCTCCTTGGAAGATTCTATGTGGCAGTTCTACTTTGTCCTACAGGGTCGCTATGAGTTGGAATCAACTTGATGGCAATGGGTTTGAGTTGGTTTTATTATAATCATTGCTGATTATTATGCAGTTATTTGACTTACCTTCTAGTAAAATAAGAATCTGCACCAGAAAATACCATTATAACTTCAAGTTGTAGAAAATCAGACCCAACTTTCAGCATGTCTGAATAAAAACTAAGGATTTTCTAGAAGGCTCTTCATGGCCCTCATTGTCGGTTTCAGATGAGATATTAATGCCCAGACCATGCATTTTGTATTAGTTTGAAAGGCTGGATTTTCATCTAGGCATGATCAGTAAGGGGCAGACAAAATCCAAAGAACATTTTTTACAATGGCAAGCAAAGCCATCAGACAAGAGTCCTGTGAGTCTTACCAATTTAATGCCAGTGTAAATGACAGTGTAAACTCTATTTCACTCTATATGCTGGAACCCATTAAGTTCAAGTGAGCAATAAAAACCTACTTTCAAACTCATCTATCCCTGTGAATAATGAGTATAAAATACTCTTCTTTTTTTCTAAAACAAATGTATCTTGAAAGGCAATAAGGCCGGATAATAATTTTTTTAATGTTTTCTTTTAAGGAAGAAAAGGAAATCTTATGAATGCTACCAGATTATATTATTTAAGTTCTTCCTCTTTATGATGAAAATACGTTACAGTTGTATCCTAGCTGTTAGATCAATTGTATAAACTTTCCCACAATTGTAAGACAACAAATCCACGAGGAATTCAAAATATCATAGAAGAATCATGCAGTAAGGCTAGCTTATCCATTGTGTGAAGTATAACTATGTGTAAAAGAATATTTCAGGTAATTCAGACAACAACTTAATTTTCCTTTTGTGTATGTATGTGTGTGTGTGGTAGTTCATACTGCAGCAAAAATTTAAAAAAAATTAAATGCAGCACCAATATGATAGCATTTATCATTTACTACATTAGACACATTTAAAAAAAATAAAAGTGTAAAATTATGGCAAGAATGTGATGAAATAGGTATACTTATCCTCTGTGGGCAAGAGGGTAAATTATTAGAAAATTTTTTATTACTTCATTTCTTTATTTATTCCTAGTGCTCTGTCATGGATTGAATTATGTCCCCCACGCCCCCAAAATGTGTGTATCAACTTGGTTAGGCCATGATTCCCAGTATTCTGTGGTTGTACTCCATTTTGTGATTGTAATTTTATGTTAAATGGGTTAGGGTGGGATTGTAACACCACCCTTACCCAGGTCAGATCTGTGATCCAATGTAAAGGGAGTTTCCCTGGGGTGGTGCCTGCACCACCTTTTATCTCTCAAGAGATAGAAAGGAAAGGGAAGCGAGTAGAAAGCTGAGGACATCGTACCACCAAGAAAGTAGCACCAGGAGCAGCGCCATCCTTCCGATGGAGTCCCTGCACCTGAGAAACTCCTTGATCAGAGGAAGGTTGAGGAAAAGATCTTCCTCCAGAGCCGACAAAGAGAGAAAGCTTTCCTCTGGAGCCGACATCCTGAATTTGTGCTTGTAACCTACTAGCCTGTGGGCTTGTAGCCTACTAGCCTGTGGGCTTGTAGCCTACTAGCCTGTGGGCTTGTAACCTACTAGACTGTGAGAGAATAAATTTCTCTTTGTTAAAGGCATCCACTTGTGGTATTTCTGTTACAGCAGCACTAGATGACTAAGACATGCTTTATTTGAAATCTTTAGGGCCCTCTTTGTCATACTTTTAAAGTGTGACCAGTCAGAATGGCAGCCTGTTCTTCTTCATCCAGAGGTAACACGTATGAGGGAGGCAAAGACATGGATTTGAATCTAGATTTGTGTTTTGCTAAAGGTGTTAAGAAGCAAGCGAGAGGTAAGGAGTTTGATGTTGCATCCAAGGAGGTAAAAGTAATGAATGATTAACCATGGAATTTAAATAAGGAGGAAAGGAAGTAGGTGAGAAGTCAGAGGGTCAGTGAAAGGTGGAGAATCAATAAATTTTACATTCTGGTAAGGTCATAGGATTGGTGGAGTTAGGCTTCAAGTGAGAGGAACCTGGAAAGATTGGAAAGTGGCTAGTGTGATAATTGAAAAAGAGATTATGGAAGGGTGAAGCTATTAGTGACACCATTGTTTGTAATTTGAAATATTTTCGTAGTCTACTTAGTGCCTATATGCCCTATTCCCTCCCACTTGTTTATGATGGATATATCACTCCCCCTCCAGTCTGTTTTCCATGATTCAGACACATTCTTCTTTTTCATGAAAGACTATACCGTATTTTTTTTTTTTCTCATAGTACTTGTTTTTCCTTCTGCTTGGACCACTTTTGTTGCCTTTTTTTCTTTTTTTAACTGATGACATTACTTCTTATTTCACTGGAAAAATAAAAGAAATGAGAGAAAAAATCTCTGTAAGATCCACTCACTCTATCAACCCATCTATCATTTTTTGTGTCCTGCTGTGTTTGCTCCTATTAGCAAGATGAACCACCCTTGCAGTCAGGAAAGGCCAGGCTCTCTGCTTATGCACTAACTGCCTTCTTCTTGTCCATTCAAGGTCAATCTCTCTAGTGAGTCTCATCTTATTCCCCTGCATCATAATATTTTCCCTCTTTACTAGAGTTTTTCATCAGAATACAAAGATGCTGATATTTCTCCTATTTAAAAGATTTAAAAAACATATGAAAAAAAACTTTTAACTCATATTTTCTACCAGTATCTACTTCATGCTGAAGATTCCTGCATTTAAATCTCTAACCTTGTTCTTCCATCTCATCTCCCAACTTGTATATTCATCTGGATTCTATGTATTCAAATGGATATGTACGTGAATGTCTAATAAACCCATTGCTGTCGAGTTGATTCTGACTCATAGTGACTTATAGACACAGTAGAACTGCCCCATGGGGTTTAAAAATGTTCAAACTGAAGTCCTGCTCTTTTCCCAAAACCTGCTTATCTTCTTATTTCCCTATTTCAGTTACTGTTTCCCGTCTTTTCAGTTGTTCAGGCCACAATCTTAGGGTGATCCCTGAGGTTGCTCCTTCTCTCTCATCCTATATTTAATCTGTCAGTAAATTCTACTGGCTACATTTTCAAAATAGATCCAGACTTCCATCAGTTCTCCCTACTAGCACTGCTTCTTCTCTGATTTAAGCCAACGTTCTCTCTCACTTGGATTATTTTAATAGCCTTTTACTTGGCCTGCTTGCTCCCATTCTTGTCCACTACATTCTATTCTCAATACAATCTTCTTGTACTACAGCCACACTGAACCTCCCTCTATTTCTTCACCGTTATTGTTTCTCTGCTCTTATCTTTCCCTGTGACTCATTTTAACTTTCTTCAAGGCTGTTTTCAATAGTAGCCTTCTCAGTTATCTTTCTGACTACCGTATTTAAAATATTAACCTTTCTATCCTCATCTTCTATCTATCCTCTTTCCCTGCTTTAGTTTTCTCTTTGATAGCTTCTGTCTGACTGTGGAAATTTATTTTTATTTGTTTACTTTTTGGTCCTGGTAGTTTGCTGGACGAGGACAAAAATACTCTCTATTTTGCTCACTGATGTATCCCATGTGCTCATAGAATGACTGTCACATAGTAGGTGCTCAACAAGTATCTGTTGAATAAACTATGAAAGGTTATGAGAAAATATTTGCTTATAATATAAAGAAACATGTTATTACTTAACCTTGTAAAATCTTATATGGAAAAGAGAGTGAAAGGAAAATCACCATGTTAGTCAGTGTGTATCTTTTAGCTGAGACTATAAGGGCATTTTTTTCTTCTTTCCTTTTTTACCTCCCAACAGTTTCCATAAAATAAATATGTGTTATTTTGATTGTCTTAGTTATCTAGTGCTGCCGTATCAAAAAATATACACGTAGAGAGAGAGAGAGTCTGGGTGGTGAAGTGGTTAAGAGCTATGGTGAGCTACAGCTGCTAGGCAAGAGGCTGACAGTTCAAATCCATCAGCTGCTTCTTGGAAACCCTATGGGGCAATTCTACTCTGTCGTATACGGTCGCTACGAGTTGCAATCATCTCAACAGCAACGAGTTTGTTTTATATATATATATATATATGTATGTATGTATGTGTGTGTGTATATATATATATACATTCCTGCAAGTCTGTCAGTTTGTCATACTGTGGGGGCTTGTGTGTTGCTGTGATGCTGGAAGCTATGCTACAGGTATTCAAATACCAGCAGGGTCACCCTTGGCAGACAGGTTTCAGGTGAGCTTCCAGACTAAAACAGACTAGGAAGAAGGACTCGGTGGTCTACTTCTGAAAAGAATTAGCCAGTGAAAACCTTATGAATAGCAGCGGAACACTGTCTGGTATAGTGCTGGAAGATGAGCCCCTCAGGTTGGAAGGCCTTCAAAATATGACTGGGGAAGAGCTACATGTCCAAAGTATATAAGAAGTAGACTCACCATCCTTGCTTCTAAGGAACATTCTGGCTGTACTTCTTCCAAGACAGACTTGTTCATTCTTTTGGCAGTCCATGGTATATTCAATATTCTTCACCAATAGCACAATTCGAAGACGTCAATTCTTCTTCAGTCTTCCTTATTCATTGTCGAGTTTTCACATGCGTATGAGGCGATTGAAAACACTATGGATTGGGTCAGGTGCAACTTTGTCTTCAAGGTGACTGACATCTTTGCTTTTCAACACTTTAAAGAGGTCTTTTGCAGTAGAGTTGCCCAATGCAATGCATCTTTTGATTTCTTGACTGCTGCTTCCATGGGTGTTGACTATGGATCCAAGTAAAATTAAATCCTTGACAACTTCTATCTTTTCAGTTTATTATGATATTGTGTATTGATCCAGTTGTGAGGATTTTTGTTTTCTGTATGTTGAGGTGTAACCCATACTGAAGGCTGTGGTCTTTGATCTTCATCAGTGCTTCAAGTCCTCTTCACTTTCAGCAAGCAAGGTTGTGTCATCTGCATAACACAGGTTGTAATGAGTCTTCCTCTAATCCTGATGTTAATGAGTCCTTCTACAATCCTGATGCCCCATTCTTCTTCCTATAGTCCAGCTTCTCAGAGCATTTGCTTGGCGTATGGATTGAATAAGTATGGTGGAAGGGTACATTCCATGTTCCAATTATTAATGGATGTTTGCAGCTGTTTCTTCTCATTTTGAGTCATGCCACATCAGCAAATGAAGGTCCTGAAAGCTTGACTCCATCCACATCATTACGGTCAACTCTACTTTGAGGAGGTAGCATTTTTTTATTTATCTAGGCACAGATCAATGGACAGATGCCATTTATAGAAGTAAAATAACAATGCAAAATAAAAGACATTATTGTTCTAAGGCATTCATTTCCAGTGTGTTATATTTTTAATTATCCAAAGACAATATTAGGATATGTTTTGGATTTAGGGTATTAGCAAATATAAACATCAATACAATGCTTAAGTATAGTTAAAACTAATAATAATCCAGCATTATATTTTACTGATAGCATGATATGAACTAGAGTGCTAATACTTTAATTACATTTTAAAAAGCACCATGGTTCATTTTCTGTGCTGCATTGTATCATGTAGTGAGGTATCATTTCTACATATCACGTAAAAAGGCTCAGCAAGAAGATGGGAATAAAATGATGGCTTCACCCCCCCTGCAGGTTAGAGATTAATAAAACACTCCTTTCTTTAGAAGATGAGAACATTCCAGTCAACTGACTTTTCTTAGTTAAAATCTGTCTAAACATTTTTTTTTTTTTTAGTTTTTCATTCATTCATCTACATGCGGAAAACATTTCCTGACCTCTACAGACATGTTATCAGCAGGGATCAATCCCTGGAGAAGGACATCATGCTTGGTAAGGTAGAGGGTCAGCGAAAAAGAGGAAGACCCTAAATGAGGTGGACTGACACAGTGGCTGCAACAATGGGCTCAAGCATAGCAACAATTGTGAGGATGGCACACAACTGGGCAGCATTTTGTTTTGTTGTACATACGGTCACAGGGTTGCTATGAGTCAGAACCACCTCAAGGACACCTAACAACAACAACATGGACTAAGCACTGTGCTAGGCACTAGAGACAAAAACCTTAATTAAAAAAAAAAAAAAAAAGAACTGTGCCTCAAGGAGTTTTAGGCAAGAGGGAAATGAGTATATGAGTATGTCATTCAATGTAGTATAGTAATCACTATGATAGAAGTTTTTGCAAGTTTCTGCTACGTGAGTAGAAGAGCTCCTGAAGCCAGAGAGTTAGATGCAGAAATTCCTTCCTACTGGAACTGAAATGATCTTCTCAGTATGTACAGTACACTCAAGGGCACTGATCTCGAAATAATATAGAATCATCAGGATATTCATTTGACAGTTGGTTGAATATCAATTTTTACAGACTTGTCCACTATTGCATTACTTTGTGATGTATGTGATTATTTATGGTTTTCCATTTGTGTATGCACCCGGAATGCTGACAAGGAAAGAGACCACTTCAAAAGATTTTTATTACTTCTTCTCAGATATAAGATTTATGTCCAAAAATAAGTACAGATAGAGGGGCAGTTGGCTCAGAAAAATAAATTAGAGCCTGTGCAGTCCCTGTGAGTCTAGACTTGCCTGAGGATTGCACCAAATTGAGTATCTGCAAGAGAGATTCTTACATGAAACATGGAGCGAAACTGTGCGTTAGAAATGGCTGTCAGTGAGGTGCTGCTGCCATAGACTTCCTCCTTTGGAATAGGCAAAGCTCGGCATTAAGTGATGGAAAAAAAGTAATTTCAAAGTGCAACTTTCAAATATCTACTATGGAAGTGATAGCAAAAAAGGTACTACTTCGTTTAAAAATGTATTTCCCAATAAGCTTGTTCTTCTTTAAAATAATTTAAATATGTTTTCTAAATACTTGCTCATCCAAAACCAAATCAAACCCATTG
Source organism: Loxodonta africana (assembly GCF_030014295.1). Classification (NCBI taxonomy): domain Eukaryota; kingdom Metazoa; phylum Chordata; class Mammalia; order Proboscidea; family Elephantidae; genus Loxodonta; species Loxodonta africana. The sequence continues at coordinate 175,603,808 of NC_087344.1, forward strand.
CCATCAAGTCAATTTCAACTCATAGCGACCCTATAGGACAGAGTAGAACTGCCCCATAGAGGGCCTGGTGGATTGGAACTGCTGACCTTTTCGTTAGCAGTTGTAGCTCTTAACCACTACACCAACAGGGTTTCCTACTTGCCCAGAGGCAATTAAAATTTATCTGTATGCTGCATGTATTACTCTGGGCTGGGCAGGAATGGCACAGTAAAAGCAGATTCAGATTGTACCCTCAGAAAGTTTATAGTCTGAGAGAGAAGATATAACCTGCACACAAAGTAGCACAGCATAAAATAGAGACCTGCCACCAAGGTTTAGAGGAATATTCAAGAATAAGACTTAAAGTCTTTCATAGTCTCCATTATTGTACACTGAACTACATCCATGTTTAATTACTGAATTTTGGTAATTCACTACATACGGTTTTAAGCTTATACATATATATATGCAAAAAAATGTATATTGTTAACAGGCAAAATAACCTCTTTTCACTTCAGCATCTCCCTTTCCAGAAGCCTATTCCCATGACAGAGGTCTCTGGGCCATGCAAAAGGTTTGAGCTTGACTACTGACTGAAAAGTTGGCAGTTTGAATACACCCAGTAGCACCATAGAAGTAAGGCCTGTCTGGCTACTTCTGTAAGATTACAGCCATCGAAAATTCTGTGAAGCAATGTTCTACTCTGACACACGCATGAAGTCATCATGAGTCAGAATCAACTCAATGGCAATGGGTTTGGGTTTTATTCCGATGATAAACACCCCTTGCTTTCAAGCCCATGCATACCTAAGACCACTGGATCTAAGTCTAACTCGTGTGATAATAAGTCCTGGAGTGCAGTGCCTAAGGGTTGGCTGCTAATAAGAGCTTGGCAGTTTGAATATACCAGCTGCTCCTTGGAAACCCTATGGGGCAGTATTAGTGGTTAAGTGCTATGGCTGTGAACCAAAGGGTCGACAGCTAGAATCCACCAGGCGCTCCTTGGAAACTCTATGTGGCAGTTCTACTCTGTCCTGTAGGGTCGCTATGAGTCGGAATCGACTCAACGGCATTGGGTTTGGTTTTCTTTGGTTTATAGTATTGCTACGAGTCAGAATTAGCTCGATGGCAATTTATTTATTTATTTATTTTGTTTACCATGGGTACTTATTTATTTGTCTGAGAATCACTAATAAATAGTAAGCTCCTTTACACATAGACTGTTTCCTGTTCACATAAAAATCTTTTTTGCATAGCTCATTTTCTGGTACATAATAAATGTTCAATAAATAATTGTTGAATGGATTAACCGTTTTCCCAGTTGTTTGTATTCACATGTGTGCAACACATACGAACAACTATTCAAAGACTTGCATACAATATATTATATGATTATTCATTATATGTATACTAAAATAAGGATAACACCTACGTTTAGAGATTCAGGGTGAAAATGAAAGTGATATATTCGTGATTTCCAATATAATAAAACTTGTGGTATTGTAATTTTATATAGGGTTTTATTCTTCTTAGCAAGTTTAGGAGACTAAAAAAGTATTTAAAGTTCTTTTAATTGACAAGGATTTGTTAGTATAAGATATTTATTTAGAAAATTAAAAGATTGCTCTTTAGGTTACGCTCATGTGGTTTGCATTTGGGTCACCTGATATGCACCCAAAGACTAGCAATGTGGCAGCAAGTGAGAGAAAACCATAACAGAAGGATTTACCACAGGCAGGTGCCAGGCAGTCTGGCTTTTTCAGACAAACGGGAAGGGGTGTCATGGAAGGGCACCACCTTAACACAAACACAAGAAACAATCTTTATAAACATTTCACTAATGCCTTAGAGCTCTTAGTAATAAGAGTTTTCTGAATAAAAGAAAGTCAAGATTTTGACTGGAGGGCATTTTAAAATCAGCAAGACGTTGAATTATTAATGAGCCAAACTGGTCTTTTCATTTTCCTTCCTAATTCAAGAAATCTTTAGGGTAGCTGTTTGAAGGATTTTTTTGTTTTTCTTTGTTTCGTCTCCTGCTTTAGGCATTCATAAATATACTTGAAAATACAATCCCCAATACGGCCCAATCCAATGATCAAGGTCACTTAAGAGACTAAATTAAATTTCTAATACACATTCGCTGTTGTCATTTCAGCACATTTCTGATGAGGCTGTGCAAGTGCTTGCTTTGAATGTCATTCCGGCGTGCTCTCTAATGGTTTGTCTGCCTGCTTATTGCACACCAGATTTCAGAGCCTTACAGAATGAAATGGAGCCATCGTCCTCAAACTGATTTTCCTCCATACTATATTAATTCTTGAAAATCATGTATTAAAGATTTATTTTAAATTATAGTGTAATTAGTGAAGCCCTTGGATTACACAGTCTTTTGAAATATAGGTCTATCTTGACTGTTCCATTTACTGGAGGCAAAGCTCTGGCAAGGATTGCACCAAGGTACAGCTTGTTGACAGCACATGCAAATTAGGAACATGTAGTCTGGTTTAAATGTCCATAAAGGCAGGGATCGACATCTGTGAGAATGATTTTCAAAACTGCAATGGCATAGAAATTGTTGTAAGTGTTTATATAATTACAAATAGAACCCTGGCAGCAATCTAGAAATAAAAGCATCGTTCTTCCCTCTCTAGACAAAAGTCCAAGTCATTCTCTGCTTTGGAATTAGGCACTGATTATAGATTCGTTATTAGTTTTTAAGTCTGATAAATTCTAGGTTTTACTTTCCTTCTTTTCCACTCTTTCCTGGGAGTAATTATATAACCATAACTCCTTGCTGTTGAGTCGATTTCACTCATAGCTACCCTGTAGGACAGAGTAGAACTGCCCCATAGGGTTTCCAAGGCTATAATCTTTACAGAAGCAAACTGCCACGTCTTCCTCTCTAAGAGTGGCTGGTGGGTTCAAACTATTGATCTTTTGGTTAGATGCCACCAGGGCTCCTTAATAGATAAATAGAATATGAAAATTGCAACAACATACGATATAATGAGAAGCGAGATAACTAAGTCATCTACAACATGAATTAACTGAACATGGCTGTAATACATGCTTTCTCAATCACAAACTGTTACTTTTCAAAAATGAGATTTCCTTTAACTAAACCAGTTTTCCAAATGAATATAATCCTTTCCTATGTAAAGAACAGACATGCTCAAAATTTAAAAGCATTAAATGTGAAGCTAAGCATATCATAGCTTCAGTCAAGAACTAATGGGATTCCCTTGTATTTGTTCTATTTTTAGAAAAAATTATTGAAACTGATCAAATTCAACAATGCTGATTGCAAGGCCAAGTTCTTCATCATATTTCTTGCTATTTTTTTTGTTTAATTGTCCTTTAGATGAAGGTTTACAGAACAAACTAACTTATCATCACTTAGTATACACATTGTTCTATGACACTGGTTAACAACCCCACGACATGTCAACACTCTTCCTTCTCAAATCTGGGTTCCCTATTACCAGCTTTCCTGTTCCTTCCTGCCTTACAGTCCCTGTCCCAGGGCGGGTGTGTCCCTTTAGTCTTGTTTTGTTCCACGGACCTCAGCAGTGAACTCGTCACTGGGTTGAAAGGGCTTCCGAGGGCCACACCCTCAGGGTTTCTCTAGTCTGTAACAGGCCAGTAAGTCTGGATTTCTTTTTGAGTTAGAAGTTTGTTCTATATTTTTCTCCAGCTCTGTCCAGGACCCTCTATCGTGATTCCTGTCAAAGCACTCAGTGGTGGTAGCCAGGCACCATCTAGTTTTATTGGACTCAGTCTGCTAGAGGTTGGTGCGGATGTGGTCCATTAGTCCTTTGGACTAATCTTTTTCTTGTATCTTTAGTCTTCTTCATTCTTCCTTGCTCCTGAAAGGGTGAGACCAGTGGATTATCCTAGATGGCCGCTCACAGGCTTTTAAAACCCCAGACACTACTCACCAAAGAAGAATGTAGGACATATTCTTTATAAACTATGTTAGGCCAATTGAGCTATATGTTCCCTGAGACCATCGTCCCCACAGCCCTCAAGCCTAGCAATTTGGTCCCTCATGGAGTTTGGATGTGTCTATGGAGCTATCATGAGCTTGCCTGGTACAGATTGTACTGGCTTCCCCAGTGTTATGTGCTGACTTACCTTTCACCACAGTTTCCACTTATCTATTGTTTAGTTAGTGTTTTTCCATCCCCACCCTTCCCCTCCCTTGTAACCATCAAAGATTTTCTTTTTGTATGGAAATCTTTTCATGAGTTTTTATAGTGGTGGTCTCAAACAATATTTGTCCTTTTGTGATTGCCTTATTTCACTCAGCGTAATGCCCTCCAGATTCATCCATGTCATGAGATGCTTCGCAGATTCATCATTGTTTTTTTTATCATTGCATAATACTCCATTGTGTGTATGTACCACAGTTCATTTATCCATTCATCTGTTGAAGGGCATCTAGGTTGTTTCCATCTTTTTGCTATTGTGAACAATGCTGCAATGAACATGGGTGTGCATATGTCTATTTGTGTAATGACCCTTATTTCTCTAGGATATATTCCTAGGAGTGGAATTGCTGCATTTTATGCTATTTCTATTTCTAGCTTTTTAAGGAAGTGTCATATCATTTTTCAAAATGTTGTGTCATTTTGCATTCCCACCAGCAGTGTATAAGAGTTCCAATCTCCTTGTAGCTTTTCCAGTATTTGTTATTTCCTGTTTTTTTGATTCATGCCAGTGGAGTGGGATGGTATCTCATTGTGGTTTTGATTTGCATTTCTCTAATGACTAGAGATCATGAGCATTTCCTCACGTGTCTGTTGGCAGCTTGAATGTGTTCCTTGGTGCAATGTCTGTTCATTTCCTTTCCCCATTTTTTAATTGGATCATTTGTCTTTTTGTTGTAGAGATGTTGGATTCTCTGGTAGGTTTTAGAGATTAGGCCTTTCTCTGATTTGTAATAGCCAAACATTTTTTCCCAGGCTGTAGGTTCTCTTTTTACTCTTTTGGTGAAGTCTTTTGATGAGCATAAGTGCTTAATTTTTAGAAGATCCCAGTTGTTTAGCTGATCCTCTGGAGCTTGTGTGTTGTTGTTTGTGGTTTGTATCCTGTTAATACCATGTATTAAAGCCTCTAGCATTGATCCTATTTTATCTTCTATGAACTTCATAGTTTTTGGCTTTATATTTAGGTCCTTGATCCATTTTGAGTTGGTTTTTAAATATGGTGTCAGGTATGGGTCTTGTTTCATTTTTTTTGCAGGTGGGCATCCAGTTTTGCCAGCACCATTTGTTAAAAAGACTGTCTTTTCCACATTTGATGGACTTTGAGCCCTTGTCAAAGAACAGGTGACCATAGGTGGATAGATTTACATCTGGGTTCTCAATTCTGTTCCATTGGTAATATATCTGTCGTTGTACCAGTACCAAGTTGTTTTGGCTACCATAGCTCTATAGTATGTTCTGAGGTCAGGTAGTGTGAGTCCTCCTACTTTATTCTTCTTCAATAGTGCTTTACTTATCTGAGGCTTCTTCCCTTTCCATACAAAGTTAATGATAAGTTTTTCCCTTTCTTTAAATAATGTTGTTGGTATTTGAATCAGTGCTGGTCAGGTTCTGGTAGGCCATGCCTGTGCTGCTCAGGGGTGTGATGCTCAGTGCACAATGCAAGTAGGCAGGAAAGAGGGGGGATGTTATGATGTGTGGAGCTAATATGGATATAAGAAAGAGGACAGAGAAGCAGGGGCTAAAAACAAAGGGGAAAAAAAAGAGTGTAAGGGAGCTTGTCGTTGGAGTGGAGAGATGAGAAACCAAAAAATGGAGAAAGAAAAACAAAGGGGAAAAAAAAAAAAAAACAGACAAATATTTGGAAAAGAAAAGCCCCCAGGGGTCCCACTAGTGCAGCCACAAAGACAGAGGAAGTGGCTCCCAGGCTGCGCAGCACAGCCTGGCTAGAGGGGGTATAGATGTCATATAGCACCAGGCATTCAGGAGACAGGAAAAGAAGGTAAGTATAGACAAACGGGAAACCCTGGTGGCCTGGTGGTTAAGAGCTACAGCTGCTAACCAAAAAGGTCAACAGTTCAAACCCACCAGGCCCTCCTTGGAAACCACAAGGGGAAGTTCTACTCTGTCCTATAGGGTTGCTATGAGTCCGAATCAACTTAACGGCACCGGGCTTGGTTTCTGGTTTTTTAGACAGATGAGAACTGAAAAATGAAGAAAGACAGAAGTGGAAAAAGAGAGAAGAAAAAAAAAGGAATGTCTCCAAGGATCCCACCTACAGGGCTGCGCAGATTCAGGGAGTGGCTCCTAAGCCATGCAGTGCAGCCCAGCCAAAGGGTCTCCCAAGTGCAAAAAGAGAAAGAAACCAAACAAACAAAACAAGTAAAGAGAAAAAAAAAAAAAAAAAAAGCACCAGGAACCCCACCAGTGTGGTTTCGCTGGCTAGGGGAGTGGTTCCCCAGTCAGGCGGGGCTTCACAGCCTTTCAAGAAGCAGCAAAGATGGTACACGGAGCCGAGTGTTGGAGAGAAGGGAGGGAGAGGTGGTGGGAGGCACAGAAGAAACCAAAAGAGACAGAAAGAAGCAACACCAGCTCAGGGACCCAGCCAGTGTGGGCAGGGCGAATCCAAGTAGCCCAGGATGGAAGCAGTTGCCTCCCAGCCGTGAGACTGCAGCTGGCGGGAAGCAGAGGAGGCCGAAGGGGAAGGCGGGTAGAAGGGTGGAGGCTAAAAAGCATATATCGCTTGTTACTGGGTGCTCTGTCTCCTGCTGGGAACTTCTTGAAGCTGCTTTCTTGTACTCCCTGTCCACTGATCCGTGGTGTAGGTGGGGCAAATCTAAGGGACATGGACGCTGCACTTCCCTGCTGGCCCAGCCACTGCAGCTAGCAGGAAGCTCTGAGGTAGAGCAGCCGGGAGAGCATGGGGGCTGGGAAAGCATGTATCGCTGGTTACCGGGTGCTCTGTGTCTGGCTAAGAGCTCCGTGAAGCTGCTTTCCCATGATCCCTGTCCCCCAGTCCCCAACAACAGTCCAAGATGGCATATCCATGCTGCATTAGCTGATAGGGGACCTCCACACATATCTCTCCTTGCTCTCTGTCCTTCCTCAGTTTCTTATTCCATTCAATGTTTGTCTGAGTTCTTTATCTCTTCTTTTGACACTCCAGGTTCCAGGAATGACGTTTGTCTCTGTTTTACTTAGTTTTTCCGGACTTTGCTGTGGAGGGACAGCATGGCGCCTCTGTCTATGATACCATGTTGGCTGGATATCTCACTATTTTGTTCTTATATTCATGCAATATATATTATAAAATATGCCTCACTTTTATTCAGTTAAAAAATAAATGCTAATGTACACATCAAGAATACCAGGTGGTACAATGGTGGCACTTGGCTGCTAGTGGAAAGATTGGCAGTTTGAACCCACCCAGAGACTCCACAGGAAAAAGACCTGATGACCTGCTCCCATTGAGATTACAGTTTAGAAGACCCTATGGGGCAGTTGTACTCTGTCACATATAGTCGCTATGAGTTGAAAATTGACTGGACAGCACCTAACAACAACAACAATGTACACATCACCCAGACTAAGTATTTCACTATCACCAACACTCCTGAAAATCCTGTTTTTTACTTAGATTTTACCACTCCTTGAAAAAAAAAAATTTTTTTTTTTTTGTTCCATTTACTATGCAACACTTTCCTGACATTTCACTTACTCTCTTTAGAGGTTACCTGATACGTATTATATATTCCCAAAGAATTTTTTTTTAATTTTCCATATTCTTGAATATTTTATAAATGGTAACATTTTATTGTATTCTGTTACTAGCTTTTTCTGCTTACTATTATAATGTTGATACCTCTATTTATGATTCATTCATTTTTATTGCTGTGTAATACTGCATTGTCTAAATATGCTACAATTTTCTTATTCATCACGATTTGGATTGTTTGCAGTAACAAATGAATCTGAAAATGTAAAAAAGCATCAAAACTCATCCTCGGAATGTTATTCTGTTTTCCTTTCCTAGTATTCCTTTAAACTTTCTTGTAGGTAAGCTTCCTCTGCCCCTGGATTAACTGTACTAGGAACATGACTTTTAATCCACTTTTCAGTACTCACTTGAAATTGTAAGCACCAACCCTACAGGGATTCTGAGGTCTCCAGTGAAGCTGTAACTTAGTTGAACTTTACCTCTGTCTTACTCTGTTCCTCCCTTCCACAGGGATAGATGTTGACCCCTCCTTCCCTTTCTCATGGGTATTGATCCACAGAGCACCCCCTAATCAACTTCCTGTGCACTAATCTCTGTCTAGAGTCTGCTTCCTGGGGAGTCCAATTTCAGGTAGTGAGAAAACATGCCATTCTTCTCAAGCTAAGCAATATTTCTTAGGCCATTTTTTAAAATTTTTATGTTATAATATATTTATATTTTAATAGAAAAAATTCTTGCTAAATTTGAGTCTCTAGGAATATCAGTTATGCTTATCACAGTATTTTCTTGCCTGTAATATATAAAGAACTATAATATGAGTGTTACCTGTCATTTACCAAGGTGGTTATAACCAAGGTACCAATTGTCCCATTCATGGAAACTTGCTCTAATTTAAAACAAAGTATCTATAAGGCAGACAATCACCTTTTAAACACCATTGGAGCTGCATCAAATATATATCAACAACATATCTAAGAATTAGGTACTAGAATTTTCATTTTAAGCGTAGGAAAAACAAGTGTTTGGTGTAAAATAAATTCTGTAAAGGAATTCACAGTTAATGCTTCTGATTCCCTCACCACCTGCAAGATCATGTGCACATTTTATATTTTATTTACATTAGATCACATCTGTTCAAAATGGAACTAACTCATCTCAAGCTGACAGTAAACAGTATCTGCATTAGTTTCTCCAAGATAGGAATTATCATTCAAAATAATCCCTCTGAATTCAAAAACACTTTTTGAACAAGTACTATGTGCCAAATAGTGTCTGTTAGCTGCCTTCATCCTAAAATCACATAGGGTGATAAAATTTTTTTGAAGTTTAGAGTACTATAAAAATATATGATGATTACTGTTACTCACTATAAAATTGATTTAATAATGTACAAAACACTATTTCATGATGTGCTATTTAGTAACAGCTTTGGAAGGTAATGTACCCAATCAGGCTAATAATGATTGAAATTTCCTTTTCTTGTGAATTGTTCAGTATCTTTCATGTGTATTAACTGATGGTATCTAACATGTATAGCAAAATCTGGGCCAAAGGAGGAGAAAAAAAAAAACAAACCCTGACTATCAGGTCATATACGTGACTTCAGGACTAGAGGAAACAGATCTCTCCAAAAGCGGTTTTAACAGCTCTAAAAGAGTTACCTTTTGATTATTCCAGTCTAGGGTGCAGAAGCAAGCCTGGGAAGATCTTAAAACATCACTTTAAACATCCAGTTCCCCAGAGTAAAAAGCAGGAAAGGGAAGTTCGTGAATAATACACAGATATCCCTCTTTTTTAAAAAAATATATAAAGCCTGATTTCCCCTGCTAGTAAATCCTGAGGTGAGGTCCGTGAAGGAGGAAGACCAAGAGACAATAACTAGATAATCACATTAAAGCTTTTGCTTTGATGGGCTTTATTGTGTTTTATACTGATCTTCTCCCTAAAAGGGAACAATGATACCTTAGCTAAAAATTGATCTAAGTTAAAAAATGCAAAAGGGTATTTAAGACAACCCTGAACTGAAGGTTCTGAAAGTTACGTTCATTTACATTCTCTTTCTCTCAGCTAAAGAAAAAAATCCGTCAACTAATCCTACAAATAAATGTAAAATTTGGTCTGAGATGAATGCCTAAATGTGGGTTTATTATAGTGTTTGATAAGATAATCTGAACTAGCCTGGTGATCATGGAAATGACAAGGAAGCAAAGATCATAAGACTTTGTAAGAGGAACTAACCAAAGACAAGGCCACAGCCTCAGAGGTTGCTCCTTCCCTTCTCCTTTCCCTGGCCCCTGTGTTCCAGCCATTCAGTTCCAGATATGTTCAGGGACAACATCTCACCCAGGAGAAGGCCTTCAGAGCTATGGCTAATAGAGGTAGAGATTGGTCAGCAGTATTTGAGTTACGTCAAATAACTCAAATATCACTCCTGAACAAAGATAACTTTCTTGTTTTGCCTGTTCTCTTCTTAAGGAACGCTGTTAATGGAAATAACGGAACTTCATTTTCTGCCGTCCTTAAATATCACTCCCTCTAATCACCTACACAGGAGTTTCTGGGAGGCACAAGCAGTTAATCCTTCAACTACTAATCTAAAAGTTAGTGGTTCAGACCCACGCAGAGGCTGCCTGAAGAAAGTCCTAGTGATTTGCTTCCTAAAGGTCATAGCATTGAGAACACTACAGAGCACTTGTGCTATGCAACATGTGACATCACCATGAGTCAGAATTGACTTGCCTGCAGCTGGTTGGTTGGTTAATCACTTTTATATCATTGAATTATTCAATTTAAATTTGTGACTTTATCTTCATTTTATAACCATTGGTGTTTTCAGCTATGTTTAATCATCTTTTTACTTTTTTTTTTTTTTTAATAATGGGTCTTTTATTAAGTAGAGTGCTGGAAAAAAGATTAATAATTGTCTTTCTAAGTATAGTTTTGATATGAATGTTGGTTAATACTTTAATTTATGTTAATAAGTAAGAAAAACATGAACAACAAAAACCTATGTCAGAATTTCACTTGTTTGTCAATGACTCAACAAAAACCTATGTTAGAAATTCACTTGTTAATGACATGAGCAAGATCTTTGCAGAAATGGATAATAATTTTCAAATATTGGGAAAATACTTTCATGCAATTCATAATGTGATGGATATAGACACAACACACTTTTAAGTTTAAGTAACATTATGGCTAGTTTTCCATCGCTTTCTTAAGTCTAGATAAGACAATCAACAAAATCATAAATCCAGGCCTGATTTGTTGCAGTTGCCAATTCTGTGATGTAAACAATCGCACCATGGCCAAATTCAAGCCACTACTGTGGAGTTTTAGAGAGACAAACAGTAGCATATTTTATTATTTCAATCATAAACACATAATAGATACAACTTCAAAATCATTGCTGTTGTTAGGTGCCGTTGAGTAGCTTCCAACTTGTACCCACCCTATGTACCACAGAACAAAACACTGCCCTGTCCTGTGCCACCCTTACAATAGTTGTTATGCTTGAGCCCATTGCTGCAGCCACTGTGTCAATCCATTTTCTTGAGGGCCCTCCTCTTTTCCGCTGACCCTGTACTTTACCAAGCATGATATCCTTCTCCAAGGACTTATCCCTCCTGACAACATGTCCAAAGTATGTAAGATGCAGTCTCACCATTCTTGCTCCTAAGGAGCATTCTGGTTGTAATTCTTCCAACACGGATTTCTTCCTTCTTTTGGCAGTCCATGGAATATTCAATATTCTTTGCCAACACCACAGTACAAAGGGCGTAATTCTTCTCTGGTCTTCATTATTCATTGTCCAGCTTTCACGTGCATATGACCTGATTGAAAATACCATGTCTTGGGTCAGGCGCACCTTAGACTTCAAGGTGACATCTTTGCTCTTCAACACTTTAAAGAGGCCCTTTGCAGATCTGCCCCATGCAATGCATCTTTTGATTTCTTGACTGTTGCTTCCACGGCTGTTGATTGTGGATCCAAGTAAAATGAAACCCTTGATAACTTCATTGTTTTCTCAGTTAATCTGATGTGGCTTATTTGTCCAGTTGTGAGGATTTTTATTTTCTTTATGTTGAGGTGTAATCCATTCTGAAAGCTGTGGTCTTTGATCTTCATCAGTAATTGCTTCAAGTCCTCTTCACTTTCAGCAAGCAAGATTGTGTCCTCTGCATAACGCAGGTTGTTAATAAGACTTCCTCCAATGCTGTTCCCCCATTCTTCTTCATATAGTCTAACTTCTCAGCTTATTTGCTCAGCATACAGATTGAATAGGTATGGCGAAAGGATACTACCCTGACACATGCCTTTCCTGACATTAAACTAATCAGTATCACCTTGTTCTGTCTGAACAACTGCCTCTTGATCTACGTACAGATTCCTCATGAGCACAGTTAAGTGTTTTGGAATTCCCATTCTTCGCAATGTTATCCATAATTTGTTATGATCCACACAGTCAAATGCCTTTCCATAGTCAATAAAACACAGGTAAACATCTATCCAGTATACTCTGCTTTCAGCCAGGATCCATCTGACATCAGCAATGATATCCCTGGTTCCATGTCCTCTACTGAAACCGGCCTGAATTTCTGGCAGTTCCCTGTCGACATACTGCTGCAGCTGCTTTTGAATGATCTTCAGCAAAATTTTGCTTGTGTGTGATATTAATGATATTGTTCAATAATGTCCACATTTGGTTGGATCACCTTTCTTGGGAATAGGCATAATTACAGATCTCTTCCAGTAGTTGGCCAGGTAGCTGTCTTCCAAATTTCTTGGCCTAGACGAGTGAGCACTTACAGCACTGCATCCTTTTGTTGAAAATCTCAATTGATATTCCATCTATTCCTGGAGCCTTGTTTTTTGCCAATGCCTTCAGTGCACCTTGGACTTCCTTCAGCACCATTGATTCCTGATCATATGCTACCTCTTGAAATGTTTGAACATTGATTAATTCTTTTTGGTATAATGACTCTGTGTATTTCTTCCATCTTCTTTTGATGTTTCCTGCGTCATTTAATATTTTCCCTGTGGAATCCTTCTATATTGCAACACGAGGTTTGAAGTTTTTCTTCAGTTCTTTCAACTTGAGAAACACCAAGCCTGTTCTTCCCTTTTGGTTTTCTATCTCCACTCTTTGCACATGTCATTATACTACTTTACTTTGTCTTCTTGAGCTACTCTTTGAAATCTTCCATTCAGCTCTTTTACTTCATAATTTCTTCCTTTTGATTTAGCTGCTCGACATTTGAGAACAAGTTTCAGTCTCTTCTGACATCTGTCTTGGTCTTTTCTTTCTTGTCTTTTCAAGTGCTTTTTACTTTCTCTGTGTATGATGTCCTTGATGTCATTCCACAATTCATCTGGTCTTTGGTCATTAGTGTCCAACCCATCAAATTTATTCTTGAGGTGGTCTCTAAATTCAGATGGGATATACTCAAGTTCACATTTTGGCTTTTGTGGACTTTCTCTGATTTTCTTCAGTTTCAACCTGAACTTGCATATGAGCAATGGATGGTCTGTTCCACAGTTGGCCCCTGGCCTTGTCCTGACTGATGATATTGAGCTTTTCCATTGCCTCTTTCCACAGATGTAGTCGATTTGATTCCTGCGTATTCCGTCTGCTGAGGTCCTTGTGTATAGTCGCCGTTTTTGTTGGTGAAAAAAGGTATTTGCAATGAAGAAGCCGTTGGTCTTGCAAAACTCTATCATTCAATCTCTGGCATTGTTTCTAACACCAAGGCCATATTTTCCAATTACTGATCCTTCTTCTTTGTTTCCAACTTTTGCATTCCAATCACCAGTAATTATCAATGCATCTTGATTGCATGTTTGATCAATTTCAGACTGTAGAAGCTGATAGAAATCTTAAATTTCTTCATCTTTGGCCTTAGTGAGAACCCTGGTGGTATAGTGGTTAAGTGCTATGGCTGCTAACCAAAGGGTCAGCAGTTCTAATCCACCAGGCACTCCTTGGAAACTCTATGGGGCAGTTCTACTCTGTCCTATAGGCTCACTATGAGTTGGAATCGAGTCGATGGCACTGGGTTTGTTTTTTCTTTGTTTTTGGCCTTAGTCGTTGGTGTGTAAATTTGAATAATAGTCATATTAACTGGTATTACTTGTAGGCATATGGATATTATCCTATCACTGACTGGGTTGTACTTCAGGATAGATGTTGAAATGTTCTTTTTGTCGATGAATGCAACACCACTCCTCTTCATGTTGTCATTCCCTGCATGGTAGACTATATGATTGTCCTATTTGAAATTGCCAATACCACTCCATTTCAGCTCACTAATGCCTAGAATATCGATGTCTATGCATTCCATTTCATTTTTGATGATATCCAATATTCCTAGAAAAATACTTCGTACATTCCAGGTTCAGATTATTAATGGATGTTTGCAGCTGTTTCTTCTTATTTTGAATGGTGCCACATCAACAAATGAAAGTCCCGAAAGCTTTACTCCATCCACATCATTGAGGTCGACTTTATTTTGAGGAGGCAGTTCTTCCACAGTCACCTTTTCATTGCCTTCCAGCCTGGGTGGCTCATCTTCTGGCACTATCTCAGACAATTTTCCACTAGTATTCATAAGGTTTTCACTAGCTAATTCTTTTCAGAAGTAGACTACCGGGTCCTTATATGTCTTAGTCTGGAAGCTTGGCTAAAACCTGTCCTCCATGGGTGACCCTGCTGGTGCATGAGTACCGGTGGCATAGCTTCTAGCATCACAACAACATGTAAGCCCCCACAGTGTACAACAAACTGACAGACATGTGGGATCAAAATAATAGACATACTAAAATGTAGTAAAATAATTAGGGAGTGATCAGTTTTAGGTATTATCTTTGTTTTTAATATAATTTATCTAAGTTTATAATTTACCTTTTATGATGTCTATATATAAAAAATCACCCCACATAATGTCTGAAAATTTAAAAATCATTTTTCTCTAATCATTATAAACCACCTCAGAACACCACGGATTTTATTTATTGTAATGATTCTATTCTTTTAGATCTCTTTGATATTTTTATCTTTTTATTGTGGTCAGTTTTCTCAAGAAAATGTACGTTCAAATTTTATGGTTTCCTGAGTTTAATTCCTTTTTAGAATATGTTCTTAACCTGCCTTTTGTAGATACAATTTATAGTGAAATGTAAAATGTGGTTAACTTTACATTTCATTAATGGCAAGGGAGACTTTTCGTGGTATACCCATCTGTACTTTTTGCATTTTATACCAAATGAGTATACTAATTCCTCAAAAATAAACTAAATTTACATAAACATGTATATCACTGACCCATTTTATAATCATCTGTTTGTCTATGACTGTCTCTATTTTTATTCCACAAATATTTATTAAGTGCCTATGATGTGCCAAGGCCTACATCTTGCGCAAATGGTTTGCAATTGGCTGAAACTTAAACTCAGCCAGCAGTGCAGTGGAAGAAAAGGCTGGTGATCTGTTTTCATAAAAATTACAGTCAAGATAACCCTACGAAGCAGTTCTACTGTGTAAAAAATGGGGTTGCCATGAATTGGAATTGACTTGACAGCAACTGCAGACCCTTTTTCAGATATTAGAATTTAGTAGTGAACAAAACTAACAAAACTCTATGTCTTTATGGTGAGATAAAAAAATAACCGAAAGAAAAAATAGTATAGTAACCCAGATGGTGATAATTCCTATGGAGAAAAATAAAGCAGAGGAGGAGGATAAGAAATAATAGTAGTAGAATTAGTGAGTAGTCAGATTTCAACTACATTTTAATGGTAGTGTCAACAGCATGTTTTGAAGAATTGGGAGGAGAGTATAAAAAAGTAACACATTCTTTGGTCTGAGAAACTGAAAAAGTTGAAATTGTTTTTCACCGAGGTGAGAAAGCAAGGGAAAGAAGCAGGCTTATAGGAAGATCATGAGTTAGTATTTAGGCATTTAAATTAATGACGTCTATTGAACATCTGAATGTAAATGTTTCATAGTCATTTGACTATATAAATCTCGAGCTCAGTTTATGGATGAAATTCATGTTCATGAGAGTATGTGAATTAGCCGAGAATGTGAATTAGAGGTTTCTGCAGAGTCAATCCTGAAGTCCTTCAATATTTGGGAATCAAGGAAATGAGAAAGAAGCAATAAAGGAACCTAAAAGATGTAAGGGAAAATTACAAGAGTGTTGCTTTTTTCCTCGTTAGGTAAATGACCTTTTAGGTGGTGTAATAGAACAGCTGTTAACAAGCCACTCACTTTAATAAAAAACTTTGTTCTTGCAAGTGCTTCCTCCCTTGTATGATTCTTCTGACATTAGCATAAACATATCATTTCCCTTCATTAAGAAGGGCAGTGATGATTCACTGATAAATTCTTACCTTCCATGGAGGAGAACAGAGTTCAATTCCCGGCCAATGCACCATCTGTCTCTCAGTGGAAGCTTGTGTGTTGCTATGATTCTGAACAAGTTTCAGAGGAGATTCCAGACGCTGAAGAAGGGCCTGGCTTGGCAATCTACTTCCAGAAATCAACCGATGAAAACCATATGGATCATCAGGGTCTAATCCACGACTGATCATAGGGATGGCATAGGGTAGGACAGTGTTTTATTACATTGCACATGGTGTCCTCGTGAGCCAGGGGCCAGCTAGATGGCAGCTAAGAAGAATTTCTTGAAAAAAGTATTCTTTACTATGACATATATTGTCAGTTACCTCCTTGAGGAGAAATTCTGCACTCTCCATATGTTCTTCCTCCATCTTTTTCAAATTTTTGTCACATTGGCTTTTGCTCCCATCACTCCACCAAAAAGCTCTTGTCAGAACCTCTAGAAACCTCTAGGCTACAAAAACCAATGGTTAGTTATCAATCCTTGTCTTGCTGGTTTCTCAAGAGCATTTAAAACAATGGGTCAGTCCCTTCTTGAAACTCTTTCTTCACTTGGCTTGCTGGAAAACAAACATTCCTACTATTATAAGTTATTGAAAGCCCTTCTTTCTCAGTCTCCTTTCTGGCACCTTATCATTTTCCTGACCTCTGTATGTCCATGTGCCACCGGTTCAGTCCTCTCATTCTTCACTTCTCTAAGTATTTGGATAATATGGTCTTTTCTCATGGCTTAGAATACCAATATATATTGATAACCCCCTAAAGTGTATCCACAATAATCATTTATTTCTGAACTTTAGTCTTATAGATCCAAATATACACTTTATGTAATCTACTTTAATGTCAAATGTCGCTGCTCTGTATCATCAAGTTGATTTTGACACATAGTAACCTTATAGGATAGTAGAACTGCCCCATAGGGTTTCCTACACTGTAATCACCTTTTTTTTTTCTTTTTAAAGAATATTTAACAATAGTTTTTGTTCAGAGTTAGGGTTTTTTTTTTTTTTCCTGAACATTCTATTGTGTTTTAGGTGAAAGTTTACATAGCAAATTAGTTTCGCATTCAACAATTCAAAAGCAAATTGTTCTGTGACAGGGGTTGCTGTCCCATGGCCCTGCAATGTGTCAGTACACTCATTTCCACCCTGCCTTCCTGGTTTCCATCCCTCCAGTTTCCCTGCCCCTCCTTGCCTTCTCATCTTTCCTTTTGGACAAATGTTGCCTGTTTCGTCTCATAGTTGATTGTTCTAAGGAGCACATTCCTCATGGGTGTTATGCTTATTATACAGGCCAATCTGTTATTTGGCTGGAAGGTGACCTCTGGGAGGGGATTCAGTTCCAGGTTAAAAGGGTGTCTTAGGACGATAATCTCAGGGTTTCCTCCAGGCTCTGTCGGTCCAGTAAGTCTGATTTTTTTTTTTTATGAATTTGAGTTTTGTTCTACATTTGTCTCCTGTTCTAACCAGGACTTTCTATTATGTTATTGGTCAGAGTAGTTGGTAATGATAGCTGGCCATCATTCAACTGTTCTGGTCTCAGGCTAGAGGAGGCTGTAATTCATGTGGGACATTAGTCCTGTGAACTAATTTCTTCCTTGAGTCTTTGGTTTAGTTCACACTCCTTTGCTTCAGACAGGAAAAGACCAATAGTTATATGTTGTTAGATGGCCACTTGCAAGCTTTTAAGACCCCATTCTAGGATCTAGAACATTATCTTTATGAACTATGTTATGCCAATTGACCTAGGTGTCCCCCGAGACTATGGTCCTTAGCCTTTAAGCCAGGTAACTCAGTCCCACAATGTATTTGGATATGTCTAAGAAGTTTCCATAACCCTGCTAGGCAACAATCTTAACAGAGCAGATAAACAGGTCTTTCCTCGAGTAGAGCTGCTGGTGGGTTTGAAAGTCCAACCTTTCTGTTAACAGCTGACTGCTCCTTGAATGTCAGATAGGCATCTCAAAACATATCTGTCCAAAACTGAAGTTTCAATTTCTCCCTCAAAACCCTGCTCTTACTTTTGTATTTTTTCAACTCAGCAAATTACACTGCTATTAGAAAGTTAAACCCAAAGCCAAACCCACTGCCTTCAAGTCCATTCCAACTCATAGCAATGCTATAGGACAAAGTAGAACTTCCCCCACAGGGTTTACAAGGCTGTAAGTCTTCTCGAAGCAAACTGCCACCTCTTCCTCCTGTGGAGTGGCTGGTGGATTCGAAATGCCAAAGCTACACAGGGTAAAAATCTTCTGATTTAACTTTGGCTCCTCTTTCTCTCACACTGCACAGTTGAAAAGTAAATTCAAAAGTAGATAATATATACTATGCTTTCTAAATAAATCCAGAATCTGACCACTTTTCACCTCTTTGCTGTATCAGCCTAGTTTAATTAAGCCGCCATCTCCTTTCACCTGGACCGTTGCTTAAATATTAAGGGTCTCACACAAAAGGCTTTAAAGAGCATAATCCAGAGTTTTGCCAAACGTTACCAGGCTGTGTATAATATGGCTTCTACTACTTTTTCAGTTATCTTTTGCTCATCACACTCTAGCTACACTGGAAAATTTGAGCCGTGAACCTGACTTACTTAATTTGATCCTACTGATTCCTCTACCTAACATGCTCTTCCTTCGAGTATGTGTGAGACATATTCCTTCATTTTGCTCAGGACTCTAGTCACCTTTCAGAGCAGTCTTCACCAGTCAACTAATATATCTCTATATTATTTGCCTCACCTGATTGAAAATCTGACTCACTCTTTTCTGTGTTTTGTATAGTGTTTAAAAATATAACAGCTTGCAATTTTCTGGTTTGTGCCACCTCCACCCCTTTAGGTGTTCTCTTTCCTTGCTTCTGTGGTCCTTATCGAGTCATTTTTAATTCCACTCACAGCAGATTCCTCGCACAGTGGGATAGGATGTTGTTACTATGGGGCTATATCTTAGAAAAGAGCTCTGGTAGGTCAAGTTTGTGAGCTCTTATGGGGAAGAATGTTCATTCCTTCTCATAGAAGGCCTCTTGTTTTATCCACATTTGGGAGGCAAAAACTCAGTTTCAGCTTCTCTCCTTAAATTGGCCATATATATTTTGCAATAAATACTTGTTGGCTATTGTGAATATTTCCTTTTCTCAGATTAATAGATGCTGGTATGTTGCTTTTTTCTTTCTCCGATATAGATACAGATATCTTGCAGTTTTGTGGCTGTTGGTGCTTTGTCCTCACCTGCTTATACTTTGCTATCTAGTATTTTTGTAACTGTGGTCAAAGGGATTTTTTAGTTTTGCTATCTAGTCATTCTTCCTGTTTTTATGTGGGAATTTGAAGAGATTAGAAAAGAATGCTATCCCGACAAATCTCTTTCCAGAGCCCCTTAATTTATATGGAAATATCAGAATACTAACAGGTATTTTTATCCTTCTCATATGGGATGGAATACTTCATAAGTCCAATATCACAAAACTACTAAGTTGTGCCACTATGAAATTATTGCTATTCATAACAGAATGTTGACTTCTTTTTCTACTTTTCCTACTTGCTTCTGGACAGCCCTAATTTGGAGGGAGTTTTAAAATCAGGAGGCCTAGATTACCATAAACTCTTGCATCATTACATAAGATTCAGTCAAACGAGCTTCTCCTCTCTTGCCTTCCCAATCAGATATCCCAGTATGTGTGTTTTCTTCCAAACATCAGTGAAGGTGTAAAGTCAAATAATTTAGCAGAGTTACATTGATATATGTGTCACCAGGGTTGTATCTTTTCACCATACCTATTCAAACTGTATACTGAGCAAATTATCTTAGAAACTGGGCTATATGAAGAAGAACACAACAGCAGGATTAGAGGAAGACTCATTAATAACCTGCAATATGCAGATGACACAACCTTGCTTGCTGAAAGTGAAGAGGACTTGAAGCACTTACTAATGAAGATCAAAGACCACAGCCTTCAGCATGGATTACACCTCAAAATAAAGAAAACAAAAATCCTCACAACTGAACCAATAAGCAATATCATGATAAATGGAGAAAAGATTGAAGTTGTCAAGGATTTTATTTTACTTGGATCCACAATCAACACCCATGGAAGCAGCAGTCAAGAAATCAAAAAACACATTGCATTGGGCAAATCTGCTTCAAAGAACCTCTTTAAAGTGTTGAAAAGCAAGGATGTCACCTTGAAGTTTAAGGTGTGCCTCACCCAAGCCATGGTATTTTCAATCACATCATATGCATGTAAAAGTTGGACAATGAATAGGGAAGACCTAAGAAGAATTGACGCCTTTGAACTGTGGTGTTGGTGAAGAATGTTGAATACACCGTTGACTGCTGAAAGAAGTACACACAGAATGCTCTTTAGAAGCAAGGATGATGAAACTGCGTCTTACATTCTTTGGACACTTTGTCAGGAAGGATCAGTCCCTGGAGAAGGACATCATGCTTGGTAAAGTACAGTGTCAGTGAAAAAGAGGAAGACTCTCAATGGGATGGACTGACACGGTGGCTGCAACAAAGGGCTCAAGCATAACAATGATTATGAGCATGGCACAGGACTGGGCAATGTTTTGTTCTGTTGTTATGAGTCAGAACTGACTTGACACCACCTAACAACATTGATATATTATTTATTGTTTAGTACTAATTTCAACTAAATATCTGAGACAATAAACATATCAAAAGTACTCCATATTTCATGCTAACACTTTTATACATATGAAACTCCTCTTTGTGACCTCCCTTTTCTGTAGTATAAACCTAACTTAAACACTTCCGTAGACATGTCCACGAGGGGACTATATAAAACTATATGGGACTTCACTCCTAATAACTACTTGTTTTATTTACATGTAGAATTTTTCATTATAATGTTATTGTCTCAAGGAGAATATACGATTGCTAGGGAACCTAAGGGTAGAATATTTAACATGAGACCTTGTCATTTTGTGTTCTGGGCTACCATCACTCTTGGGGCTTATATAATTAAAACAATTCCTCAATGTCTTAAGCTGAGTTCTCTAGAGAAGCAAAATGAGTAAAGCATATAAATATATATATAGAGAGAGTTTTGTATCAAGAAAACGGCTCACGCGGTAGCAGAAGCTGGAATATCCCAAGTCTGTGGGTCAGGCGTCTCCTGATGCAGGAAGCCACAGGGGCTGGTGAACCCAGGATCGGCAAGCCGGAGAGCAGGGCTCTTGTTCAAAGGCCGTGAAGATCAGCGAATCTCAAAGATAAGCAGGCAAGACCGCAGGTAAGCTGCTAGCTCAAATCCCAAGAACCTGAGGGAGATCAGATGAACAGGAGTTAGTTGCAGGATCAAGAATGAGCAAAAGCTAGAAGCCTTGCCACTTGTATTTAATGCAGGCCACAAGCCCAAAGAAACTCCCTTTCAACTGACTACTCACAGCAGATCCCATCATGGAAGTGATCACATAATATCAAATCTCATCATGGAAGTGATCATACCATAATAGGGCTATCAAATCACTGAGAATTATGGCCCAGCCAAGTTGACACACAACCTTAACCACTACACTCAGTTATGTTTTTGTTGTTTTGTTTCTTCCCATCCAAAAGACCTCTCTCTTACTCCTCCACAGTTTCTTCTAAATTTATTAATTTTACCACTTCCATTTTTTTTTAATATTTCTATTAGCTATTAGCCATTACCCCTTCCCCTAAAACTTGAATTCTTTCTTCAGTCAATATTATGGATCACAAGAGCCTGATCCACAATTGATCATGGGGATGGCACAGGGCAGAACAGAGTTCTGTTACATTGTGCATGATGTCACCATGACTCAGGGGCCAACTAGATGGCAGCTAACAATGACAATTTCCTTAAAAAGAGTGTTTTTCCTGTAATTCAATATTATCCACTCAAAATATCTCATGCTTAAATATGACACAGATTATACTAATAAGGGTGTGTTTGTTTCAATGTTCTCTAGATAAGTAGAGAAATTCTTTGGAGGAGGGTGGTCATATCCTTCAGAAGGAGAAAATAAATACCTTAAACAATTCCCTAGTCTTAAAGCAATTTCTAGCCTCTGTAGCTTCACCTAAACTCATTGATTATAAAATAAAGCGCTTCAAAATTAGGCAACAAAAAATTTTTTCTTCCTCCTTCTCAAAGATAATAGTAAACTTTAAGAATTTGATCAAAGTGCATATTACCCTGTGAGATGAAAACATCATATTATGGCCTCATATAAATCATGTGGCCCAAGAATTATATTAGTGTGTCATTGTAATATTTCTGGAGATAAGTTACAGTGTTTTCTATGTACTCTGTCCACATTTGTTTATTTTCTGTATTTCTTTCAAGGATATATGAATCAAAAGCAGGCAAACCAAAAAAGTTACTGAGATTTCTTAAAAGATGCATAAAATGCTCATTAAATTCTTATATTTGTTTTAGATTTTCCAAAACACAAGTCTATACATGTCTTCAAAGTTAAAAAAAAAAAGTTCTTCTTTCTGAAATAGAAAGTAACTTTCAGCCTACTTAAGTTAATAAGTACATTTAATCCATGTATTAGCTCTCAATTTCTTTAGATCTATAGTCTGTTTATTCCTTTAAGAATTCGATGAGGCTTTAATCAGTTTAACATCACTGAAAATTCTATTTTAGCTGTATCTCTGTGGAGAATTACTTAGGAATTGTTTGAAATTGCCTTAAGAGTCTCATCATACTGCTGGTTTACTCTTCCCTGCTATTTATAGTCACATGCTTTAAGGAAAAAAAAATTAACTATGGAATCTTTGCAGGACTTCTCATTTCCAAACAAGTCTCTAAGAAGCAATAAAACATTATGTATTAGATACAAAATCCATTACTAGGCATACTAAATGAATTCTGTGCAGGAACACATTTCCTCATATTCTACTGAACAAATTCAGGCAAGATAATGTCCTAAAATAAACACATACAAAATTTCACTAGGAAAAAACTTTTTAGTGCACATGTATTGCAGGTATCTATTACAAAACACCCAAAAACTTAGAGGTTAAAACAGTGATGATTTCGTGTTTTTCACAACGCTGTGGTTTACTTGGCTCAGCTGGACAGCTCTTTTACTCCACGTAGACTAGCTGAGATCACTCATACAGCTGTTTTCAGGTGGAAGCTTAGTGGGAGGTGGAATGGCCAAGGTGACCTCTCTTCCTCCAGGGCCTTTCTCCACACAGCCTTTCATCATTTAGTAATTGAATCTGAACTTCTTTACAGCATAATGACCGGCTTCTAGAGAAAACTTTCTTAATATGGTAAGCCTCACCATGTAAGTGCTTATAGCAAACTCTGTTTTCATCACACTTGCTAATGTCTCATCAGCCAAACAAGACTTTTGGCCAAGCCCAGAGTCAGAGTAGTAGGGGACTACACTAGGGAGTGACTGCCAGGAGATTCATTGTGGGCCACAATGTAAATTCACATCCTGTGTATAAGTGTATGTGTATATATGTGTATGTCAAGACAAATCCCCCAAATATAATTAATTAGGTTAGGTAATCAATTTGATAATATAGATATAGTTATCATTTAATTATCTGAAATTAACATCTAGTAAAAATGATATTAAATATTTTTTCCTGCTTTAGTTTGATAGTTAAAATTGTATTTTTTCTTTCAATTTGAAGTCCTTTAAATTTGTCCTTTATTAATTCTGTTAACTTGGGAGAATTACCAACCTTATCCATGCCTTTATTTTCTAATTATTTAGTAGGATATTTTTGTAATGATTGAATAATATACTTCATGTTGCTACAGATAATTGTTCAGACTTTATACTTCAGTGAGTGTGACATCAAAGGTGGAACAATCCTCATAGTATAGATTTGTATTGTTGAAACTTTCTCATATTTTACTATAAAATTATGACATCCAATTTTGGGAAATTTTTATATATATAACAGCAACATTTTATGAGATGGAAATAAACTAGTGCTAATAAAGTCAATATAAGAAAATACTTTTCTGAAAGAGGAAAGTATTGGAACTGTTCTTTTATGATCATTGAAAGAATGAGTTTAATAATAAACCCTTCAATAGAGTTGCTATAAGTCAGAATCAATTCTACGGCAATGGGTATAATGACCAAACAACACCTAAAATAAGCAAGGAACTATTTTTCCAAATGTTGTGCTGATCACTAAATATACTAGGGCACTGGGTAAATGTGTTGCACTGTATTTGAATTTTATTTTGTATTGATTGTTTACCAGAATTATATGTTGTAGTTTCTATTTTAAAACTACTAGAACTTTGATTATGATGAACACACACAAAAAAGGTGATTGAGCCTCAGAATGACTTCATTGCTGTGCTTCTAGAGCAACCAAATTGTTGAAATAAGAGTACTAAGAGGAGTCACTTTTATTTCACCCATAACATCTACCAAAAAAAAATGCTGCTATAGAGTTTCCCAGGAAGTCCTCTTTTTTACCCTAAAGTCTTACAGATTTCTTCACTGAGGTAACCATTTAAATTTTTGCCCTAAATATCTCTCAATTAAACTCAGAAATTAAAACTAAATGAAGATACCAGTCCAGGGGATGGTTTGTATGTTTTACTCAGAATTTTCCTACTCTCTGTTGACTAAGTTTTTTTCTATGTGTTTTCAAACTCAATATAGCTGAGTCATTACCTTAATATTAATTATCACACAGAAGGACCTTCACACTATCCTCCCAAGTCCCCAAGGAATAGAAATAGGTTTCTATCTGACCTAGCCCGTTAGTTTTCCAGATATGCTCAGACATAAATACCATAAATAAACATAATCTATTCTGTCCATCTAAGTCAATTATCACCTTGTCTTTAACATGGGACACAATGCGGTTTCTCCACAAGTTTCCTCATTTATGGGGAGAGAAAACATGAAAGAAGAAACATCCACATAATTTCTAAAATAAAACATCACACTTATTTAAATTACTGAAAAGAAAACCAGGGTGTGAAAAGGGAAGAAACAAGCCTCTTTATTGTATTATAAGTAAAATTCCAAAGATCATCCATTCTTTTGTTTATATGATCTTCCTGGAGCTAGCTTGTATTAGGAACATTAAAAACTCAATGAGCATTTGCAGATTGACTAACATCAAAATTCTCTACCTATTCTGGAAGAAAAATCTGCCAATGTTTTGAAATATTAGACGTATGGAGCACTATATAACAGTAGGAAACCCTGGTGACATAGTGGTTAAGAGCTATGGCTGCTAACCAAAAGTTCAGCAGTTCGAATCCACCAAGCACTCTTTGTAAACCCTATGGGGAAGTTCTACTCTGTACTATAGGGTTGCTATGAGTAAAAATTGACTAGTCGGCAGTTGTTTTTTTTTTTTTAATATAATTGTATGGTATAAACAAAGCAATACATATTTAGTACCTCCAAATAATATAGAATAAAAATGTACTATAAAGTTTTTGAAAAAATTATATTACACTATTTACCAAAATTTTTGCAATATCCAGACCAGTGGGTTTTTAGTTCTAACATTCTCAATTTTTACTTATCTTAAAATTTTGGAACAAAGCTAACTTGTACATTTCTCTATTTCAACAAGAAGTAATATATACCCCTTAAAATAAATCCTTATTTCATGTTTTTGCTGTTGTTGTTAGGTGCTGTCAAGTCAATTCCAACTCATAGCAACCCTACGTAAAACAGAATGAAACGAAGCCTGGTCCTATGCCATCCTCACAATTGTTGCTATGTTGAGCCCATTGGTGCAGCCACTGTGTCAGTCCATCTCATTGAGAGTCTTCCTCTTTTTTGCTGACCCTCTACTTTGTCAAGCATGATGTCCTTCTCCAGTGACTGATCCATTCTGATAACATATCCAAATTGTGTGAGATAAAGTCTTGCCATCCTTGCTTCTAAGGAGCATTCTGGCAGTACTTCTTCCAGGACAGGTTTGTTCATTCTTTTGGCAGTCCATGGTCTATTTAACATTCTTTGCCAACACCGTAATTCAAAGGCATCAATTTATCTTCAGTCTTCCTTATTCATTGTCCAGATTTCACCTGCATATGAGGCAATTGAAAACACTATGGGTTGGGTCAGGTGCTCCTTAGTACTTAAAATGATATCTTTCCTTTTCAAGACTTTTTGGAAGAGGTCTTTGCAGCAGATTTATTGTTTGATTTCTTGACTGCTGCTTCCATGGATGTTGACTGTGGATCTAAGTAAAATGAAATCCTTGACAACTTCAATCTCTTCTCCGTTTGTCATGATGTTGCTTATTGATTCAGTTGTAAGAATTTTCATTTTCCTTATGTTGATGTGTAATCCATACTGAAGGCTGTAGTCTTTGACCTTCATTCCTTATTCATACTTTTTTAAAAGTTATGGTTACTAGCTTATTGAAGTTACATACTTTTTAAAGCTTCAGTGGATAGAAAAATACCTCAATATACTTTCACAGATACAGTAGTACATTTTGAATCCACAAATATACTGTAAGCCTAGAAAGAAACTACACATAAATTCTGCTGCTTAGCTGACAATATCAACAAAATCTCAAGGCATTATTTCCCAGGAATGCTGTTAAAGTAATTCAAAACTTCACACAGTGTCCAAATTCATGACCACTTTATGCAATCCATTAAAATTAACAATGTCATTGGAAAATGAAAATTTGCATATAAAGAAGTTATTTATATCATTCAGGATATATTTGAGACGCATTCAAATTATGTATTAGCATGTGGCCCAATTATTCAGAGAGGTTTGTCCAAAAGTGATCAAACACCAGAATGTGTCTAAATATTAAAACTAAGCTTTGTGGAAATCAAATGAATTTGTTGAATTTAATGTCCAAGGTTGGATTATGTTTAAGTAGTTTCCATCCAAAATATTTTCCTTTAAAAATCTGTAAAATATTATTCTAAGAAGCTTACCCTTTTTCAAATGAGATTTAGATACTTTATGGATGTTTATGTCAGCCATTGTAGGGGTAATTGGCAATTTTTTTTTGACTAACCAGTGTCTGAACTTCTATAATGAGTTGGAGGAATTACTCATTTCATGAGTCTTAGTGAAAGATAGGGCTACTGTAGAAGCTGAGTTCCTCAGATACTCATATTCCCTCTTTCTTTTGCAGTAGGATAAATGCACATAACCTCAGGCCCAGTGAACCCAGGTATAAAATAAGAAATCTGTGGTGCATGGAACCAAGGAAAATGAGAAAGCTTCTGGTGGCAAGAAGGTCTAATTCCTGGGACATAAGTAGCAGTGCTATTGCATATGGTTTTGATAAAGGCACTAGTTCTAGTGGCAGCACCAGTATTCAAAGCTGTATATGTCAACAACATGTCTACAGTATCTAGTGCAGGGCAATGCAATGATGATATCACCTTCAGTTCATGGGATAATTTGAATTCACTGTTCCTGGCTCTGGAAACCCTGGTGGTGTAGCAGTTAAGTGTTATGGCTGTTAACCAAAAAGTGTGGCAGTTCAAATCCACCAGGTGCTCCTTGTAAACTCTATGGAGCAGCTCTACTCTGTTCTATAGGGTTGCTATGAGTCGTAATCCACTCGATGGCAATGTTTTTTTTTTTTTTTTTTTTTTTCCAGACTCCTGGCTCTATAAACCAGAAACTGGATTTATAGCTAAAATACTTCTTATTAATTAGCTATATGCTTAAGCCAGCTAATGTTGGTTTCTGTTGCCCTCGAGTAAGAAATCTATCTGAAACTGAAATTGGTGCCAGAAAAGATTGTGAATAAGTGGACCTAAGGCTTAATAGTGACTATAAGAGATGAAAACAAAGCTGTCATTAAGGGATGTTGTTCTGATAGCCCATGGCACATAAGGCAAAGCAATTACTCAAAACTCAGATGGCAAAGTCTCTGTGTTAAAAGTTCAGATTTTGGATCCACTCACTAGCTCTGTACATAAACAAGTTATTTAACAGCTCAGTGCTTCAATATCCTCACTGTAAAATGGCAATAATAACCAACACAAACAGTAGTTGTGACAATTGTACAAGACAATATGTGTAAGGAAATTAGAACAGTGCCTGACAGAGAATTAATGCTATATAAATGTTATTGTTATTAGTATTCAAATTATAACCTCCTGTTTTTTTGTTCTCTAGTTGCTATCAGTTAGAATCAGCTCAACGGTATCGGGGTTGCTTTTGGTCTATTGAAGATAAACCTTTGATGAGCCAAATGACAATTTCCATGGAAGGATATAAAGGCGGAAATAACTCAAGAACTTTTGTAGAATGGATACAATAGAGAACTTAAATGGCTTGACAAACTCAAGACATGAACCGAAATCCAGGGTCTTCTGATAGCTAAATTAAAACAATCTCTTACCTCTTTCAAAATCAAATGATACCTTTTATTCTATTCAGTGACTGAATCACGAAGTCTGTTGAATTTGTTGTCCTGCCATCTCTTCTATGCGAGTGTTAGAGAACCCATTGGAGAAGTATGGAACTCTGAAAATTTCAACGAGTATTTATGAGAAGATATGAACAATGAATTCCTGACCATTGAACATCCCTTGAAAGTTAAAGCAGCCTCTCTCCCCATATTTGATAATCGTATCCTGCATTGTTTAAAGACCCCTAAATATTCATCTGAGAGAATTGCTTTGCAAGGAAAACATCTCATTATCCACCTCCACACTGATCTTTTTCTCTAGACCTTTAACTAGAGTCCAAACCTGACAATTACAAAATCAAACCCAGAAGGAGAATGATTTTGGGGGGGGGAACCCTATAAAAATAACTATAAAAGTGACATTTTGTATCCAAAAAATCTGGTGAATAGATAGATAATAGTAGCTAGATAAATGAGAGAACAAATTTTAGCTGGATAGAGGTTGTAAATATAGATGCATAGATGCAGCTGCCAGGGGCCCTGCACACAATTTTTCAGGCTGAGCATGCTGTGAAAATTTATAATTGTTTGTTTACTTGCTTTATTGAAATCTGTGCTCAATTGCAGCCTCTACTAAATGTCAGAAGTGGTTTATTATAAGGCAGGGGAAAAATCTAGAGAGATAGAAACATGGATTGATATTATCATATATAATTTATACACTTTAACTGTTTCTCCTCAAAGGACACAAAAGATATTTCTTTTATTAAGGCTTGAGAAATAAGCCAGTGAGATGAGCACCTGTGTCTTTGACAAGTCTTCTAGTGAATGTTCTCAGTAGTCTGGTGAATGATCTCAGTAGTCTGCGCTGTAATTGAGACGGACTCCAAGATTTCAAAAGGAATATTAGGAATGTTGTGGTGGTAAATGGCAAAATATAAAAGCAATTCTAAAGGCAAGTTTTTTTTTAATGAATATTTTGGTAAGAAGCATGACAATCAAAATGGGTTCACCAGCAGGAATCTTGGAGGTGGCTAAATATTCATGAAGTCCCCAAGGATGAAAGTATCTAAGCAGCCCATCAAGGTTAAAAAATTCTCCATGCAGATGGAAGCCTGATCTGAGCCATAAGGATACAGCATCAATATCAATCACCCAACAAGACCAGATTCTTCAAATGAAGTACAGATTTGCTCTTGGAAACCTCTACAAGCATTATACATGTACAATGTAAACTTCCCTTCTTGTCTTTGTTAAATGTTTCTGCTTGGCATCATTCACAGAGGTAACAGTGCAATGAGGATAGAGAAAGCTTCAGTCTGGAAATTATTATGCTTTGTCTCTAAGCTTATATTTATTCCTGGGGAAGCCACATCAGTTAGTCCACTGATCAGAATGAGAAGTACCATAGCCAAGAAATAAATGTAGGTGTTCGTTTTCCTTGAATTTGCTTTATGGTAGGCCAGTGGGACTGGAACATTCTTCAGTACCAAAGTGTAATGGGAGAGCAATGAGATTGGTAACCTGACCCCTTAAGTAAGGGTCCTTTTGGCAAGAAAACTAAATGGAAGGTAATTGGGTTATCTTTTTTTCTGTCAAAGAAGGAAACAAACAAAAATAGAACAAAAAACACTGTGTTCCTGAAAGAATTACAAAGTTAACTACCACCATCAAAAACCTGAAAGATTCAGGGTTGGTGATTCTTATCAAATCTCCATTAACTTGTCAGTTTTCCAATTACAGAAGATAGATTGTTTTAGCACAATGGCCATAAATTACCGAAACCTTAATCAGGTAGTGGGTACAATTACAGCTTCTCTTCCTGGTTTGTTTCTCTTTATGAAAGCAAGTCGGCACAGCCTCTGGCACTAGGAACGCAACTATTGAACTGGTAAATGCTACTTTTCTGTATGTCAGTAACAACAAGGGTTAGTGTGTTGTTTCAACCAAGTGAGAACACTGCACTTTCCCAGCCTTGCTGCATAGTTGAGTCAGTTCTCTAGCTGTGTACCAACATTTAGTCCACAGGGACCTTGACCTTTTCAAATCTGAGTTCTTTCTGCTAGTCCACAACAAGGATGACATAATAATGATAATATATTCTTCAGATAATTCAAAATAATATGGATTGAATTTTACATAATATTTTGGAGCTTGCTTTCTCATTAAGTTTACAGGTAATGCTGTAATAGATTAGTTGATATTTTGGACAGCAAAATTCTCGGCGTTCTAAATACCCTTGAAAAGACAAATGATAAAGAAATTATTTACAGGAAAAAGTTAAATTGTTAATGTAAAAGAAAGTCTAGACAAACCTCCAAAGAATCCACATCTGAGAATAAAGTGAGAAGAGGCTGGGATCTCATTTTTGAATCAGTATTAGAGGGAGCTGGTCTCTGAAGCCAGTGACCCATGCAGTTAAACTAAGCAACAGAAATGTGCACTTAGTATGCTGTACTACTAACCTGCACTTTATGCTTAGTACATGAAATCTCATAGCTGGGGTAGAGAATCTACACCTTGTCTAGCCTCTTGCTTCCCCTTTCCTCTAGGTTTGGTAAAGGCATGTGTGTTTGTGTGTGTGTATCTCTTTATTGCATACCTATCTCTGCAAGACATCTTTCCAAGGTCTTTATATACATTCTATCATTAAGCCCACAAAACAACTATTCACCCCATTTTATACAGAGGGAAACTGAGGTTTAAGTTACTCACCCAAGGTCTCACAGAAAGTAAATGGCAAAGGGGAAATTCAAAACTAATTCCAAAAGCCACTCTGTCTCCTCTATAAAAGAGCACCAAAGGATGTTCTCAGGAGAAATGATGTGGCAGTCTGCTTCCATAAAGATTATAGCTTTGGAAACCCTATGGGGTAGTTCTACTCTGTCCTATAGGGTCACTATGAGTCTGAATCAACTTGCAGTGTTTTTTTTTTTTTTTTTTTGGAAGGATGTACTAGTCAATCTCCATAATGCTAAACAATTAAAAAGCAATTGTATCTGTGGTTTCTTTGTTAAGGATCTCTGAGATTGTTTCAGATATTTCTGTGAGCCAACTTCAGAGAATCTTAAACAGAGTCATCCCTGAAAAAAATCATTAGCTGAAAGAACTTATCTTTTTTTATGTCTCCAGCTTTTTACTTACTTCTCTTAGCCTATCAACAAATGATATCTTCTCTACCTTTAAGCAACTGTGTTGTGGTCTAGCTCTCCTCCTTCACTTCTTGTCCAACCGTGTTCTCATTTTGAGACTAAAAATCAACCTCAGACAATATAAATGACTAGTAAAAACTATGGCCTTAACTTTCCAAGAAATAGTTGCATTTAAAAGTTTCAAAGCCACAAGACAAAAAAGTAAAACTGCATTGGTATTCCTCAGTAAAGCTCCTTTTTCTTTCACTCCCAATAGTATGAGATTTTCTTTTTTGACCCTTTAATATCATAATTTACAGAATGATTAGTTTCAAACAGTGAATATGATACTAAAAAGAGATATAAAATTGCAAGGATGAATGTTTTTATTAATTACAAAATTGCATTTATATTAACATGTTGAATTAATTTGCCCTGCAATTTGTAATTAAATTAATGCTGTCTCTTCTTTTTTTTCTTAAAACCTAATAATGCTTTCCCACCCCAAACCCAGTGCCCTCGAGTCAATTCTGACTCATAGCGACCCTATAGGATGGAGTAGAACTGCCCCATAGGCTTTAGAGGCAACGAAATATAGGCGTTCTAATTTTCATCATCAATTCTCAGCCAATTCTTGAGTTGTCTCCTTAAAGTAAAACAACCCGTCCAGCATAAGCTCAGCTTATTGGACTAGATGGACCTCTTGACTGTATTTCAAAATGTAGAGTCTAGTGTTGATAGTAAGAGGCAGCCTTAGGAAAGCACAATTTCCTGGCTAGTTTTGTTTTGTCTAGGTCTGTTACATTTTATTCCAGCTGTCTTTCTGTTGACCGCAATAGCTAATTTTATGCCTTTACCAGCAAACACTTACATATAGCTCACCTGACCTTTTATTTAAAGGCAGCAATACGAAGTTTAATTTTTCCATTGTTTTTAATTACTATGTATTTACACAGTCCTTTTTATTCCAAGAAACAATGGTAGGTACTCAAAGTCATATTTGTGACTTTCTTAAATATCAGCCTTATGAAATGGTGTAGCCTTCCCATTAAGCCAGGCTTTCCCATAGCATTTTTCTGATGACATGGCAATGAGATTTTTATCCCTGCTAATTCCCAGTTTTGGGAAATGATATACAGAATATTTCACAGCCCGATTATTCACAGAAGTGACTGCAACTGGAAGATTACAGGAATACTGCTATATGCTGTCTAACTAGCAATTAAACCTCTCCTAAAAATGAATAGTGCATTTTTAACAGTTCCTTGGGAGGTTTTATGAACAGCATATGTTCTTTTAACCAAGAGCTCATCTTTCATCAACACTTAAATTCACACCAAGGCTCAGTGGCTTTTTTCAGTTCAACGCCTGCACATTGTATCATCCATCATCCTGGCAAAGCAACTGGTTGAACTGAGGCATTGACCTGTCACAGTGTGATTCAGGAAGGAAGGTGGCTTTCAAAGGAGCTTCAACTTGGTTTCCAGATCACAGCTATAAAGTGTGTGGGGAGTATGTATATGTGTATACAGATATGTGCTGAACAGGGACTTAAAATTCACACTGGCAAACAAACTCATATCTGTAAAACAGGTTGGAACAGATATGAATGTTTGAGTAAACTGAAGCTTTACTAACAAAGCTCATTCATTCTATCAGACTCTCTTCTTCTCTTGGTTTTGTAAGTACGTGGCAGCTCTGGGCTAATTGCTAAGTTTACATGTAGACAAGGATAAGAATATGAGAAGAAAAATTGTCTCACACACAAATAGTAGTCTGACAAACAAAGGAAGCCTGAGGTGTGCATTTAATGCAGAAAATAGTCCTTGAAGCTTATCATAACGGTTATCTATTGTTATTTCATCACACGCCATGTAGTACTTTCGTGCTACCACAACCTGAGTAGGTAGTGAACAAAAAGCGAATATTGATTAGCTTGCTAACAAGCACAATTTTTAAAGCGAATTTTGAAAATTGTTGAGTTCAAAGGCCCAGAAATTGATCCACAAGGTAATTGTTTTCGTTAGAATCCTAGCCCTACCACTTCCTAACTGCATGATCCTGGGAAATTTACTGAAGTGCTCTATGCATCTGTTTCTACCTCTTCAGGTTAGAAAGAACATCAAAATCTCTCTCATGGAACTGTTGAGAGGATAAACTAGTTATCTTTCTTGGGTATAAACTGTTCATAACCCACCAAACTCAGGATCACTGGATGGGAAGCAAAAAAAGAAAAAAACTTCATTTTTTTTTTTTCATGTCATAGCAATAGCCACTGCTAGTTCTACTCTGGATCACTAGACCCGTGGGTTTTGGCCCTGGGGAAGTTTTCCATCTATTTGCTAGTGTTTTAAAGGTGTTTAATGCATCTCAGTGTATGGAGTAGCCATAAAAACAAACAAACAAACAAAAAAACCCAGTGCTGTCGAGTGGATTCCTACTCGTAGCGACCCTGTAGGACAGAGTAGAACTGCCCCATAGAGTTTCCAAGGAGTGCCTGGTGGATTTGAACTGCCAGCCCTTTGGTTAGCGGCCACAGCACTTAACCGCTACACCACCAGGGTTTCCTGGAGTAATCATTATCAGTCCTTAATTAGATCTCAGTTGTAGAGTGGTATCTTTTAACATAATAATGGAGCCAAGTTGCTAGCATTTATTGGTCTATTTTAAAGTTTTCCACATCTTCTTGAAGCATTGTAATGGGATACTTCTCGGGTTCTTGTCCTGTCCTATTAAAAAAAACTGAAATAAGATCGAGGCCAACTGCAAGGGAAACAGAAAGTGGCGAATTTATTGTCTGCTCAGACAAGGAGTAATGTGAGGCTTAGTAGCTGAAAGATCACGTGTTCCCCACCTGAGGGGCTCGGAAAACTGTTCTGTCCTCCAGTCCCCAGGAGGCAGGGAATGGCGCCCGAAACCCTACACCCAGAGTCCTCCCATGCCCAAATTTGGAGATCTGTATTCTGAGTCATTCTTTGAAGGGAGTTGGGGTTGTGGGACTTCTAGCTTTCCAAAGGGGCGTGAGTGGAACTGTAGGCTGAAGAATAGCTTCCCTTCCGGTGATGCTCGGATACAAGGTCAGGTAAGGACACAATTCCATTGGTTTGCACATGTGCCAAGGTCTTGGCTTGTGCATGCGTAAAAATCTACCGCACAGAACAAACCCCGGTTTGCAAGGACTGCAGAGCGGGTTTTCAATATTATATTTTCCAGAAAAATCATATAATTAGTAGAGATGTTAAAATGTATCAGCATAGATTTTTGAGACAGTTTTATATATATGTATAATTTCTGCGATTCTGTGGCATTTCTCATTAATAATGATGCATCTTTTCATGTTTTGTTTGTAATCTCTCTTTTTTAGTTTTTGGATATTTCATTGAGTGACTTGAAAGATTTTCTCTTATCATTTTGCATAGTATTTTTTTTTAAGGTCATCTTTCTCCTTTTATTGAGATAAAATTTACTTAAAATAAATCTTTAGTGGACTCTTTGATGATAAGCGTATATATCAATGTAACTTGTGAACATGTCCATCATGCAAAGAAAGTCCCTAATGCTTCTTTCGAGTCAAACTGCCCCAACGTAGCCTAGTTCTGACTCTACCAGAGCTTTGCTGTTAGTTCTTTCTGATTTTAAATTTCAGTACAGTGACTTTAGTTCATTAGTTGCAGGTCTATTCCTTTGCAGCATTTGGGATTTTTATAAAATATTATCCTTAGGCTTTCATGTGTATGCACATATAAGTGTTGTAGATTTTATGACACTTCCTAATATGTTCCATATCTTATTGTCATAGATGCTTGATATCCCTCAAATAGTAGTCCCAGTAATATTTCGAACTCAAGGATTTCCATTCATATTTAATGATTTGCTTGATTCATTTGAATAAAAATTTTTGACAATTTATGGGGAATGTAAAATTTTCAAACTTATTAATTTACAAAATTTGACTATTCAGAGAATTATATTTAATGTTGAAATATATGGATTTCCTGATAAAAAAAATGAAAAGAATTAGTTTTAAAACTAAACAGAAAATGTCTTAACTTGATAAAAAAGAAATTTGGGGCCGTAGACTTTAAATGAGATGTCAAGGTTTGATGGAGTCATGTTTACTTTATTAGTCTCAAAGAAAGCAGTAATACTCATCCGTGCTCCTCTTTTTTAGATGTTTTTTATATTTGAAGATTGCTTTTGAAAAATGAATTACATGTATTTATATATTACATATTTTGCTTTTAGACCAGTGTTTTTTTTTTTTTTGTCCTCTAAGTGAAAGGTTACAATTCAAGTCAGTTCCTCATATAAAAACTTATACACACATTTTTACGGGACCCTAGTTGCTCTCCCTACAATGTGACAGCACACTCCTCCTCTCCACCCTGTATTTGCCATGTCCATTCAACCAACTTCTGTCTGCCTCTGCCTTCTCATCACACCTCCAGACAGGAGCTGTCTGCGTAGTCTCATGTGTCTCTACTTGAGCTAAGAAGCACACTCTGCACCAGTATCATTTTATGTCTTAATAGTCCAGTCTAATCTTTGTCTAAAGAGTTGGCTTCGGGAATAGTTTTAGTTTTGGGCTAACAGAGAGTCAGTGGCCGTGAACTCTGGGGTCCCTCCAGTCTCAGTCAGACCATTAAGTCTGGTCTTTTTACAGAAATTTTAGGTCTACATCCCACTTTTCTCCTGCTCCATCAAGGACACTGTGTTGTGTTCCCTGTCAGGGCAGTCATTGGTGGTAGCTGGGCACCATATAGTTCTTCCGGTCTCAGGCTGGTGGAGTCTCTGATTTATGTGGCTTGCACTGTCTCTTGGGCTCAGATTTTCCTTGTGTTCTTCATTCTTCTTTGCTCCAGGTGGGTTGAGACCAATTGATGCATCTTAGATGGCCGCTTGCTAGCTTTTAAGATCCCAGACGTCATTCGCCAAAGTGGGATGTAGAATGTTTTCTTAATATACTTTGTTATGCCAAATCATGGTCCCCAGACCCCCACCCCTGCTACTCTGTGCCTCAAAGTGTTTCGTTGTATTCAGGAAACTTCTTAGCTTTTGGTTTAGTCCAGTTGTGCTGACTTCCCCTGTATTGTGTGTTGCCCTTCCCTTCACCTAGAATAATTCTTGTCTACTCTCTAATTCTTACTCTCTAATTAGTGAATACCTCTCTTCCTCCCTTCCCACCCTCATAACCATCAAAGAAGATTATCTTCTGTATTTAAACCTTTTCTTGAGTTCTTATAACAGTCATCTCATACAATGTCTGTCTTTTTATGACTTACTGATTTCACCCAGCATCTATGTGATTTCATTCAGCATAATACCTTCCAGGCTCCTCGATGTTATGAGATGTTTCACGGATTCTTCATTGCTGTTTATCCTTGCATAGTATTCCATTGTGTAAATATATTATAATTTGTTTATCCTTTCATCCGTTGATTGACACCTTAGTTGTTATTACCTTTTTGCTGTTATAAATAGTGCCGCAATGAACATGGCTGTGCACATATTTGTTCATGTAAAGGCTCTTATTTCTCTAGGATATATTCCAAGAGGTGGGATTGCTGAATCATATGGTAGTTCTATTTCTAGTATTCTAAGGAAGTGCCAAATCTATTTCCAAAGGGATTGTACCATTTTGCATTCCCACCAGCAGTGTGTAAGTGTTCTAGTCTCTCCACAACCTCTCCAACATTGATTTTTTTTTTTTTTTTGGATTAATGCCAGCTCTGTTGGGGTTAGATGATATTTCATTGTAGTTTTGATTTGCATTTCTCTAAATGGCTAATGATCGTGAGTATTTCCTCATGTATCTGTCAGCTAACTGAATGTCTTCTTTGGTGAAGTGCCTGTTTATATCCTTTGCCCATTTTTTAATTGGGTTATTTGTCTTTTTGTTATTGAGGTTTTGCAGTATCGTGAAGATTTTGGAGATTAGACCCTGATCGGATATGTGGCAGCCAAAATTTTTTTTCCCAGCTTTTTACTCTTTTGGTGAAGTCTTTGAATGAGCATGAGTGTTTGATTTTTAGGAGCTCCAATTTATCTAGTTTCTTTTCTGGCATTTGTGCATTGTTAATAATGTTTTGAATACTGTTTATTCCATGTATTAGGGCTCTTAGCATTGTTCCTATTTTTTTTCATGATATTTATCATTTTGATTTTATATTTAGCTCTTTGACCTATTCTGAGTTATTTTTTTATGTATGGTGTGAGGTATGGGTCTTGTTTCATTTTTTTGCAGATGGATATACAGTTATGCCAGTACCATTTGTTAAAGAGACTGTCTTTTCCCTGTTAACAGATTTGGGGCCTTTGTCAAATATTACTTCTTGATAGGCAGATGAATTTATCTCTGGCTCTTCAATTCTGTTCCATTGGTCTATGTAACTGTTGTTGTACCAGTACCCAGCTGTTTTAACTACTGTGGCAGTATAATAGGTTTTAAAATCAGGTACCGTGAGGCAATTAGGCTAGAGAAAAGAAATAAAGGGCATTCAAATTGGTAAGGAAGAGGTAAAAGTATCTCTATTTGCAGATGATATGATATTATACACAGAAAACCATAAAGAATCCACAAGGAAACTACTGGAACTAATAGAAGAATTCAGCAAAGTATCAGGATACAAGATAAACCCACCAAAATCAGTTGGATTTCTCTACACCAACACAGAGAATGTCAGAGAAGAAATCACCAAATCAATACCATTTACAAGAGCCCCAAGAAGATAAAATACTTAGGAATAAATCTAACCGGAGATGTAAAAGAGATAAACCTGCCTTCTTTTGCTGAAAATAAAGTTAGTTTTGTCTTTTTTAAAAACAAATTTATTGAAGAAAAATTAATATACAATAAACAGAATATTATGTTTAAATTGTCCAATTTGATAAGTTTTGACTTATGTATAAAGCTGTGAAACCATAACTTCAGTCAAGAAAATGAACATACTCACCACCCAAAAGCTCTCTAGTGTGCCTTTGTAACCCCAAGCATATACACCTCCCTGACTGTCCTCATGCCAGGAAACACTGACCTGCTTCCATAAAAAAAAAAAAAAAAAGCTATACATTAATTTAAATTTTAGGAAATTCAATATAATGTGCCATAATGGCAGATACACGCTTCCAGTGAAACCTCTTTACAACAAAGACCCAAAAAAAACAAGTGAAACGAGTATATTTATGAGAAGCTAGGAGCCCTGAGCATCAAAGGCAAGCTTAGAAAATGAACAGAGGAGCAAGGGGAGGAAAAGATGGTTCAGAAGCAGAGAGGAGTTACTGGACCTGAATCACAGGGAGCCCTCAGGCACCGTTCCCGGAGCTGCAGCAGCAGCGGGCTGCTACTAGCGTTTGGCTGCAGTTTCCTCAGGGAGAAGCAGCCAGCCACACAGACTACTCACACCTCTGAAACCTGACAAGAACAGCATTCTTGGCAAAAGCTAAGTACTTCCGTATATTTTACCATGCTGCCTACCCCCAAGCTGGCTTCAGTGGTGATTTCCCTGGGCCTGAGATAGGCACTGTTGAGTGCCTAGAGCCATCCTCTCAGCCTCAGAGAAGGAAAAAAAAATTGCAACTGGGGAAAAAGATAATTTGCCAGCTCCACCAAGAGGAGGGGAACTCAAGGCAAAAGCAGCTACTGTTCAGGCATAAACGATCCTTGGACTTTGAGCACCTTTCCCCTCTGCATGGACCTGTGTGGGCCTATTTCAGGATAACGGGCCCTTGTTGGCAGACTCTAAACATTTCAGCCGTGTGGCAGAGACTGGGGTGTTTGATATTTGACATTGCTTTGCCTATTAAACAGGGTTCTCACCTACCCACATCAGAGGCCTAAGGGCTGGTAGCTCCACTCAGGTCGCCCAACCACCTGTGACAGGGGTCCAAGGATAACTAGAACCTCCCAGTCCTTACAACCAAAAATATTGGGTGACCATGGTCCATCTGCAGAACCCACCTACCTTTATGCTCTAGGGACCAGGGACATGCTTTTCTCAGAGACAAGTGGGGGATGATTCTCAGCACTCTGCCTTGTTCAGAGTGTGACCCCATGTTACAACCAGATACCGGAACCTACACCAACCATCCCTGCCCCTCTGAGACTGTAGGAGACATCCTGTACCACACACTTGAAGATCAGCTACCTGGACAGTTGAGCTGAATTCATACAAGAAAAGTGAATGGACTCCTAGACTGATATACATGATAACAGCTCTAGGCATCTGGGGACAGACATCAGGGCTCCAAAGGTGAAAATAATCAAGCTAGCTCACTCAAGCAACCCATTTGGGCATATCAAAACAAAACAAAGCAAGAAGCTATGACACAGTAAGCAAACATAAAATAAACTAATACAAGGACTTATAGATGGCTCAGAGACAACAGTCAATATCAAGTCACATAAAGAAACAAATCATGATTGCCTCAACAAGCCCTCAAAACAAAGAATCCAGGGATCTTCTAGATGAAAGTGCATTCCTGGAATTACCAGATCCAGAATACAAAACTTTAATATACAGAACCCTTCAAGACATCAGGAAGGAAATGAGGTAATACGCAGAACAAACCAAGGAATACACAGATGAAGCAATTGAAGAACTTAAAATGATTATTCAGAAACAAAATGAAAAATTTAATAACCTGAAAAAATCCATAGACAGAAAGCAATCAGAAATTCAGAAGATTAACAATAAAATTACAGAAGTAAACAACTCAATGGATAGTCAGAGGAGCAGAATTGAGCAAGTGGGAGCCAGAATTTCTGAACTGGAAGATAAATCACTTAGCACTAATATATTTGAAGAAAAATCAGCTAAAAGAATTAAAAAAAAAAAAAATGAAGAAACCTTAAGAATCATGTAGGACTCTATCAAAAGAGATAGCTTACAAGTGATTGGAATACCAGAACGGGGTGGGGGATAACAGAAAACACAGAGAAAATTGTTGAGGATTTGTTGGCAGAAAACTTCCCTGATATCTTGAAAAATGAGAAGGTATCTATCCAAGATCCTTATCGAACTCCACATAAGGTAAATGTTAAAAGAAAGTCACCAAGACATATTATAATCAAATTTGCCAAAATCAAAGATAAAGAGAGAATTATAAGAGCAGCTAGGGATAAACGAAAAGTCACCTGCACAGGAGAGCTGATAAGAATAAGCTCAGACTACTCAGCAGAAACCATGCAGGCAAAAAGGCAATGGGATGACATTTAAAAAAATGAAGGAAAAAAAAATTGACAGCAAAGAATCATATATCCAGCAAAACTGTCTCTTAAATATTGGTGAAATTAGGACATTTCCAGATAAACAGAAGTTTAGGGATTTGTAAAAACCAAACCAAAACTACAAGAAATACTAAGGGAGTTCTTTGGTTAGGAAATCAATAATATCAGTTATCAGCCCAAGACTAGAACACTGGGCAGAGCAATCAGAAGTCAATCCAGATAGGGACATCAATAAAAACAAAGCAAGATTAAAAAAAAAAAAAAATCCTCAAAACATGATAACAGCCATGTTATTTTGTGAAAGAAGACAACATTAAAACAAAGAGGTGGGACTAAGAAATGTAGTCATAGATTGTCCATACAGAGGGTAAGATAAGGTGATACAAAGAAATAAAATTTAGGTTTAAATTTAGAAACATAGCGGTAAATAATAAGGTAACCAAAAAGGAGACAAACTATCTTACTCACCAAAATAAAATACAGGAAAAAAATAGAGACTCAGCAGAAACAAAATCAACAACAATGAAAATGAGGAAAGGACCATATATAAAGATAGTCTACTCAGCACATAAAATTAAGTGGGAAGAAGAAACTGTCAACAACACACAAAAAAGACATCAAAATGATACCACTAAATTCATACCTGTCCATAATTATGCTGAATGTAAATGGACTAAATGCACCAATAAAGAGACAGAGAGTAGCAGAATGGATTAAAAAACAAGATCCGTCTATATGCTGCGTAAAAGAGACACGCCTTAGACTTAGAGACACAAACAAACTAAAACTCAAAGGATAGAAAAAATATATCAAGCAAACAACAATCAAAAAAGAGCAGAAGTGGTAATATTAATTTCTGACAAAGTAGACTTTAAAGTTAAGTTCATCATAAAGGATAAGGAAGGACACTATATAATGATTAAAAGGACAATATACCAAGAAGGTATAACCATATTAAATATTTATGCACCCAATGACAGGGCTGCAAGATACACAAACTCTATCAGCATTGAAAAGTGAGATAGACAGCTCCACAATAATAGTAGGAGACTTCAACACACCACTTTCGGTGAAGGACAGGACATCCAGAAAGAAGCTCAATAAAGACACGGAAGATCTAAACACCATAGTCAAACAACTTGACCTCATAGACATATACAGAACACTCCACCCAACAGCAACCAACTATACTTTCTTTTCTAGTGCACATGGAACATTCTCTAGAATAGATCACATATTAGGTCATAAAGCAAGACTTAGTAGAATCCAAAACACTGGAATATTACAAAGCATCTCCTCTGACCATAAGGCCATAAAAATGGATATCAATAACAGAAAAAGCAGGGAAAAGAAATCAAACACTTGGAAACTGAACAATACCCTGCTCAAAA
Source organism: Loxodonta africana (assembly GCF_030014295.1). Lineage (NCBI taxonomy): Eukaryota > Metazoa > Chordata > Mammalia > Proboscidea > Elephantidae > Loxodonta > Loxodonta africana. Next base: position 175,645,980 of record NC_087344.1, read on the forward strand.
AATACTGGATTATAGAAGACAGAAAGGATGGAATAAAGAAATTCATAGAATCCAATGAGAATGAAAACACATCCTATCAGAACCTTTGAGACACAGGGAAAGCAGTGCTCAGAGGTCAATTTATATCAATAAATGCACACATCCAAAAAGAAGAAAGGGCCAAAATCGAAGAATTATCCCTACAACTTGAACAAATAGAAAGAGAGCAACAAAAGAAACCTACAGGCACCAGAAGAAAACAAATAATAAAAATTAGTGTAGAAAAAAAAAAAAAAGAAAGCAGAAAAACAATTGAAAGAATTAACAAGACCAAAAGCTGGTTCTTTGAAAAAATCAACAAAATTAATAAACCATTGGCCAAACTGACAAAAGAAAAACAGGAGAGGAAGCAAATAACCTGAATAAGAAATGAGATGGGCAATATTACACCAGACGCAACTGAAATTAAAAGAATCATATCAGGTTACTATGAAAAATGGTACTCTCACAAATTTGAAACTTAGAAAAAGGATGAATTCCTAGAAACACACTACCTACCTAAACTAACACAAACAGAGATAGAACAACTAAATAGACCCATAACAAGAGAAGGGATTGAAAAGGTATTCAAAAAACTCCCAACAAAAAAAAGCCCTGGCCTGGACGGCTTTCCTGCAGAGTTCTACCAAACTTTCAGAGAAGAGTTAACACCACTACTAGTAAAGGTGTAGAAAAGGACAGAGTAGAAAAGGACGGAGTAGAAAAGGAGCATAGAAATGGATGGAATAATCCCAAACTCATTCTATGAAGCCACCATATTCCTGATACCAAAACCAGGTAAAGACACCACAAAGAAAGAAAATTATAGACCTATATCCCTCATGTACGTAGATGTAAAATTCCTCAACAAAATTCAAGCCAATAGAATTCAACAGTATATCAAAAAAATAATTCACCATGACCAAGTGGGATTCATACCAGATATGCAGGGATGGTTCAACATTAGAAAATCAATTAATACAATCCACCACATAAATAAAGCAAAGGACAAAGATCACATTATTTAATCAATTGATGCAGAAAAGGCATTTGACAAAGTCCAACACCCATTCACAATAAAAACTCTCAGCAAAATAGGAATAGGAGGAAAATTCCTCAACATAATAAAGGGCATTTATACAAAGCCAACAGCCAACATCACCCTGAATGGAGAGAGCCTGAAAGCATTCCCCTTGAGATCGGGAACCAGACAAGGATGCCCTTTATCACCTCTTATTCAACATTGTGTTGGAGGTTCTAGCCAGAGCAATTAGGCTAGACAAAGAAATAAAAGGCATCCAGATTGGCAAGGAAGAAGTAAAATTATCTCTATTTGCAGATGACATGATCTTATACAAGGAAAACCCTAAGGAATCCTCAAGAAAACTACTGAAAGTAATAGAAGAGTTTGGCAGAGTATTGGGATACAAGATAAACATATAAAAATCAGTTGTATTCCTCTACACCAACAAAAAAGAACATTGATGAGGAAATCACCAAATCAACACCATTTACAGTAGGCCCCAAGAAGATAAAATACTTAGCAATAAATCTTACCAGAGATGTAAAAGAATTATACAAAGAAAACTAAAGTACACTTCTGCAAGAAACCAAAAGAGACTTAAGTAAGTGGAAAAACATACCTTGCTCATGGATAGGAAGACTTAACATTATAAAAATGTCTATTCTACCAAAAGTGATCTATACATTTAATGCAAATCCAACCCAAATCCCAATGACATTCTTTAATGAGATGGAGAAACAAATCACCAACCTCATATGGAAGAGAAAGAGGCCCCAGATAAGTAAAGCATTACTGAAAAAGAAGAACAAAGTGGGAGGCCTTACTTTACCTGATTTTAGAACCTACTATACAAGTCAAAACAGCCTGGTACTGGTACAACAACAGATACATGGACCAATGGAACAGAATTGAGAATCCAGACATAAATCCATCCACTTCTGAGCAGTTGATATTTGACAAAGGCCCCCAAACAGTTAAATGTGGGAAAAGACAGTCTTTTTAACAAATGGTGCTGGCATAACTGGATATCCATCTGCAAAAAAATGAAGCAAGACCCACACCTCACTCCACGTTCAAAAACAAGCTCCAAATGGATCAAAGACCTAAATATAAAGTCTAAAACAATAAATATCATGGAAGAAAAAATGGAGACAATGTTAGGAGCCCTAATACATGGCATAAACAGTGTACAAAACATTACTAACAATGCAGAATAAAAAGTAGATAACTGGGAGCTCCTAAAAATCAAACACCTATGCTCATCCCATCCAAAGAGTTCACCAAAAGAATAAAAAGATTACCTACAGACTGGGAAAAAGCTTTTAGCTATGACATTTCCAATCAGTGCCTGATCTCTAAAATCTACATGATACTGCAAAAGCTCAACTGCAAAAAGACAAATAACCCAATTAAAAAATGGGCAAAAGATATGAACAAACAATTCACTAAAGAAAACATTTAGGTAGCTAACAGATACATGAGGAAATGCTCAGGATCATTAGCCATTAGAAAAATGCAAATCAAAACCACAATGAGATTTCAGCTCACTCCAACCAGGCTGGCATTAATCCAAAAAACAATAAATGTTGGAGAAGCTGTGGAGAGATTGGAACACTTCTACACTGCTGTTGGGAATGTCAAATGATACAACCACTTTAGAAATCGATTTGGCGCTGCCTTAAAAAGCTAGAAATAGAACTACCATACATTATAGCAATCCCACTCCTTGGAATATATCCTAGAGAAATAAGAGCTTTTACACGAACAGATATATATACACCCATGTTCATTGCAGCACTGTTTACAATAGCAAAAAGATAGAAGCAACCAAGGTGCCTGTCAACAGATGAATGGATAAATAAATTATGGTATATTCACACAATGGAATACTATGCATCGATAAAGAACAGTGATGAATCTGTGAAACATTTCATAAGATGGAGGAACCTGGAAGGCATTACGCTGAGTGAAATTAGTCAGTTGCAAAAGGACAAGACACTATTATAAGCACTAGAGAAATAGTATAAACAGAGAAGAAAATATTCTTTGATGGTTACGAGAGCGGGGAGGAAGGCTGGGTGAGAGAGGAGTATTTACTAATTAGATAGTCGATGAGAACTACTTTAGTGAAGGGAAAGACAACATACAACACAGGTTAGTTCAGCACAACTGGATTAAACCAAAAGCAAAGAAGTTTCCTGAATAAACTGAATGCTTCAAAGGCCAGCGTAGCAGGGGCAGGGGTTTGGGTTTCAGGGGACATCTAATCCAATTGGTGTAATAAACTCTATTAAGAAAACATTCTGCATCCCACTTTGGAGAGTGGCGTCTGGGGTCTTAAACCCTAGAAAGAGGCTATCTAAGATGCATCGATTGGTCTCAACCCACCTGGATCAAAGGAGCATGAAGAACACCAAGGACACGAGATAATTTTGAGCCCAAGAGACAGAAAGGGCCACATAAAGCAGTAACTACATCAGTATGAGACCAGAAGAGCTAGATGGTGTCTGGCTACAACCGATAACTACCCTGACAGGGAACACAACAGAGAATCCCTGAAGGAGCAGGAGAGCAGTTTGATCCAGACCCCAAATTCTCCTAAAAAGACCAGACTTAAGGTCTGACTGAGACTAGAAGGACCTCGGTGGTCATGGCCCCCAGACCTTCTGTTGGCCCAGGACAAGAACCACTTCCAAAGCCAACTTTTCAGACAGGGATTGGACTGGAGAATGGGTTGGAGAGGGATGCTGCTGAGGAGTGAGCTTCTTGGATCATATGATCACTTGAGACTATGTTGACATCTCCTCCCTGGAGGGGAGATGAGAGAGTAGGAGGAGTTAGAAGCTGGCAAAATGAACACTAAAAGAGAGAGTGGAGGGAGGGAGTGGGCTGTCTCATTAGTGGGAGAGCAATTGGGAGTATGTAAAAAAGTAGCAAGGTGTGTATGGGTTTTTGTGTGAGAGACTGACTTGATTTGTAAACTTTCACTTAAAGCACAATCAAAATTAAAAAAAAAAAAAAGTTGCAAGTGGCCTTCTAAGATACATCTAGTGGTCCCCTCCCATCTGGAACAAAGCAGAATGAAAAAAAACAAAGACACTAGGAAAATATTGGCCCAAAAGACTAAAAGACCACATGAACCAGAGACTCTGCCAGCCTGAGACCAGAAAACTACATGGTGCCAGGCTACCACCAACTACCATTCTGACAGAGATCACAATAGAATTCTGGATAGAATGGGAGAAAAGCATAGAACAGAATTCAAATTCATGGAAAAAGACTAGATTTACTGGTCTGATAGAGGCTTGAGGAACCCCTGAGACTATGGCCCCCAGACACTGTGCTAATCCAGAGCTGAAACTAGTCCTGAAGCCCACTTTTCAGGCAAAGATCAAACAGGCCAATAAAACAAAAAATAGCACATGAAGAATGTGCTCGTTAGTTCAATGAAATATACAAGACCAAATGGGCAACTCCTGCCCAAAAGCAAGATGAGAAGGCAGGAAGGGACAGGAACTGGAAGAATGGACACAGGGAACCCAAGGTGGAAAGGGGGGTCATGCTGTCACATTGTGGGGTTACAACCAATGTCACAAAACAATATGTATATAAATTTTTTTAATGAGAAATTAACTTAATCTCTAAACTTTCACTTAAAGCACAACAAAAGAAAAAAATTCCTCTAAAAAATTAATATAACTGAAATCAGGCAGTATATACTCTTTTTTGGACGGTGGATTTCTTGTTTAGTCTGTTTCACCTAGCATAATTGTTTTAAGTTCATCCAAATGGTTGCATATTTCACGGGTTCATTCCTTGTCACTTCTGAGTGCTATTTCAGTTTATAGGTACACCACAATTTTTTGTCATTTCTCTTTTGGTAGACATTTGGGTTGTTCCCCATTTTTTTTTCTGGTTAATACAAATAAAGTTATTTGTTTTTCTATTTGCCATCAATTCTGATTCATGGCAACATCGTGCGTGTCAGAGTAAACTGTGCTCCACAGGGTTTTCAATGACTGATTTCTTAGTAAATCACCAAGCTTTTCTTCTAAGGCTTGAATTTGAAGAGCCAATCTTTCAGTTAGTAGGCTAGCACTTAAGCGTCACCCAGGAATTCAAGGAAAGTCATAATGAACATTAATAACCGTATCTGTTTATTCTCACTCATGGAGACCCCATGTGTGTCAGAGTAGAAATATGTTCCATAGGGTTTTCAATGGCTAATTTTTCAGAAATAGATCACTAGTCCTTTCTTCCAAGGCACCCCTGGGTGGACTCAAACCTTCAACCTTTTGGTAAGCAGTACATGCATTGACTTTTTGCACCCCTCAAGGACTATAATGAACAGTAGTGTATGGCAAAAAGCTTTCATTTCTCCTGGATAATTACCTAGGAGTGGAATGGGTAGTAACATAGCAAGTATATGTTTAAGAAGCTTCCAGACTATTGGTCAAAGTGGTGGTGCAAACCCATTTGCGCTCAACTCCTAAGCTAAAAGTTTGTGGTTCAAACACACCCAACAGTACCACAGGAGAAAAGACCTGGCGATCTGCTTCCAAAAAGACTACAGCCAAGAAAACCCTATGGAAAATTTCTATTCTGCAACACATGGCGTCTCTATGAGTGGGAATCAAATAACTGCAACTAACAACAACAACAACAAAGTAACAGTTTACATTTGCACCAGCAAAATATGAGAGTTCTAGTAGCTCCACATTCTCACTAGAACTTATGTGGTCAGCCTTTTAATTTTAGACTTTCTAACTGGTGTGTAGAAGCATCCCGTTGAGCTTTATTTACATTTTCCAGTGTCTAATGATATCCATCTTCTACCTATGTGCTTATTTACTGTTTCTATTATAACTCCAGTGAATTGTGTGTTGAAATATTTTGCTAAATTATTACTGGGATGTTTGTTTTCCTATTGAGTTTGAGAGTTCTTTATATATTCTGGATACAAGTCTTTAAACAGATATGTTATTTACAAATATTTTCTTTCAGTGTGTGATATGTCTTTTCATTCTCTGAACAGTATCTTTGGAAGCACAGACATTTTAAAATTTTTGTTGAAATCCAATTTATCTTTTTTTTTTTCTTATATGGATGGTAATTTTGGTGTTTTGTATAAGAAATTCTGTCCTAACTTAAGGTCACGGTGATTTTCTTCTATGTTTTTCTAGAGGTTTTTAATATTTTAGCCCTATATTCAATTTAAAATTAATACTGATATATGGTCCAATAAATGAATTGAAGATTCATTTTGCTTGTGATATTCAATTGTCCATTTGTTGAAAATAGTATCATTTGTTGAAAAAACTATTCTTTATTCACTAAATTGTCTTTGTACCATTCTCAAAGATCCATTGACTCTGTGTGTGTGTGTGCGTCTATTTCTGTACTTGATGCCAATAACATACTCTCTTGATCATTGCATGTTCATAATAACTCTTGAAGGAAAATAATGGAAATTCTCCAACTTTTATTTTTCTTTTACAAATTTATTTTGCCTAATAGATGACCTTTGCATTTCAATATACAGCTTAGATTTAGTTTAATTATTCAAACTTATACACCAACCACTAATACCAAAAATGCAGAAATTGAAGATTTTTACCAACTTCTGCAGGCTGAAATTGATCAATCATGCAATCAGTATGCATGGATTATTACTGGTAATTCAAATGTGAAAGTAGTAAACACAGAAGAAGGATAGTAGTTGGAAAATATGGCCTTGGTGATAGAAATGATGCCAGAGATTGCATGATAGAATTTTAGAGACCAAGAACTTCTTCATTACAAATATCTGTTTTTAACATAAACAAAGGCTGTATGTGGACTACACTGGATGGAACATACAGGAATCAAATCGACTACATCTGTGGAAAGAGATGATGGAGAAGCTCAATATTATCAGTCATAAGAAAGTCAGAGGCGGACTACTAAACAGACTATCAATTGCTCATATGCAAGTTCAAGCTGAATCTGAAGAAAATTAAAACAAGTCCTTGAGAGCCAAAGCACAACCTTTAGTACATACCACCTGAATTTAGATACCATCTCAAGAATTGAATTGACATGTTAAATACTAATGACCAAAGACCAGACAAGTTGTGGAATGACATCGAGGGCATCATGCATGAAGAAAACACGAGGTCATTAAAAAGATGGGAAAGAAAGAAAAGACAAGGGTGGATGTCAGAAGAGACTGAAACTCTCTTAAATGTAGTGTAGCTAATGTGAATGGAAGAAATGATTAAGTAAAAGAGCTGAACAGATTGCAGAGGTGGCTCCAGAAGACAAAGAACAGTATTATAATGAAATGTGCAAAAAGCTGAAGTTAGAAAATCAAAAGGGAAGAACACGCTCAGCATTTCTCAAGCCAAAAGAACTGAAGAAAAAAATTCAGGTTTCAAGTTGCTATATTGAAGGATTCTATGGTAAAAAAAATTTTTATGGTAAAAATATTGAATGACACAGGAAGCATCAAAAGAAGATGGAAGGGATACATAGATTCACTGTACCAAAAATAATTGGTCTAAATTCAACCATTTCAGGAGGTAGCATATGATCAAGAACGATGGTACTGAAGAAAGAAGTCCAAGCTGCACTGAAGGCACTGGAGAAGAACAAGGCTCCAGGAATTGAAGGACTAACAATTGAGATGTTTCAACAAACAGAACTGTGGAAGTGATCACTCATATATGCCAAGAAATTGAGAAAACAGCTACCTGGTCAACTGACTGGAAGAGATCAATATTTGTGCCCCATCCAAAGAAAGGTGGTCCAACAGAATGTGGAAATTATCAAGAAATATCATTAATATTGAAAGAGTTGTTCAAGTATTCAATATTGACACTGATTTTCTAATTGTTCTATAAACTCTTGAAAGGTGTTGAAATATTCAAATATAATTGCTAATTTGTATGTTTCTTCTTGCAGGTCTAGCAGATTTGCTTCAGATACTTTGAAACTTCATTTTTCAGTGCATAAATCTTTAGGATTGTTATGTGTTTAGGATGAATTTACCCCATTTCCAGTATAAAATGACCCTCTTTATCTCTGGTTATATATTTTTTTTCTTTGACCTCTATTTTGTTTGTTACCAATAAAGGCATTCTGACTCTGCGTTTTTTTTTTTCTTTTCCTGTTAGTGTTAGATCGGTAGACCTTTTTATTGTCTTTCATTGTTAATTTATTTGTGTCTTTATATTTAGATTCTTGTAGAAAACATATAATTGTGTCTTGAATTTTTACTCAGATAGACAACATCTAACATTTAATTGGTTTTTGTCTAACCTACACTTATTTGGTTGAGTAAAAAACTACCATATTGCAATTTCTTTTTTAATTATACCACTTGTTCTCTCTTATTTTTCTTTTTCTGTATATTTTTGGATTAATTGAATATACATTTTATATATTTCCATTTTATTACCTATGTTAGCTAATTAACAATATCTCTTTGTTGTATTATTTTAGTGGTTGGTTAAGATTTTTTTAATATCTCTTTAACATATAATACCAAGTGATATGCTACTACTTCAACTGTAACATATGAATGTTACAAATTATGCTACAATTCTCTCTTTCCAACCTGTGCACTACAATGCGTTGTTACTTATTTTTGTTTTAAAAGTTAATTTTCTTTTAAATTGATGTTAATAATAATTTTTTAAAATCTTATTTTACTTACCCATATTTCCTAAAAATGGAATTTTCTGTGCCTTTCATCCCTCTGTGTAGCAGCAAGTTCCATCTAATATCATTTTCTGCCTAATTAGGTTTTCAGTTAACATTTTTATAGTGCATGTAGTCTGGTCATGAATTATTGCCACTTACATGTGACTCCAAAAGACTTTATTTTACCCCTGCAACACCCACAAACACACAGTACTAAAGATGTTCTTCCACTCTTCTCTGACTTCCATTGTTTCAAATGGGAAACCAGCTGTTATCATTTTTCTTCTGCAGGTCATAGGCTTTTTCTCTGCCTGCTATAAGGATATCCTTTTTATCATGTTGTGGAGCAACTTGATTTGATGTTCCTTATTGTAGTTTTCCCCACATGTCTTGTACTTGAATTTCATTAATCTTCTTGGATCTGTGGATTTATAGTTTTTTATCAAATTTTGAAAAAGAATGCCCATATTTCTTCAATATTTTGGACCACATTCCTACTTCCCAGGACGTAAATTACATATATTTTTTGCTACTTGATGTTTTCTAACAGATCACTGATGATGTGTTTTTTTTCAGTCCTTTTTCTTATTGTGTTTCATTTCAGATAGTTTCTAATTAAATGTCTCCAAGTCTGCTAATCTTTATTTCTAAAATACCTAATAAGACATTAACCCAATGTAGTTTTCATCTCTAGAAGTCCTTTTTTTTTTTTTTTTTTGGTATCTTTTATGTCTTTGTGTAATAAGTCTTAGATATGAAAGACAGATATAACTTGTTTAATGTCGGTTTTGATTGTTTTTCTCCTCATTTAAGTTTGTGTTTTCATGCTTTTGCATCCTGATAAATCTTTTATGGAATTCTAGACATTGTGAATTTTGCCTTGTAAGATGTAAAACGCAAAAGTGTATTATACATCTTTGCACTGGGATATACTTTAATAACTTGGAAAAAGTTTGACTCTTTTATGCCTTGCTTTTAAGTTTGTTAGGTAAGATCAAAGCTGTGTTTAGGATTAATTTTTTCCCTACTACTAAGGCATCAGCTTTCATAATATTCTGAGAAATGCCTTCTGATTACTACTGAGCTGATTAATAGTATGTGCTGATCAGGACCTAACTGAATATTGAGGGTAAACTTTACAAATTTCCTGGGTCCATTAAGTGTAAATTTTTCCTCTTTCCAGTGCTCTGCCTTCTAAACTTCAGTCATTTTAGCTTCGTCAGACTCCCAGACACATCTCTACCAGTTTACCTTCTTCTTAAACCATTTCATAATTCTTCCTTGGTTCTCTTTTGAGTTATTTCCTAGGTTTATAGTTGTCATTATTGGGAAGGAGCAGGAAGAAATGGATCTACACCTTCGTGTCTGGGTTTGACCTCAAAATCAATTTTTAAAGTCAATCAAGGATAAGCAGACAGCAAAAGTAGATCTTTTACAGAACGGTACTTGGGGAATGACTATTTCTGTTTTGTCTTAGAATAATGGAACAGACAGAACCATATGTTTCAAGAGGCACATATACAGGAGAATGTAGAAAGACGAAAGATAGAAACAGGTATTTGTGCACTACAAAAGGTGTGTGGCAACCGTGTACCTCAGAAAGTGGTTGTTGTGATAGGATCTGGATCCCCCTCCCCAACAATACACCATGAGGAAACATTCTTCTTAGACAGTCCCCTAACTACAGTACAATTTTCTCAAATATTGAATAACAACATAAAACTCATAATTAGGATACATAGATTCTAAAATACAAACAGACATTTGTTACACGAAAAGAGTTGTTTGTCTTAATTTCTTTTTTTTAGCGAAGGGGAAAAGAAAAAAAAATTTATTTTCTTTTTATACTCTCCACTTTAGTACCAAAAAACCCACTGCCGTCAAGTCGATTATGACTCATAGTGACCTTATAGGGCAGAGTAGAACTGGCCCATAGAGTTTCCACAGAGTGTCTGGTGGATTCATACTGCTGACTTTTTGGTTAGCAGCCATAGCACTTAACCACTATGCCACCAGGGTATCCCTCCACTTGGTTAAGATTCTAGAATTTCCCCTTTGTCAAAATAAGGCAAACTTTTACCATTAGAGTATCATCTCTTCAGTCAAATGTTGGCATTTTGTCCACTGAAACCTCCCACTAGGAAGCCTAGTTCTGATGGTAAGAAATCAGTGGTATAGCCTGTTGTTGTTGTTGCTAGGTGCCATCAAGTTGATTCTGACTCATAGCGATCCTATGTACAACAGAATGAAACACTGCCTGATCTTGCACCATCCTCACAATCCTTCTATGCTTGACCCAATTGTTGCAGCCACTGTGTCAATCCATCTCCTCAAGGGTCTTCCTCTTTTTTGCTGATCCTCTGCTTTACCAAGCATTGTGTCTTTCTCCAGGGATTGATCCCCCCTGATAACATGTCCAAAGTGTGTGAGCCATAGTCTTGCCATCCTTGCTTCTAAGGAGCATTCTGGTTGTACTTCTAAAACAGATTTTTTCTTTCTTTTGGCAGTCCATGGTATATTCAATATTCTTTGCCAAAACTACAATCGAAAGGTGTCAATTCTTCTTCCATCTTCCTTATTCATTGTCTAGCTTTCACAAGAATATGAAGCAATTGAAAATACCATGGCTTGGGTCAGGTTCACCTTAGCCCTCAAGGTGACATTTCTGCTTTTCAACACTTTAAAGAGGCCTTTTGCAGCAGATTTACCGAGTGCAATGCATCTTTTGATTTCGTCACTGCTGCTTCCATGGTGTTGATTGTGGATGCAAGTAAAATTATATCCTTGACAGCTTCAATCTTTTCTCTGTTTATTATGGTGTTGCTTATTAGTTCAATTGTGTGGACTTCCATTTTCTTTACGTTGAGGTGGAATCCATACTGAAGGCTATGGTCTTTGATCATCATCCATAAGTGCTTCAAGTACTTTTCACTTTGAACAAGCAAGGTTATGCCATTTGCTTAACATAGGTTGTTGATGAGTCTTCCTCCAATCTTAATGCACTGTTCTTTTTCATATAGTCCAGTTTCTTAGATTATTTGCTCAGCATACAGATTGAATAAGTATGGTGAAAGATACAACCATGATGCACACCTTTCCTGACTTCAAAAAACACAGTATCCTCTTGGTCTGTTCGAATGACCGCCTCTTGGTGTATGTACAGTTTCCTCATGAGCACAACTAAGTGTTCTGGAATTCCTTTTCTTCACAATGTTATCCACAAGTTGTTATGATCCACACGGTCAAATGCCTTTGCATAGTCAATAAGACACAGGTAAACATCTTCCTGGTATTCTCTGCTTTCAGCCAGAACCCATCTGACATCAGCTATGATATCCCTGGTTTCAAGTCCTCTTCTGAGTCCAGCTTGAATTCTGTCAGTTCCCTGTTGATATACTGCTGCAGTTGCTTTTGAATGATCGTCAGCAAAATTTTGCTCGTGTGTGATGTTAACGATATTGTTTGATAATTTCCGCATTCAGTTGAATCACCTTCCTCAGGAATAGGCATAAATATGTATCTCCTCCAGTCAGCTGTCCAGGTAGCTGTGTTCCAAATTTCTTGACATAGATGAGTGAGCACTTCTAGCGTTGCAACTGTTTGTCAATCTACCCTAGTTCTGGCTTTATCGCTGGTAAGTGTGGGCATTAACCAAGGCCTTACTACTTGATAAGAAAAGAAAAGCAAATACACACTTAAACACTCTCAATCATTTGTATTTGTTCTTCATCTATTAATAGAATTTTGGCTAGCAGTATATTTAATGTGTTACAGAAGGAATAGAATTTTCAGGCACATTTTTACTCCTTCATAGCTGCAAGTAATTTCTTTAAAACAAAATGAACAAATAAAGCAGATCATCCATGATCTCAAACCAGTGGAATGTTAAAATCAACATTGCCACATTTCTCTAGGTAGTAGTGATGACAGTAAGAAAACCAGAAAGCAGTTTTTCATTGCTGGAGGCAAATGCAAACATAAATTAAGAAAAATCAGAACACTGGTCTTTTCATGTCAGGACTTCCCTCTGAAGTAGATGAGCTTAGAGAAGCTAAATAACTAAATGATGAGCTGCCTTCTCTGGAATCTATCCAAGTACACTCTAAAGTACTTCTTATTCAAACACAGTGTATTTTGTGGCAAGATATCTATTCAAAGTTGGCATCAAAGAAAATGATTAAATTTGCTAGTGCATCATTCAGACTCTCTTTTCTTGATGTGAAAGTGGGCATTTGGGTTAGTGAAGATTTTGTTTTGTTTTGTTTAACACCTTCTAATTTCCTGAAAGGGAGTGAAGAGCAGGGGGAGAAATCATGGAGGTTATACCTTTCATGACCTGTGGAACATATGGTTACCCATCCACTTTTTCTGGGCTCTCAGGTTTGTTGGGAGTTTACTTTTCCCATTGAAAATATCTGCTGTCCTCCAGTGGGGACTTGTGTAAGGGTGAAAGGCAAAAGAAACATTCATTGAACCAGAATAGATGGGCTATCAGGCTTAAATGTGAGGCAGTGCACCCAGGAAGTATGATTGGGTAAAACTTTTGTCTCTTTTGGCGTTTGTACTCCTAGATAAGTTTTGTGAGCATATTTATGGTTTCTTAGGAGCCCTGGTGGCACAGTGGTTAAGAGATTGTCTGCTAACCAAGAAGTCAGCAGTTCAAATCTGCCAGCCGCCTCTTGGAAATCTTATGGGGCAATTCTACTCCGTCTTATAGGGTCTCTATGAATTGGAATCAACTCAACATCAGTGGATTTTGGTTTGGTTTATGTGATACGTAGAGAGGTCTGGAGAGTTTTGTTTTGTCTTATGTGTGTCACATTTGGAAAACCAGAGGTTTCCCATGTAACATAATGAAGGTGTCCCACAATACATCCTGCCACCCATGAACAGTGGGAAAGATGGGCACCCACCAATCATGGTGCCTGAGAACTCACCACCTCGAGTTTTGATGTAACCACGTATTCCCACATAATATTTCTCAAAATCCATGTTACCAAACTATTTCTCAAAATCCATGTTACCAAACAAAAATTTAAACACACTCCATGACTCAGCATGCTTCCATTAATGAAAACACATGATATCGGAAAAAAAAAATTCAAAGCAGAATATAATTGAGTCTTGAAAGAGTTATTAAGTTTCTATATTGTAGTCTAAGTTGTGAATGTTTTCTCTCATTACAAGAGTCGTAACATTCCAGTTCACATGGAGCAATAAGTGAGACATTAGTGCAAGTGGCTTTGTTATTAAATGGAAATGTGCTAAAAGGTCTGTTTGAACACTTAGAAATGTCAAGAGTTTTATTGGAATGGTTAATGCAGTAGTCCTACATTCAGTAATGTTCAAGGTCCAACTCTGCTCTGCAGTGTGCTGTTTGTGTATGCAACTCTTTCACATTAACAGAAAAAAAAATTGGGTCAACCGTAAGTGCTCTGTGTGTGTGTGTGTGTGTGTGTGTGTACTACAGTGTTATTTTTAGAAAGAGACATAATTACAAGTATATGTTTAATTATTTTATCCATATGTGTGTAAGACAAAACCTAAGTTGACACCCAAGGTTTCCACTTCCTCTTGTTCATGTAATCTTCTACTCTTGTGTGTGAGTAGGACCTGTGGATATCTCCAAAACTATATAATATGGCAAAGGTGATGGATATATCATAGGCTGGGTTCTCTAGAGAAGCAAAACCAGTAAAGCATATAAATATATATAGAGAGAGAAAGATTTATATCAAGGAAGTGGCTCACACGGTTTTTAGAAGCTCTAACATCCCAAGCCCGTGAGGCAGGAAAAAGGCTTCTCTTGACACGTGTGGCCTCAGGGGTTGGTGAACCCAAGATCCACAGAAAGCAAAGCTGTTGCAGTCTTATCCTGACTCAAGTAGCCACAGAGGCTGGTGAATCCAAGATCAGCAGGCCAGAGAGCAGGGCTGTGGCTTACAGACTGTGAAGATCAACGAATCTCAAGATTGGCAGGCAAGGCCACAGGCAAGCTGCCATCTCAGTCCCAAGAACTGGAGGTCAAATGAACAGGAGCCAGCTAGGGATATCATTGCTGATGTCAGGTGGGGCCTGGATGAAAGCAGAGAATACCAGGAAGATGTTTATCTGTGTTTTATAGACTATGCTAAGGCATTCCACTATGTGGATCATAACAAATTGTGAACAATATTGTGAAGAATAGGAACTCCAGAAAACTTAATTGTGCTCATGAGAACCTGTACATAGATCAACAGGCAGTCATTTGGACAGAACAAGGGGATACTGAGTGGTTTAAAGTAAGGAAGTGTGTGCATCAGGGTTGTATCCTTTCACTATACTTATTCAATTTGTATGCTGAGAAAATAATCCAAGAAGTTGAACCATATGAAGAAGAACGGGGCATCAGGATTGGAGGAAGACTCGTTAACAACCTGTGTTATGCAGATGACACAACATTGCTTGCTCAAAGTGAAGAGGCCTTGAAGCACTTACTGAGGAAGATCAAAGACCACAGCCTTCAGTATGGATTATACCTCAACCTGAAGAAAATAAAAATTCTCAGAACTGGATCACTAAGCAACATCATGATAAACAGAGAAAAGATTGAAGTTGTCAATAATTAAATTTTACTTGGATCCACAATCAACACCCATGGAAGCAGTCAAGAAATTAAAAGATGCATTGCATTGGGTAAATCTGCTGCAAAGGACCTCTTCAAAGTATTGAAAAGCAAAGATATCACCTTGAAGACTAAGGTGCACCTGACCCTAGCCACGGTGTTTTCAATTGCATCATATGCAGGGAAAGTGGGACAATGAATAAGGAAGACATAGGAAGAATTGACGCCTTTGAATTGTGTTGGAGAAGAATATTGAATATAAACCCAGACTGCCAAAAGAATGAACAAATCTGTCTCAGAAGAAGTACAACCAGAATGCTCCTTTAGAAGCAAGGATGGAGAGACTACGTCTTACATACCTTGAACATGTCGTCAGCAGGGATCAGTCCCTGGAGAAGAACATCATGCTTGGTAAAGTACAGGGTCAGTGGGAAAAAGGAAGACTCTCAAGGAGATGGATTAACATAGTGGTTCCAACAATGGGCTGAAACATAACAACGACTGTGAGCATGGCGCAGGACTGGGCAGTGTTTCGTTCTGTGGTACATAGGATTGCTATGAGTTGGAACCGTCTTGACAGCACCTGATAACAGTAACAACAAGAGGTTGAATGTTTTTTTTTCTTCTTTGACTTTACATAAATTATGTTAATAAATATTTTAATATGCCATGTCTTTATGGAAATCATCCTATCACTGTGTTAGTGATTTTTTAGAGATGTGGGGAATAATTTGTTCTTAAATTTCACATCTCATTTCACAATATTTTTGGTAACTATTTTACTAGATTTCTTAGGATATATTTTGTTATATTATTTAAGTTCTCATTTTGCTCCTGGTTTTATACTTATGATTTACATATTTCACATATATTTTAGTCTAACATTAATTATGTATTTGAATGTATATGTTTCAGCCAATATCTAGAATAAAATAGTTTATATTATATTGTTTTTCCCTAAACTCAATGTATTTTCTTGAAACATCTTGTGATTTTAGATGTAGATTTTTATAATGGATGTATTTTTAAAGATTATGCTTTTTCCTTAAATAAATAATTTACCTTGCATGCATTATTATTGGAGTACAAAGAATAATTTGAATATTAATTCTAAGTTTTACTGGTTTCAGTGCTCACCACTATTTATTTCTATATTTTACTTTCATCACTCCTGCATCCTTTATGTGACTCATTTCTCAAAATGCTAGAATACTTATTTGACAGATATAAGAAATGATGTGATACTTTCTGTTCCCTTGTATCAAATTCTTTGATAAATGACTTCCAATTTTAGATACCCCAAATTAAAATGGCTTTGAAAACAGAGAGCTAAGAAACGTATAAAGCAGCACTACATGAAATAGAGTGGGAGATGGAAGATATAATTAAAAGGAAAGTACCTAACATGACCACAGCAACCAAATTTAATTTTTAAAATATTGTGCTGAACAAAGAAAGCTCACCTGTGTATTATCATCTGTGAGTTACCTTTGCCATTACTTATCCGAAGCATTAATTTTCAGTGTATAATGGGAGGAAGGGGCTACCACGGAGTTCGCAGTATGGAAGAGAAAGTGAATATTTCACAGAAAAATCATCTTGTATGTTTCTATTTATTTATGTTTGTATTTTTTTGCGTATATTTGGTGGCACAACACTAAAGGGGCTTCTGTAATATTTTTTAAATAATTATTTAAGTTTGGAATCTTTACTATCACATTTCTGGTTATTCCCGCCATGCTATGTCAGTAAAGTGAAGAGGGAATGGGGTTGTGTCAGTAAGCAGTTGCAGAGTGCACAAGCAGTGGTGCAGGAACTGATGGCATTTGCTTTACCTTCCGTCAAATACCTTTAGGTCCACCTTTAGCCTCAGTCAGTTTCTCAGAGCATATGGTTTTGAGGGCGTTGGTGATGGATCAGGGGCAATCCTGTGTCCTTAATTTTAAGGCAAGTATTTCCTTAACTAGTGATTGACTTGGGGCCTTGGTGGCACAGTGGTTAAACCTTAGGCTGTTAACCAAAAGGTCAGCAGTTCAAATCTACCAGCTGTTCCTTGGAAACCCTATGGAACTGTTTTCCTCTGTCCTATAGAGTTGCTACGAGTCGGATGTACTCAATGGCAACAGGTTTGGTTTTCGTTATTTGGTGATTTGTCAGTAATTCACTAAGTTCCATTTCAACTACATTTTATAAGAATGCCTCAATGTTTCTCTTTTATCATGCTTCAACTTTCTGCCATAGATGCATCAGCTTGAAGAGAGAGGAGTAAGATATGTACTTTCAAATAGAAATCCTAGAATGGGATCATATACTGTGAAAATAACTAGAAATAAATTTTCCCATATAGAGTTTATTGTTTAAGATTCGATGTTGAAGGGCTTACCAAGAACTCATATAAAGAACAATGGCCACAGTCCTTTTGTGTCCTTTTCACCTACATTTATAAAAAGTCAGAAGGTGAATGAATGAGCTTCAAACAAAGAAGGAAATGGAATAATGGTTTTTCTAACAAGAATGACTGCTCCAAAGATTAAGAAGCATGGATAATTAACCAATTTATTAACTCCATCAACATTTATAGTATAAACTATGCATGGAGTAGAGTTTACAGAGATAACACAGTCTTCATGTCTAACTTTGATACTAATATAATTCAACATACGCAATATTGCTCATTGCCATTTAACTTTCACCATCTGAAAGTTATAATTACATTAAGAATATCTTGCTTAATATCCTTTATCATTTTAACAATTCATTGCTTTCAGGAGTGATTTATTTTTTAACACTAGCCAGTTAACACTCCAGTAGCAGTCTATGTGACTTTTACTTTGAGCGTTATTTGCTTCACTGAAGGCAATGAAACCTTTGCTGATCAAATTAATATTTCACCTTTTTGTTTTGAAGTACAGTAGAATGATTTTTTTCTAAGAAAATCTTTCTTCAATGGAAATTCCAGAGGTGCCAAATAATTAGGACTAAACTATCTTATAAAATGCCTTCAAAGTTTATCCACTACTGAGAGATACTTAGGAAGAAAAATTTGACTACTTCGACGTGGAATTAAGATATGATTCAGAGGTTCACCTGCAGCATAGAGTAATCTGATTCTCTAATATAATGAAGAGCTGGATGAAATCATATTTTGCACAATGCCGTCAAACAGAAGAAGATATGATCAAGTAGATAGGAACAACATTACATTTCACCAGTGTGCTGTTTTGAGGAGAAATGAGCAGATGAGTTAATGTTGAACAACAACAATAAATTTCACAGGTAAATAAATTTGAGGTAGAAAGCTATATTGATAGAACATTATATGTAAAATGACTTATGGTGACAATTTTGTATTAAAAAGTCACTTTTTATAAAAAACAAAGTGGAATATTGAAAATAGTTGGAGTTTTTAAATAAAAGTCAACACGTTCATAATGTCTCTCAAATAATCTTGGAAAAACCACAGATTTATGAATGCTATTTAAAGAACATTACTGCATTTGGATCTCAAAGATTTACATGTAGATGCTGAGACATTTGATTATATTTGCTTCAATTTTAACTTCCATAAGCATTATTAGAGAACAACTTCAGCCAACTGCCAAAGAGTCAATGACAAATGGATCACCAAATCACTCATTCAAGAAAGCCAGTACGAATCTCTAACCTCCCACAACCCTACTAAAAATTTCTAAGTACCATAGTTCAATAAGTACATCCAACAGCCCTCCTCAAAAATCCTTCAGCATACACTTTTCAGTCTTTTAAAAGGCTGTGAATTACAGAGCTGTTTCAAAGTAGAATATTACTGCCAGGATGCCCTTCATAGCAATGTTGGACATTGTCATGTCTAAGTGTGTCATGGGAACAGAAATATGTAGAACCTAGAATAAATCACAGGATTAAACTTTTCGCAAAATTTCTGTAGATTATTCAATTGTCCATTTTATAGTATTTTCTCTATTCAATCACTGAAATGATTCCAGATTCATAAGAGACAAGACTATTACAAAAGAGTCAGAAGAAAGGAACCTCTGAGTTGCAATTCTCCCTTTCTTATTTCCTCGTTTAAGGAAAAAAAAAAAAATACATTTGTGAAATATATACTCTGTCTTGCTTATCTAATGCTGCTATAACAGAAATTCCACAAGTGAATGGCTTTCAAAGAGAAATTTATTTTCTCACAATCTAGTAGGCTACAAATCCAAATTCAGGGTGTTAGCTCCAGGGGAAGGCTTTCTCTGTCGGCTCTGGAGGAAATTCTCTGCTATCAATCTTCCCTGGACTAGGAGCTTCTCTGACCAGGAACCCCAGGTCCAAAGGATGTGCTCTGCTCTTGGTGCTGCTTTCTTGGTAGTATGAGGATCCCCCACTCTGCTTGCTTCCCTTTCCTTTTATCTCTTGTAAGATAAAAGGCAGTGCAGGCAACACACCAGGGAAAATCCCTTTACATTGGATAAAGGATGTGACCTTAGTAAGGGTGTGACAATCCCAACCTAATCCTCTTTAACATAATCTAATCTTGCTTCATTTACCACAGGCAGAGATTAGGATTCACAACACATAGGAAAATTACAATCACAAAATGGAGGACAACCACACAAAACTGGGAATCATGGCCTAACCAAGCTGACACATATTTTGGAGGACACAATTCAATCCATGACCAGATTTTGTTATTAACACAGAAAATTTAGCAATTTAAAAAGAGACAAAAATTAGTCACTGTCCCCAGGGACCTTACATTACAGTCGAGGAGACAGGAAACAAACAAGAAAATAAATAACATGTATTGTGTGTTAAATACTGATAAATAGTGATCAGAAAAAAGAACAAAGTAGGGAAGAAGCATGTATGAAATTGCAATGTTAGAATGAACAAGGAAAGCTTCTTTGAGAAAGTGATATTTGAATGTGAACCTGAATCACTTCCTATTCACAAGTCTGACATGTTCTATTAACATGAAAAAGGCAGCCTGATGGCAGGGAGTGAGAAAGAGAGAGAATAGGGGAAATAAGATGAGAGCGGAGCTTCCAGACTTAGATGGCCTAGGAAGAAAAAAAAAAAGGACCTGGCAATCTACTTCCAGCAGGAAAAAAAAAAAAAAAATTAGCCAGTAAAAGCCTTATGGATAGTAGCAGAACAATGTTAGACACAGTGTTGGAAGATGAGCCTCTCAGGTTGGAAGTTGTCAGGGATTGAATTGTGTCCCACAGAAATATGTGTCAACTTGGCTAGTCCATGATTCCCAGTACTGTGTAATTGTCCACCATTTTCTCATCTGATATGATTTTCCAATGTGTTGTGGATTCTACCTATATGATGTTAATAAGGCAGGATTAGAGGCAGTTATGTTAATGAAGTAAGACTCAATCTACAAGATTAGGTTGTATCTTAAGTCAGTCTCTTTTGAGATATAAAAGAGAGAAGCAAGCAGAGAGACTTAGGAACCTCATACCACCAAAAAAAAAAAAAAAAGAGCCAGGGGAACAATGCATCCTTTGGACCCAGGGTCCCTGTGCTAAGAAGCTCCTAGACTAAGGGAAGATTGATGACAAAGACCTTCCTCCAGAGCCTATATAGAGAGAAAGCCATCTCCTGAAGCTGGCACCTTGAATTAGGACTTCTAGCCTACTAGAGTGTGAGGAAATAAACTTCTCTTTGTTAAAGCCATTCACTTGTGGTGTTTCTGTTGTAGCAGCACTAGATAACCAAAAAAGAAGGCATTGAAAATATGACTGGGAAGAGCTACCTTCTCAAAGTAAAGTCATTCTTAAGGATGTGGATGGAGTAAAGCTTTTGGGACTTCCATTTACTGACATGGCACTACTCAAAATGAGAAGAAACAGCTGCAAATATCCGTTAATAATTGAAACATGGAATATATAAAGTATGAATCAAGGAAAATTGGAAATTGTCAAACATGAAATAGAATGCTTGAAGACTGGTTTCCTAGGCATTAATGAGATGATATGGACTGCTATTGGCCATTTTGAATAGGCCAATCTTATGGTCTACTATGCCAGGGATGACAAATTGATAAGGAACAACGTCACATTCATCTTCAAAAAGAACATTTCAAGATCTATGCTGCAGTACAACACCGTCAGTGATAAGATAATATCCATACACCTACAAGGAAGACCAGTAAATATGACTATTATTCAAATTTAGGCATCAAGCACTAATGACAAAGATGAAGAAACTGAAGATTTGTAACAACTTCTGCAGACTGAAATTGATTAAGCATGCAATCAAGATGCATTAGTAATTACTGGTGACTGGAATGCAAAAGTTGGAAACAAAGAGGAAGCATCAGTAGTTGGAAAATACGACCTAGGTGACAAAAATGATACTGGAGATGGCATGATAGCATTTCACAAGGCCAACAACTTATTCAAAGGAAATAGCTTTTTAAAAAACCATGTAAAGGATGGCTGTACCTATGGACCTTCTTAGATGGAATACACAGGAATCAAATTGACTACACCTGTGGAAAGAGACTATGGAGAAGCTCAATTTTTCAGTCAGAATAAGGCCAGGGGCTGACTGCAGAACAGACCATCAATTGCTCATATGCAAGTTCAAGCTAAATCTGAAGAAAATTAAAACAAGTCCCTAAAAGCCAAAGTATAAACTTTAGTATATCACACCTAAATTTAGAGGCCATCTCAGGAATAGATTTGAGTCATTGAACACTAATGACCGAAAATCAGACGAGTTGTGGGATGACATTGAAGACATCATACATGAAGAAAGCAAAAGCTCATTTTAAAAAAAGGAAAGAAACAAAAGACAAAAATGATGTCAGAAGAGACTCTGAAACTTTCTCTTGAAAAATAGAGCAGCTAGGGTGAATGGAAGAAATAACGACAAAAAGAGCTGAGCAGAACAGGGCTGGAGAAAAATGTAGAACAAAATTCTAATTCACAAAAAAAAAAAAGAGCAGTCTTACTGGTCTGACAGAGACTGGAGAAACCCCGAGAGTATGCCTCCGGACACCCTTTTAACTCAGTACTGAAGTCATTCCTGAGGTTCACCCTTCAGCCAAAGATTAGATAGGCCTATAAAACAATGACACATCATGTAGTACAACCATGAATAGAAGACTAAATGGGCACACCCGCCCAGGGGCAAGGACAAGAAGGCAGAAAGGGATAGAAAAGCTGGATGAATGGAAATAGGGAACCTAAGGTCAAGAAGTGGAGAGTATCAACATATCACAGGGTTGACAACCAATGCTGCAAAACAATTTTGGATTAATTGTTTAATGAGAAACTAATTTGCTCTGTAAACTTTCACAGTTAAAAAGAATCAAGGAAAAAAAAAGAGCTGAACAGAAGATTTCAAAGTGTGGCTCAAGAGAACAAAATAAAGTATTACGAAGACATGTGCAAAGATCTGGAGTTAGAAAACCAAAAGGGAAGAACATGTTCAGCATTTCTCAAGCTGAAAGAACTGGAGAAAATATTCAAACTTCGAGTTGCAATATTGAAGGATTCTATTTTTTTTTTTTTTTTTAATGGGGAAAATATTAAACAACACAGGAAGCATCAGTAGAAGATAGAAGGAATACACAAAGTCATTATACCAAAAAGAATTGGTGGACATTCACCATTTCAGGAGGCAGCATATGATAAAGAACTCATGGTACTGAAGGAAAAAGTCCAAGCTGCACTGAAAGCATTGGTGAAAAACAAGGCTTTAGGAATTGATGGAATATCAATTGAGATATTTTTTAACAAATGGATGCAAAGCTGGAAGTCTTCACTTGCCTATGCTAAGAAATTTGGAAGACAGTCACCTGGCTGACTGGAAGCAGTGCCCATGCCAAAGAAAGGTAATACAACAGAGTGGAAAAATTATAGAACAATATCGTCAATATCACATGCAAGTAAAACTTTGCTGAAGAAAATTCAAAAACTGTTGGATCAGTACATAGACAGGGAACTGTCAGAAATTCAAGCCAGATTCTAAAGGGGATGTGGAACAAAGAATATCATTGCTGATGTCAGATAAATCTTGGCTAAAAGCAGAGAATACCAGAAAGCTGTTTATCTGTGTTCTATTGACTATACAGAGGCATTCAACTGTGTGCATTGTAACAAATTAAGGATAACATTGGAAAGAATGGGGATTCCATAAAACTTAGTTGTGCTTATGTGGAATCTGTACGTAGACCAAGAGGCAGTTGTTTGAACACAACAAGGGGATATTGTTTGGTTTAAAATCACGAAAGTTGTGCATCAAGATTGTATCATTTCATTGTACTTATTCAACCTGTATGCTAAGTAAATTATCTGGGAAGCTGGACTATATGAAGACGAACAGGGCATCAGGATTGGAGGAAGACTGATTAATAAGCTTTGATATAAAGATGATACAACCTTGCTTGCTGAATGTAAGATGAATTAATTAGTTTAGTCCTAGTTTTTTGACTCCTCTGGAATTTCCAATGAAGACAGATTTTCTTAGAAAAAAATCATTCCACTTCGAAACAAAAAGGTAAAATATTAATTTGATCAGCAAAGGTTTCATTGCCTGCAGTGAAGCAAATAATGCTCAAAGTAAAAGTCACATAGGCTGTCACTGGAGGGTTAACTGGCTAGTGTTAAAAAAAAAAATCACTCCTGAAAGCAATGAAGCTGTAAAAATGATAAAGAATGTTAAGCAAAATATTCTTAATATAATTATAACTTTCAGATGGTGAAAGTTAAATGGCAATGAACAATATTGCATATGCTGAATTACATTACTATCAAAGTTAGACATGAAGACTGTATTATCTCTGTAAACTCTACTCCATGTAGAGTTTATACTATAAATGTTGATGGAATTAATGAATTGGTTAATTATCCATGCTTCTTAATCTTTGGAGCAGTCATTCTGGTTAGAAAAACCACTATTCCATTTCTTTCTTTCTTTGAAACTCATTCATTTACTTTCTGACTTTTCATAAATATGGGTGAAAAGGACACAAAAGGACTATGGCCATTCTTCTTTATATTTATATGAGTTCTTGGTAAGCCCTTCAACATCAAATCTTAAACATCAATAAACTCTATTTTGGAAGGTTTATTTCTAGTTATTTTCACAGTTTATGATCCCATTTTAAGATTTCTATTTGAGCCTACATGTTTAACTTTTCTCTCTTCAAGCTGATGAAGATCAAAGACTACAGCCTTCATTATATATTACACCTCAAAATAAAGGAAACAAAAATCCTCACAACCATGCATATAAGTAGTGTCATGATAAACAGAAAAAAGATTGAAGTTGTCAAGGATTTCATTTTACTTGGATCCACAATCAATGCCCATGGAAGCAGCAGTCAGGACTGACCAGTTCCTGGAGAAAGACATCATGCTTGATAAAATAGAAGGTCTGTGAAAAAGAGGAAGACTCTCAATGCAACCGATTGACACAGTGACTGTACCTATGGGTTCAAACACAGCAAAGATTGTGAGGATGGCGTTTTTTTCTGTTGTACATAGTTTCATTATGAGTCATAATCAAGTCAGTGGAACCTAACACACAGACACATGACATTCCTGATATTGGTAATATTTTGTCATTCTTACATTTTTCATTTTTTTTTTTTATCTATTGCTAATGAAAACTCACACTTCTTATCACTTTGGTTTTCTGGGCATCAATGTCTGTGATGTTTAATTTCAAGGGTAAGTTTGGCTAGGCTGTGGTGTTCAGTTGTTTGGTCAAACGTTAGACTAGATGCTGTTATGTAGTTATTAAAAAAATTTTTTTTTTTTTTTTTTAGTTGTGATTAAATCAGCTGGTCTTAAGAAAAGCAAATTAACCTCCATAGTGTGGGTGGGCCTCATCCAATCAGTTGAAGGCCTTAAGAGTAAAAAAGGACTTTTTTTCTTCATTTATGCCTCCAGACTATGGACATTTTATCAAAACTTCCTCTAAATAGATATTTTTTCAAAACTTCCTCTGTGTTTGTTGTTTCTATCACCTAATTTACAGAATTTGTGCAGAAAAAAAAGTGCAGAAGACTGTAGAAATCTCCAACCTGTCACCTGACCTGTTACAGATTTTGGACTTGCCAGTTCCCTACAATCATGTGAACCAAACCCTTAAAATCAATCTCTCTCTCTTTCTCTCTCTCTCTCTGTAATTACAAATATGTGCCTGTATATACATATATCCTACTATTTCTGTTTCTTTACAGAATCCTCGCAAAGAAAACAACTCATACCAAAAAAAAGATCTTGTGTTTTTATTCAAGATTATGAGTTCTAGTATATGTAAAAATATTCTTGAAATAAACATTTGTTAAAACTTTTTTTAACTAATAGTCAGCTACATTATTAAGTATTCATTAAATTCATCATCCATTAACTCAAAGTATGTGAATGAACACTTCTAAAGCTAGTCACCCAAGATAGGATTAGTGATTCTAGCCAAATGCACAAATAATAATAATAATTATTATTATTTTATAAAATATATAAATGTAAGCATATATTTAAAGTACAATTATAATATTCTAATAATAATTATAAAAGGAATAGGATGCCAGTCACATTTTCAAAAGAAACTGGTTTCTTCCCATTTGGAAGTGTGATTGTTAAGGTTATGCGTCAACTTGGCTGGGCCATGATTCCCAGGGGTTTGGCAGTTACGAGGTAGTTTGAAGTTACATGATGATGTGATCACTTCCATGATGAGATTTGATATAATGTGATCACCTCCATGATGGGATCTGCTGTGAGCAGCCAGTCAGTTGAAACGGACTTTCCTTGGGCATGTGGTCTACATTGAATATGTAAGTGGACTTTCTGGCAAGACTTGTGGGCCTTTGCTCACTCTGGATCCTGCAGCTGGCTACTGTTCATCTGACAGGATGCTCATAAAATACAATTTTTGTGGAATTATGGCTATTCAGTATTTTTGTATATATTAATAATTTTAATATACTCAAAAAGCCCATCATTTTCATTAAACAAAAATGAGGTGGAAGCCAGAATGCTGAGTAAACTTAATTGAACAATAATTATTTTGATCAACATAGATTGAAGTTACGCATTAGATTCAATCACATATTCTAATGAACAATTGTTTGAATACATGTTTTTGCATTTTATACTGAATAACTAAGTTGAATTTCAATGTTAAAAAAATGAAAATTTGAAGTCTTTGGAAACTTTTTCCTTTAAAAACAAGACTTCATTATGGAGAAGAATTAACAAGTTCATTTGAAAAATCAAATCTTCATTTTCTACTAGTCAATATTTTTGCCTTTCCTTCAGTATTAATTAATTAGAAGGGATTAACTGTGCCGGAGTCTTAGGCTGAGCTCTCTAGAGGGGCAAAAGCTATGAAATATATATATGTATATATATATATAAAATATATATAAATACCTAAAAAATCCTAAACCCATTGCCATCGAGTTGATTCCGACTCATAGCAACCCTATATGACAGAGAAGAACTGCCCTACAGGGTTTCCAAGGAGCGGCAGGTGGATTCAAACTCCTAACATTTTAGGTAGCAGCCGAGCTCTTAACCATTAGGCCACCAGGGCTACAATACATACACACATATATATACACGTTTATACTTATATTTATGTACAGACATTTATCTCAAGGAAATGGCTCAAGCAGTTTTGGAGGCCGTCAAATCCCAAATCCATGGGTAAGGCTTCAGGCTGGAGCTTTCTCCTGACACATGTGGTTTCAGGGGCTGACAATCCCAAAATCTATAGGTCAAGTGTCAAGCTGTTGCATCACATCCCAAGAAATGGAGGTCAGATAATGGCAATAGGATGCAGGATCTTAAGAGACAGTGAGCCTTGCTGGAACATCTATTTATATATCGGAGGCAGGCTACATCCCCAAGGAAACTCCCTTTTCAACTGACTGGCTGCTTATAGCAGATCTCATTATGGAGGTGGTTGCATTACATTACATTATGGAAGACCAATCAGTCCAATGCCTGCCAAACCAGAGAATTGTAGCCTTGTCAAGTTGAGGCATAACATTAACTGTTGCATATGGTTTGTTCAAAAACTTGGTGAAATGTTTATTAGGTTATTTTGAAAGATGTGTTCATTTTCATGCAAATTACCACTAATTTATCATAACAAATTGTGGGAATAAAATATGACTTCTGTGATGCTTCAGGACAGCTGCAAGCGGGTCTACTGAAACCACTTAATATCAAGGTTTTATTGAGGTTTTGTCATTTTCCCATGGCTTCTAAAGATTTTATATTAAAAATTTAATATCAAATAAACAAACATAAATATACTTAAACATTTGTTATTTTGGTAGAACTATGATAATTATACCTTAGACATTATTTTTTGTTATAGTTATGACAATATGTTTAAATAACTACCTAATCAAATTAGTATATGGATTATTCATTACAATATTTATTTTCCAGATGCATAATTTAGATATTTTTTTGAACTGTGGTCCTACACTTTGCACATATTTTGTATTCAGTGTCCAAAGGATTTGATGGTTTCTGGGATATGTACCCAGCTCAAAGATCACACGTAAAGCTCTTATGTTCTAGACACTTTTGAAATTCTGGGAATATTTTCTTGAAGAGTAAATGTCTCCCAAATGTGGGAAGGTATACAGATAATAAGGAGCCCCAGTGGCACAATGGTTAGGTACTCAGCTGCAAACCAAAAGGTCAGTGTTTCAACCCACCAGCTGGTCTGCAGGAGAAAGATGTGGCAATCAGCTTCTACAAAGATTATAGTCTTTGAAATCTTATGGGGCAGTATTACTCTGTCATACAGAGTCACTATAACTTGGAATTGACTCCATGGCAACTGGTATACAGACAATAAGCTAATAAATATGTAAGTAAATTCAAGTGAAAATGAATGCCATAAATATAATAAAATAGGATGATATGACAAAGAGTAGCTTAGAATTGGGTGTGACAGTCAAGGTGGACAGTTAAGAAAAGTCCTTCTATTTGTTGGCAGAAAACTTCCCTGATATCACAAAAGATGAGAAGATTTCTATCCAAGATGCTCATCAAACTCCACATGAGGTAGATGTTAAAAGAAAGTCACCAAGACATATTATAATCAAACATGCCAAAACCAAAAATAAAGACAGCCAATAAAAAGAAGCTCAGACTACTCAGCAGAAACCATGTAGGCAAGAATGCAATGGGATGACTTATTTAAAAAAGATATGGCGATACAAAGAAATGAAAGTTAGGCTTAAATTTAGAAAAATAGGGGTAAATGATAAGGTAACCATAAAGGAGACAAACTATCTTACTTATCAAAATAAAATACAAGAAAAAAATAGAGACTCAGCAGAAACAAAATCAACAATGAATATGAGGAAAGGGCAATATATAAAGATAATCAACTCAGCACATAAAATTAAATGGGAAAAAGAAACTGTTAACAACACACAAAAAAGACATCAAAATGATACCACTAAATTCATAAAAAATACCTATCCATAATTACGCTGAATGTAAATGAACTAAATGCACCAATAAAAAGACAGAGAGTGGCAGAATGGATTAAAAAACAAGATCCGTCTATATGCTGCCTACAAGAGACACACCTTAGACTTAGAGACACAAACAAACTAAAACTCAAAGGATGGAAAAATATATAAAGCAAACAACAATCAAAAAAGAGCAGGAGTGGCAATATTAATTTCTGACAAAATAGACTTTGAAGTTAATCCATCATAAAGGATAAGGAAGGACACTATATAATGATTAAAGGGACAATATACCAAGAAGATATATTAAATATTTATGTACCCAATGACCGGTCTGCAAGATACATAAAACAAACTCTATCAGCATTGAAAAGTGAGATAGACAGCTCCACAATAATAGTAGGAGATTTCAACACACCACTTTTGGCTAAGGACAGGACATCCAGAAAGAAGCTTGATAAAGACACGGAAAATCTAAATGTGACAATCAACTGGCTTAACCTCATAGACATATACAGAGCACTCCACCCAACAGCAACCAAGTATACATTCTTTTCTACTGCACATGGAGCATTCTCTAGAATAGATCCCATATTAGGCCATAAAGCAAGCCTTAGCAGAATCCAAAACATTGAAATATTACAAAGCATCTTCTCTGACCATACAGCCATAAAAGCGGAAACCAATAACAGAAAAACAGGGAAAAGAAATCAAACACTTGGAAACTGAACAATACCCTGCTCAAAAAAGACTGGATTATAGAAGACAGAAAGGATGGAATAAAAAAATTCGTAGAATCCAATGAGAATGAAAACACTTCCTATCAGAACCTTTGGGACACAGGGAAAGCAGTGCTCAGAGGTCAATTTATATCAATAAATGCACACATCCAAAAAGAAGAAAGGGCCAAAATCAAAGAATTATCCCTACAACTTGAACAAATAGAAAGAGAGCAACAAAAGAAACCCACAGGCACCAGAAGAAAACAAATAATAAAAATTAGAGCAGAACTAAATGAAATAGAAAACAGAAAAACAACTGAAAGAATTAACAAGACCAAAAGCTGGTTCTTTGAAAAAAATCAACAAAATTAATAAACCATTGGCCAAACTGACAAAAGAAAAACAGGAAAGGAAGCAAATAACCTGAATAAGAATCGAGATGGGCGATATTACAACAGACCCAACTAAACTTAAAAGAATCATATCAGATTACTATGAAAAATTGTACTCCAACAAATTCGAAAACCTAGAAAAAAAATTAATCAATTCCTAGAAACACACTACCTTCCTAAACTAACACAAACGGAGATGGAACAACTAAATAGACCCATAACAAAAGAAGAGATTGAAAAGCTAATCAAAACACTCCCAAGGAAAAAAAAAAGCCTTGGCCCGCATGGCTTTACTGCAGAGTTCTACAAAACTTGCAGAGAAGAGTTAACACCACTACTACTAAAGGCATTTCAGAGCATAGAAAAGGACGGAATACTACCAAACTCATTCTATAAAGCCACCATATCCCTGATACCAAAACCAACTAAAGACACTACAAAAAAAGAAAATAACAGACCCATATCCCTCATGAACGTAGACACAAAAATCTTCAACAAAATTCTAGCCAATAGAATTCAACAACATATCAAAAAAATAATTCACCTTGACCAAGTGGGATTCATAGCAGGTATGCAGGGATAGTTCAACATTAGAAAATTAATTAATGCAATCCATCACATAAATAAAACAAAAGACAAGGATCACATGATTTTATCAATTGATGCAGAAAAGGCATTTGGCAAAGTCCAACACCCATTCATGATAAAAACTCTCAGCAAAATAGGAATAGAAGGAAAAATCCTCAACATAATAAAGGGAATTTATACAAAGCCAACAGCCAGCATCATCCTAAATGGAGAGAGCCTGAAAGCATTCCCACTGAGGTCAGGAACCAGCAAGGATGCCCTTTTTCACCGCTCTTATTCAACATTGTGCTGGAGGTCCTAGTCAGAACAATTAGGCTAGATAAAGAAATAAAGGGCATCCAGATTGGCAAGGAAGAAGTAAAATTATCTCTGTTTGCAGATGACACAATCTTATACACAGAAAACCCTAAGGAATCCTCCAGAAAACTACTGAAACTAATAGAAGAGTTCAGCAGAGTATTGGGATACAAGGTAAACATACAAAAATCAGTTGGATTCTTCTACACCAACAAAAAGAACATCGAAGAGGAAATCACCAAATCAATACCATTTACAGTAGCCCCCAAGAAGATAAAATACTTAGGAATAAATCTTACCAGAGACGTAAAAGACTTATACAAAGAAAACTACAAAACACTTCTGCAAGAAACCAAAAAAGACTTACATAATTGGAAAAACATACCTTGCTCATGGATAGGAAGACTTAACATTATAAAAATGTCTATTCTACCAAAGCGATCTATACATTTAATGCAATTCCGATCCAAATTCCAGTGACATTCTTTAGTGAGATGGAGAAACAAATCACCAACTTCATATGGAAGGAAAAGAGGCCCCAGATAAGTAAAGCATTACTGAAAAAGAAGAACAAAGTGGGAGGCCTTACTCTACCTGATTTTAGAACCTATTATACAGCCACAGTAGTCAAAACGGCCTGGTACTGGTACAACAACATATGCATAGACCAATGGAACAGAATTGAGAATCCAGACATAAATCCATCCACATATGAGCAGTTGATACTTGACAGAGGCCTCAAAACAGTTAAATGGAGAAAATACAGTCTTTTTAACAAATGATACTGGCATAACTGGATATCCATCTGCAAATAAATGAAACAGGACCCAAACCTCACTCTATGCACAAAAACAAGCGCAAAAATGATCAAAGACCCGAATATAAAATCTAAAACACTAAAGATCATGGAAGAAAAAATAGGGACAATGTTAGCAGCCCTTATACGTGGCATAAACAGGGTACAAAACATTATAAAGAATGCAGAAGAAAAAGTAGATAACTGGGAGCTCCTAAAAATCAAACACCTATGCTCATCCAAAGACTTCACAAAAAAGATTACCTACAGACTGGGAAGAAGTTTTTAGCTATGACGTTTCCGATCAGCAACTGATCTCTAAAATCTACATGATACTGCAAAAACTCAACTACAAAAAGACAAATAACCAATTAAAAAATAGGCAGAAGATATGAATAGACACTTCACTAATGAAAACATTCAGGTAGCTAACAGATATATGAGGAAATGGTCAGGATCATTAGCCGTTAGAGAAATGCAAATCAAAACTACAGTCAGATTTCATCTCACTCCAACAAGGCTGGCATTAATCCAAAAAACACAAAACTATAAATGTTGGAGAGGCTGTGGACAGATTGGAACACTTATACGTTGCTGGTGGGAATGTAAAATGGTACCACCACTTTGGAAATCAATTTGGCGCTTCCTTAAAAGCTACAAATAAAGCTCCCATACAATCCAGCAATCCCACTCCTTGGAATATACCCTAGAGAAATAAGAGCCTTTACACCAACAGATATATGCACACCCATGTTCATTGCAACACTGTTACAATAGCAAAATGATGGAAGCAAGCAAGGTGCCCATTGACAATGAATGGATAAATAAATTAGGATATTTTCACACAATGGAATACTATGCATCGAAAAAGAACAGTGATGAACCTGTGAAACATTTCATAACATGGAGGAATGTGGAAGGCACTATGCTGAGTGAAATTAGTCAGTTGCAAAAGTGCAAATATTGTATAAGACCACTGTTAAAAGAATTTAAGAAATAGTTTAAACAGAGAAGAAAATATTCTTTGATGACTACGAGGGAGGGAGGGAGGGAGGGTGGGAAAGGGGTATTCACTAATTAGATAGTTGGTAAGAACTACTTTAGGTGACAGGAAAGACAACACACAATACAGGGGAGGTCAGGACAACTGGTATAAACCAAAAACAAAGAAGTTTCCAGAATAAACTGAATGCTGGAAGGCCAGGGTAGTAGTGGAGGGGTTTGGGGACCATGGTTTCAGGGGACATCTAAGTCAATTGGCATAATAAAATCTATTAGGAAAACACTCTGCATCCCACCTTGGAGAGAGGCACCTCGGGTCTTAAACACTAGCAAGAGGCTATCTAAGATGCATCCATTGGCCTCAACCCACCTGGATCAAAGGAGAATGAAGAACACCAAGGACACAAGGTAATTATGGGCCCAAGAGACAGAAAGAGCCACGTGAACCTGAGACTACATTAGCCTGAGACCAGAAGAGCTAGATTGTTCCCAGTTACAACCAATGACTGCCCTGAGAGGGAACACAAGAGAGAACCCCTGAGGGAGCAGTAGAGCAGTGGGATGCAGACCCCAAATTCTCATGAAAAGACTGGATTAATGGTCTGACTGAGACTAGAAGGACCCCGGTGGTCATGGCCCCCCAGACCTTCTGTTGGCCCAAGACAGGAACCATTCCCAAAGCCAACTCTTCAGACAGGGATTGGACTGGACAATGTCTTGGAGAGGGAAGCTGGTGAGGAGTGAGCTTCTTGGGTCAGGTGGACAATTGAGACTGTGTTGGCATCTCCTCTCTGGAGGGGAGATAAGAGGGTAGAAGGGGTTAGAAGCTGGCAAAATGGACACAAAAAGAGAGTGGAGGGAGGGAGTGGGCTGTCTCATTAGGAGTAGAGCAATTGGGAGTATGTAGCAAGGTGTGTATAAGTTATTGTGTGAGAAACTGACTTGATTTGTAAACTTCCACTTAAAGCACAATAAAAATTAAAAAAAAAAAAAAAGATCCTTCTGAACAGGTGACATTGGGCAGAGAATAACAGAAAGAATCTCGCCACTAAAGAATCCAGACAAAAATCAGACAAAGGGATCACAATATTATGTCAATGGCAATTTGATTAATTTAATGTCTTACTTGGAATTTTTTGTGCTTGTAGGCTCATAATGTAATACCTGAAATTAGAGGATATATGGACCTCCTTTTCTTCTCTATCCATATATGCTGCCCTTGTGATTGGCTTGGACGGAACTGAAGATGTGTTAGACTTGGCCCCAAGAGTCCTGCAAGCTTGTTGATTTTGGAATGACTGCCACCACCAAAGAACAAGCCTGCACTAGTCAGCTGGAGGATGAAAGAACAGATGGAAGTAAACTCAATTGTCCAGCTGAGGTCACCTCCAGCGTATGAGAGAGCTCAGTGACGAGCATCACATCTGCCTTTCTAACCACAGCTGATCACAAATGCATGAGTGAGCCCAACAACAAAAGATATGCCTAACTGATCCATAAAACTTGAGTGATAATAAATACTTACCTGATATCAGCAGGCAGTGGTGGGTCAGTGGTAGAATTTTCAGCTTCCAGGCAGGAGGTCCAGGTTCAATTCACAGCCAATGTGCCTCAAGCACAGCTACCACCCATCTCTCAATGGAGGTTTAAGTGTTGCTGTGATGCTGAACAGATTTCAGGGGAGTTTTCAGACTAAGATTGACTGGGAAGAAAGACCTGGTAATGGACTTCTGAAAATCAGCCAATGAAAACTATGGATCACAAGGTCCGATCTGAAACAGATCGTGGAGATGGCGTAGGACAGTGCAGTGTTTTGTTCCCTTGCATGTGGGTCTCCAGGAGCCAAGGACCAAATCAATGGTAGCTGACAACAACAACAAATTTGATACGAGTCACTAAGCTGTTTGATAAGTAACAATAGCTAAAGTGATACAGAGTATCCCTCTGAAAGGGTTTGGTACTAAATCCTTTGTCAGATTGAAAGCAGGCTATTAGATTTAGCAAAAAAAAAAAAAAAAAAAAAAAAACCCTAATAAAATTAGGAATAAAAAAAATTGTTAGATTAAGGTAGGAGCCAGAAACCACAGAGGACAGAACACAAAAAGTGTGGGTTATACTTTGAAGTTCTATTTACAACATATTGCAATTAAAGATTTATTGCAACATCCAGGCAAAAGGGTCCAGCATAAGTTACCTGATTCCTTAAGAAGAGGAACCCCTCCACTGGCAGATAGAGAGCCTGGAAAATAAATCCTAAAACCTGCCTCTCCTCTTGCCTTCTTCTTTTTGCTGGTACCTCCCATTGGTGAGCCTCCAAAAAAGCACGGGGGCTGTACAAACTGGTGGATTCAATCCCTAAATATCAGCCTCTGGAAACCAAGAACAGGGATATTGGGATGGAAATGAATCTGAAAGGGCAGGGTTTGTTGGAGAACATGCAATAGCAGTGACAACAAAACATTTCTATTTTCCAGTAAAGATCAATATAACACAAATATATGTATATTTGTATTTTTACGGCCCACCAAGTTTTATAGATTAAAATTGTAAGTTGAGAACTACATTATAAAATTGAATTCCCAGCTAAACCTTTATCCAGAAAGCACTAAAACATTATCAAGGACAAAAATATTAAAATTAAATAAATGAAGGAACATACTGTGAAAATAGATGGGAAATCTTGCTCTTGTAATGATGTTTATTTCCTCAAATTAATCTCTGCATTAAAGGTATTACCTAGCAAAATCTCAACAGATATTTTTGTTAAACTTGATAAGCTCTTTCCAAGTTGCATAAAAACACAAATGATCAAGAATAGCTAAGACACTCTTTAAAAAAAAATAGAGCAAAGCAGAAACAATTTCTCTAGTGGATATCAATAATTATTATAAAGTTTCTAATTAAGTCATGTGACATTAATATAGATTAAGTATAGACAAGAATAAACATACAGACCAAGAGAAAGTAAAGGAATGGCCAATACCACATTTATGCACATAAAGGGCCCTTGATTTATGGTAAATGAAGCAATGTCCAACAGAGTAGCGAGATAATTATTGTTTCAATAATCTGTGCTGCCTACATTGACATCTTTTTGGGCAAAAAAATGAAACCTGGCTCCAATTTGACAACATTCACAACATCAATTTCTGTTTGATTAGATCTTTAATTGCAAAAGGCAAAACAATAACTCCTCTGGGAGATGGTATCAGAGAATAACCTTATATTCTGGGGCTAGGAATAGATTTCTTAAACAAGACATGAAAGCACTAAATATAAAGGATAAGCTCGGTGAACTATAAAAAAATGAAGAGCTTTGGCTTGTCAAAAGACACCCTGCGGTGGGTGCTATCCAGAATGATAGCACATGGTCTCATAGGGCTATTTAAATTTTACTAGTTAAATAAAATTCGAAGTTCCGCTCCTCGGTTGTATTATTAGCCTCATTTAAAACGCTCAGTAGATAAATGTAGCAAGTGACTACCTTATTGGACAGTGCAGAGAACGTTTACACCTGTGCAGAGTTCTGCTGCACAGCCCTGCTCTAGTCTGAGCTGATGGTAGACATAGCAGGAAAAGATACGTGAAATAAATAACCCTCAAAGATCATGTATCTAGAATATAGAAAAACTTCTACAAGTCAACAAATGCGACGTGACTAAATATAAAGACGAACAACAGACTTAGTTTCTAAGCCTGGAGAATGCCTTCCTTGCATGTTGGAGAGGAGGAAGGGACAGAAAAAGCTGCAGGAAATGAGATCAGAGGGATAACCCATGTGAAACAATGACAGCCTTGTAAGACATTATGTTCTAAGCGTGATGAGAAACCACACTTAAAGAATTCTAAGCAGAGATTTGCCTGACTTGACTTTTGAAGGAAACGCTCTTGCTGTGTGGATAATGGACTTCTGGTTATAACAGGGGAAGAGTCCCAGACATCAGTGAGAACACAATACCCACACGAGAGAGGCTGAAGTTTTGGACTAGGTGGGGAGATGAACTTAGAGTTGATCAGACTCAGAAAAAAAAATAATGAGAATAAAGATGATAGTATTTGTTGTTTAAGAAGATGAGTAGATGTTTGGGATTAACTAAAAATAAAAATTATAGAATGAACAGGTTGGAAAATTATGGGTCTAAATTCCATTTTGGATGTGTAGATTGGGGGTATCTAATTTTGGTGTATATTATGAATAGTTCTGGAAAACATTTGGATATCTGAGCCTGAAAATTAACAAAGAGGCCATAACTAGAACAAATATTTAGGAGTCATCTTACTTTTAAAGAGTCCTGGTGGCACAGTGGTTAAAGCTCTTGGTAGCTAACCAAAAGGTCAGTGGTTTGAATCCACCAGCTGCTCTGCAGCGGAAAGATGCTTTGCCCAATTATCAGGTGTACAGATAGAATGGAGCCCTGGTGGCATAGTAGCTAAGAGGTCAGGCTGCTAACCAAAAGGTTGGTGGTTCAAATCCACCAGCTGCTTCTTGGAAACCCTATGGGGCAGTTCTACTCTGTCACATAGGGTCTCTATGAGTCAGAATCAACTGGATGGTGCATAACAACAACATAGAATAGCAGAGAAACAAAAGTCAGGACTCTGGGACACACTTCTAATGCCAGTACTATCAGGGACAGATTAACCAATAAGGTATGCATGGGTTTACTTGTGTTTACTTACTAATCTGTAGTGAACAATTTCACAT
Source organism: Loxodonta africana (assembly GCF_030014295.1). Taxonomy (NCBI): domain Eukaryota; kingdom Metazoa; phylum Chordata; class Mammalia; order Proboscidea; family Elephantidae; genus Loxodonta; species Loxodonta africana. The sequence goes on from NC_087344.1 coordinate 175,683,270, forward strand.
GGGTTTCACCACCTTGCTTATTGAATAACCAGCCCTGAGTACTATATAACACAGGAGTAGCACTGACATTCTCAAAATCTCGTCTTAAGAGACATAACATATGACTTAGAAAAGTGATAGCCTACTATCTTAATTACCTAGTGCTGCTGTAACAGAAACACCACAGGTGAACGGCTTTAAGGAACAGGAATTTATTTTCTCACAGGTTAGGAGGCAAGAGGGACCCTGGTGGTACAGGGATTAAGCTCTACAGCTGCTAACCAAAAGGTCGGCATTTCAAATCCATCAGCCGCTCCTTGGAAACCCTATGGGGTAGTTCTACTCTGTCCTATTGGATCACTATGAGTTGGAATCGGCTTGAAGGCAATGGGTTTGATTTCGGTTTTAGGAGGTGAGAAGGCCGAATTCAGGTCACCAGCTCTAGGGGAAGAGGATCTCTCTGTCTCCTCTGGAGGCCTTACCTCAGCTTCTGTAACCCCGGCATTCCTCAGTTCCTTGAAAATCTCCATATGGCACCTATTCCCTCCACCCCGCTCCCCCTTTGGGGCCTTCTTTTCTCTGTGTCTATGCTGCTTTTTATATCACTCAGAAGTGACTAGGTTTAGGACACACTCAACACTGATGTGGTCTCATTAACATAACAAAGAAACCCTATTCCCAAATGGGATAACATCTGCAGATATAGGGTTTAAGACTCTAACATATATTTTGGGGGGACACAATTCGATCCATAACACCTAATATTGAGCAGAGTAGTAGTACACTCATAATGCAAACCTGGGTGACATAGTGGTTAAGAGCTACGGCTGCTAACCAAAAGGTCAGCAGTTTGAACCCACCAGATGCTTCTTGGAAACTCTACAGGGCAGTTCTGCTCTGTCCTATAGGGTTGCTGTGAGTCAGAATCAACTTGACAGCAATGGGTTTGGTTTTGGGTTTAATGCAAAATAGAGCTCTGACTATCTAAAAGTCACATTTACTAGTATTAACAAATGCTTCTTATTGTTAGGGAAAAAAAAGCTCTTTATGTGAACAGAAAGCATTGGCATTCTCAAAAATTGATAGCCAATGTCCTAGAATACAAAACTGATTTTTTAATGACCTGAACTAAAATAATCACAAGCATGCACTTCAGTTCCTTTTACAAGCAACCAGGGACTCTAGATTTCTGTTTGAGACGGGTGGGGTTTTAGGAACAAGAGCTGGGCTTGGAATGGGTAGATCTGTGCAGTTCAGAATACCAAAGAATTTGTTAGGGTGTGAACAAGGGAAATAGATTTTATCATAATAATAAACATTCACTAGTCATATCCACCCTTTTGCTCTACTGAACCCTTCTTTACATCAGAACTATTCTCACTGATTGAATATTTATTCCTGAAATAGCAAAGGTGGCAAACCATATTAAATTTCATTAAAAAAAAAAATTAGCCACTTTTAAAGTGAAACCCCAAAATAATATAATTCTGTTCAAAAGAGCTTAAAGTTGCTGATTTCTTGCTAGTTTGCAAAATAGTTATATTTGTCTTTAACTATTAAAAAATATATAAGTCTGGTTCTGCAAAGAGCAAAAATGTCGACTGCTTTCCCTATCAATGCATTTATTCCAGGCATTTAAACATACTAACTACTCATAGTACAATTAGTACAATTACTACTATGCAAAATAGCTGCTAAAGTGATTAAAGCAATTACTAATAATTCGAGAGTATTTAAAAATTGTTTAAAGTGAATCTATAATTATTCTCAACACTTGGACAATTACATATTATAAAATGCACTTGCAAGTTTACATTAATGAATCAATTTCACAATATTAAGAGTTATTTCTTCTAGTTTGCAAATCTCCAAATTCTGCCAAATTTTCTAAAAAGGCTTCATTGTTTAAGAAACATGAAACAAAAGGATGGTGAATAAAAACAAAACAAAGCAATTGAAAGGATCCAATCTACGTGTATGCTTGAAATACATGAATCGGTAAAAATCATGCACGGAATTTTCTTTGGATCCCTCATAAAAATAGATAATTAAAAACACAAGTCTATCTAGTTTGCATTGCACTTCCTGATAAGTATAAAAACACAGAAATTTATTAGTATAGACAACATTTTTTATGACACTAGATTTCAGAAAGTTAACTTTAAGTGCTTTTAATCGAGGAACTTTGGTAACTAAGCACTTTTTTATAAGTAATGTTTACCCAGAAACACTGTCCCTTTCTTCACATTAACATTTCTCTTATTGATAACTGTAAAAGTTGAGGACATGAGGCGCTATAACCTCAAGTGCATTTTTAACTTAGTAAAGAGATAACTTTTGGGTAAGTTGGAGCAATAACTGCTTAACATGTCTATCATAATCTCCAGAGCCACAGTGGTGCTCCTTGGAAATCCTATGGGGCAGTTTTACTCTCTCCTATAGGGTTGGTATGAGCCCGAATTGACTCGATGGCAATGTGTTTGGTTTTTTGGGTGATCATAATCTCCCTCTCAAATTATCTGAAATTAGCTTGTGCAAACATTGCATCTTTGAGTCCTTATTTTACTGATTTAATGATATTCATTTATTTCTATAGTGTATAATACGTTTAATGTTTTTTATTACATTTCCTTCTGTTTTTTGGATTACATTTTCCTTTAGCCTGAATTTTTTCATCTATATTTGCAAAGCATATCAATTTTTTGGCACTTTAAAAATATTTGCGTAATTATCTTGCTACCCTTTTTCACTTTGCCTTTGTTTAATGTGGTATGCTTTAAGTTTCCTAGTTAACCACTCTGCAAAAGAAGTGTGAATTCTTTCACTTCCTGTGTTCTCAGATACAGTTTGAGTACTGGGAATTGTGTTGAATATTGACTCAACAACAACTAATTTCTGTTTTTTTTAAGCATGAACCTTTTTTTGAGGACCTAACTTTGTTCCAGGGAGCCCTGGTGGTGCAGCGGTTAAGTGCTCAGCTGTTAACAGAAAGGTTGGCAGTTTGAACCCACCAGCCGCTTCAAGGGAGAAAGATGTGGCAGTCTGCTTCCATAAAGATTTACAGCCTTGGAAGCCCTATGGGGCAATTCTACCCTTTACTATAGGGTCTCTTGAAAGTTGGAAATTAACTCAATGACAATGAGTTTAACTTTGCTCTCTCATGAGATGTTACATAAGAGTTGCCATTCCATTTCAGTTCGGATATATCCTATCACATTGGATTGATACCCTTAAACTTGAGATCATTCATTCCCAGTGTAGTGGGAAACTTTATGACCAATGCCTATCTTAGAGAGTCTGCCCTCATTATTCTCTAACCCTATTTCCTTTACCCATCACTGGAAGTTCAAAAAGTGAAAAGCTTAAGGCACTTACTATTTGACACGGTTTTTATTAGTACATTTTAAGAGCAGAGAATCTCACCTGGGACTCCCAATGTTCCTTTTTGACTCAATTTTGTTTTCTCAGGGGATCACAGTACATTTATTTTCTCTTGTTCCACAGTAATTTTCAGTTTTTATGTAGTGTAGAGAGGATTAGCCCCTGTAGTTGTGAATTTTCTCCTTCTGCTTTTCTTCTTAACTAGACAGATAACATTGTGAGCAGCTATTATTCTTTCTGCCTTTGTTGAGATACTATAATACGAACACTAAGGGCTCTTCCATGAGTATTAGGGAGATGTCTCTGCGTATTATAAATTCACCTTCTTTCTGTAGTATCTTGTTGTTCTTAGGTGCTGTAGAGTTGGTTCTGACTCATAGTGACCCTATGCACAACAGAGTGAAACACTGCCTGGTCCTGCACCATCCTTACAATCGTTGTTATGCTTGACCTCATTGTTGCAGCCACTGTATCAATCCACTTCATACTGTGGGGGCCTGTGTGTTGCTGTGATGCTAGAAGCTATGCCACCTGTATTCATATACCAGCAGGGTCACCCAGGGAGGACAGGTTTCAGCTAAGCTTCCAGACTAAGGCCAACTAGGAAGAAGGACCCGGCAGTCTACTTCTGAAAAGCATTAGCCAGTGAAAACCTTATGAATAGCAGTTGAACGTTGTCTGATGTAGTGCCAGAAGATGAGCCCCCCAGGGTGGAAGGCATTCAAAAAATGACTGAGGAAGAGCTACCTCCTCAAAGTAGAGTCAACCTTAAGGACATGGATGGAGTAAAGCTTTCAGGGCCTTCATTTGCTGATGTGGCACGACTCAAAATGAGAAGAAACAGCTGCAAACATCCATTAATAATCGGAACCTGGAATATATGAAATATGAATCTAGGAAAATTGGAATTCATCAGAAATGAAATGGAACACATAAACATCAATATTCTAGGCATTAGTGAGCTAAAATGGACTGGTATTGGCCATTTTGAATTGGACGATCATATAGTCTACTATGCTGGGAATGACAACTTTAAGAGGAATGGTGTTGCATTTATTGTCAAAAAGAACATTTCAAGATCTATCCAGAAGTACAATGCTGCCAGTGATAGGATAATATCTATATGCCTACACGGAAGGCCAGTTAATACAACTATTATTCAAATTTACGCACCAACCACTAGGGCCAAAGATGAAGAAATAGAAGATTTTTATCAGCTGCTACAGTCTGAAATTGATCAAACATGCAATCAAGATACATTGATAATTACTGGTGATTGGAATCCGAAAATTGGAAACAAAGAAGGATCGGTAGTTGGAATATATGACCTCAGTGACAGGGACAATGCCGGGGATTGAATGATAGAATTTGGCAAAACCAACGACTTCTTCATTGTAAATCACCTTCTTTCAGCAACGTAAATGGTGACTATACACATGGACCTCACCAGATGGAACACACAGAAATCAAATTGACTACGTCTGTGGAAAGAGATGATGGAAAAGGTCAATATCATCAAACAGAACAAGGCCAGAGGCCGACTGTGGAACAGACCATCAATTGCTCACATGCAAGTTTTCAAGCTGAAATTAAAGAAAATCAGAGCAAATCCATGAGAGCCAAAATACGGCCTTGAGTATATTCCACCGGAATTTAGAGACCATCTGAAGAATAGATTTGACACATTGAACACCAGTGACTGAAGACCAGATGAGCTGTGGAAAGACATCAAGGACTTCATACATGAAGGAAGCAAGAGGTCATTGAAAAGACAGGAAAGAAAGAAAAGACCAAGATGGATGTCAGAGGAGACTCTGAAACTTGCTCTCAAACGTCGAGCAGCTAAAGCAAAAGGAAGAAATGATGAAGTAAAAGAACTGAATAGAAGATTTCAAAGGGCGGCTCAAGAAGACAAAGTAAAGTATTATAATTTCTCTAGTATAGTTTCTGGGAAATTAGGGGTTGTATTTTTCTAATTAAAAATGGTTAATAAGAAGTAATATCTTACCTCTCCCATTTAATGTTTTCCTTGAAACACAATTTAGGATTATTGCATTTTCAGGAGGCTTGCATAAGCCCTACCTGAACTACTTGTTGCCATCAAATAGATTCAGGCTCATAGTGACTCTATAGGACAGAGTAGAACTGCTCCATAGCATTTCCCAGGAGCTGATGATGGTTTCGAACTGCTGACCTTTTGGTTAGCAGCTCAGCTCTTAACAGTTACACCACCAAGGCTCCTCCATAAACTCACATCTATCTAAATATTAATGTAAAATACTTTAATATCTCCAAATGTAACTTCCACTATCTTGTAGAAATATGGCAACTTAGTTTCTGGTTTCAATTGAATTGTTTTTGAAAAAAAAATTTCAAGTGGTTTTAAAAGATTAATTTTTGTTTTATGTCTAAAAATGCAGTCCTCTGCCCAGAGATCAGTCAAGCAAGGTAGGTTTTACTCTGTCTGCAGTTTCAGATGCATACTTTGAATGGAACCTGCTTCCAGATGCAGTGTGATTAGTGAGTTTTGAATTCCGACTCCACAGCAACGGAGGGGTTTGGTTTTGGTACATAAATGCTGGCAAATTTATACCCATCTCTGTATTATCCATTCTCATTAATTTGACATTTCAGATATCTGGAAGCTCAAAAGATAGTATAATGCAATGTACAGCCACAAACTTTGGAGACAAACTATCTGGGTTCAAGTTACATGTCTGCCCCTTCCTAGCTGTGTGACCTTGAAGAGATAAATACTGAATTTCTCTGTGCTTAAGTGGGAATAACAATGTTTTACATGTGAGAAATAAATGATTTACTAATATGGCATACTTTGAACATTATCTAGCACATAGTTGCTGCTATAAATGTGATAGCTATTTAGCAAGCATGATTTTGTAACCAGATGGAGGGACAGTTATTTGAAGGATTTAAAAAAAAAAAAAAAATTCACTGAGGATGAAAACTATCATTTTCAATCTGGTTCAGCAGAGTCAATTGAAGAGTAATTGCAAATTAAAAGTCAATAACGCTGTTAGGGATGGTAGATGAAATGTGTCTTTTGCCTACGTAATAGGCTGATATTTAAGATTATAAGAATGCGATGATAAATGAGTTCGAAGACAGTTGTCCGTCTTCATTAAGAAAGATATCTTTAGTGATATAGATCACATAAAAATAAATCTTATCATGTGTCTATGGCTGAAATAGAATTAATGTCAATTTTAAAAAGAAGTTATCTGAATTAGGTAGCATATGTAAAAAAATAGATATTATTAAAATGAGAAAACTGTCCATTTTATTAAAGGCATCTAAGGCCCCTAAGGAGTTAATATTCCTGGTGGTAGAATGGTTAAAGCAATGGACTGCTAAATGAAAGGTTGGCCATTCGAAACCACCAGTGGCTCTGAGGGAGAAAAGACATGGCAGTCTGCTTCCGTAGAGATTTACAGCCTGGAAACCCTACATGGTCACTATGAGTCAGAATGGACACAACAGCAGTGGGTCAGTGGGTAAGGATTTAATATGTATAATATTGAGGCTAACCTATTTTTAGATATACTTTTAGAAATTGGTACCAGGTTTTGGAAGAATAACCTTGTCATATGAATAAAATAGTGTAGGGAAAGTCCCACTGGCTTTGTCAGACATATTAATAATAATATTATCTAACACACTGTAATATTAAAATGTTTTAACCCACTTTATGGACAGTGACCCTAATCACAATTGTAATGTAGGATCCCATATCACTGATAATAAAACTAAAGCTCAGAGAAGTGAAGAGACTTGCCCAAGATACCATGGCCTCAACGCATCAGAGGAAATTCCTAAGTTGATTGACCATTTCACTCCACAAAGGGAAAGAGTGTAGAGTTACTTGGTTTCTACCAGAACAGATAGCCTATAATTTTGATAATGGTGCAATCATTGAGAATGGCATTTTTCCATTCAAAGATCCATTTGAGCCAAGGCTCATAGTTCTCTTGGAAAAAAAATCATAGAACTAAAACAAATTGTAAGGGACCATCCTTTTAGGTGGAACCTGGAACTGTGAATGAAGCTCTGTATATCAAATCAGTTAACGCTCGATGGAGTCTAAATGAAGCATCAAAAAGTTGAACTAAAGTCAACTAACATCTGTGTTGGGTAGGCTTATTTTTTCTTTCCTTCATTCAACAAGCATTTATTGAAGAACTACTAAGTGCCAGGAATTTAGCATGTATAGGGTTGCTATGAGTCGAAATCAACTTGACGGCAGTGGGTTTGGTTTTTTGGTTTTATTGTAGAGAAGAAAAAAAAAAAGTATTTTTCTTTTCCTGCCCACTTGAATTTAGTCTGGTGAGGAGCTACTGATACTAGCATCTTTTGTCTACTTCCTCCAGCTGAGGTAATATGAACACAAATACCGAAGCACATCCCTCCCTCACTATCTCTGCTGCAAATGTTACCCGTTTGGAAGAGAAAAAACAGTACCAAGAGTAAAGACTATTTAGTACCATTTGAAAAATTAAAGCAATTAATTTTTCACCAAAAAGAAAAAAAAAAATTCTGTGCGGACCCTTTCAAAAATCCATTTCTCTTAAATTTTTTATTCGTAATAATTTTACAAATGCCAAATTTTATGTTGTATGTGTGTGGACTGCCAGGCGCCCCTTGGAAACTCTACGGGGCAGTTCTATTCTGTCCTGTAGGGTCGCTATGAGTCGGAATCGACTCGACGGCAGTGGGTTTGGTTTGGGTTTTTTTTGGTGTATGTTTTACCACAATAAAAAAAATTGAATAAAAATATTTTGAAAAAGTTGAAAGAATACTATAGTGATGCAAATATACTTACTCTATAGGTTGAAAATAGCTAACTTTCCTTATATACACTAAGTGTATATGTGTTTATATATGTATATGTGTATAGATATATATGTATGTATATGCAAATATATGCATACAGGGAACATTAGCGTCCCAGTGGTTAAGAGCTGTGGCTGATAACCAAAAGGTTGGCAGCCCGAATCCACCAGGCACTCCTTGGGAACCCTATGGGGCAGCTCTACTCTGCCCTATAGGGTCGCTGTGAGTCGGAATTGACTCAACGACAATTTTCTTTTTGTTGTTATATGCATACACATACATAGCTGAATTATCTAAAAGTAAGTTGCAGTCATGATACTTTATCCTAAATACTTCAGCATGAATTTTCTCAAAATAAGTATTTTTCTATATTACCAAAATGTCATTATAATTCCTAAAAAATAAATTATTAATATAATTTAATAAAAAATTATATTCAAAATTGCTTTATTTTATTTTCATCTAATTGATTCTAGTTCCCATTTGTTGCTCTATTAGAGAATGCCTTTTGATACTATGGACTTCGTAAATGCCAAATATGTGCCACAGAGTTTTATCAATTCCAGCTTAAAAATCAAGGAGCCCTGATAGCACAGTGGTTAAGTGCTTGGCTGCTAACTGAAGGTCGGTGAAAGAAAGATGTGGCAATTTGTTTCTGCAACGATTAAAGCCTTGAAAACCTTATGGGACTGTTCTACCGTGTCCCTGTAGGGTTGTTAGGAGCTGGAAACGACTCGACAGCAAGTGACAACAACAGTATAAAAATCTCCAGAAAGAAGCTCTCCTCAAAATATTAAGCAACAATATAGAATATTTGATAAACAGGAAGTTGTTTACGTTAATGTTTCTACTTGTACAGAAAACATCCCAGATTTCATTTTATCCTTTATGTTTTAAGAATTCATACTGCCGGTAGCAACAGTAAGGAAAAGGAACATCAGCATATGTTCCCTGGTTTCTTTACACTTTAGGCTGTTAGGAGAATTTTGTTCTGAATTTTAAGCTAGGAATTAAATTTTACTTGATCCAATTATATCAAAATGTATACTTTATGTGTCACATAAAAAATAGATCTCATAAATTTTATTAAAGTTATATTAAATATCCATAGGCTGACTGGGCTCAGGGAGACAGTTCTTGTTTAAGTCTCTCACGTGATTACAATCAAGAAGCAGCTTGGGCTCAAGTTATCCGAAGACCGACTAGGCTGACTATCCGAGATGGCTCACTCACATGGCTGGCAGTGGATACCAGGGCTATTGGCCCAGCTGAGGCTGTTGACTGGAGCAACCACATGTGTCTTCCCATGTAACGAGCTTCTCAAAACATGGGAGCTGAATTTTAGGAGTTGAGTGTTTTAAGGGACAGGAAGTAGAAGATGATAGCCTTAAATAGAGGTCCAGGAACTGAAGCAGTATCATTTCTCCTATATCCTATTAAGCAAAAGAGTCATAGAGCCTGACCATAATCAGAGATAAAGACACAGCCCACACCTCTCATGGGAAGGATTGTCAACGAAGTTGTCATCTTTCATTCACCACATACAGGGAAGTTTGTCACAAGACACCCTATAACTTTAAATATTCCTCTATGTACCCTTTAATCGACTCGACGGCACTGGGTACTGGGTATGTACCCTTTGCTCCAGCCATATCAAACTATATATTCCCTCATTCCTGCATGTATTTGCATGGGTCGTTCCCTGTCCCTGGAAGGCTTTTCTGTTTCTCCCTCCTTTATGACCTAATTTATCCTTAAACTCATAAGAAAGCAAACAAGAAAATAAAAGGAATAAAAAAGTTAGTTTAATGTCAGTGTTCACTCTTCTTGACATACAAAATGTATTATGGCCTCTGCAAGTCATAGCTTAATTTGAAATGTTTTCTTCCTTTTTTTTTTTTTTTTAAATAACTCGTGTTTAATCATTAGAACTATGTAGTACAGTTTGCTTGACCACATTGGTTACTACAGAACAAACTCAGCAGGCAAAATCTTCCTTAAAGAGTCAGAGTAAACGCTTTCTGCAATGTGGACTATACAGTCTCTCTCACAATTACTCCAACTCAGAGATTGTGGCATTAATGCTGTCATAAAAAATACACACATGATTGGGTGTGGCTGTGTTCCAATAAAACTTAATTTAGGAAAATAGACAGGGAACCTGGTTAGGCTCACAGGTCACTGCTTGATGACCTATTTGCTCTAGAAAAACTTCATATTATTGTTGAAAAAGGCCTTCCAGTCAGTTAATGTAGGTTAAAAGAGGGGAAAAACAAAACAAAACAAACAATGGAAAGGAGAAACAAATAATATTAGGAGATTTGGGGAAAATCTGGTGGCATAGTCGTTAAGAGTTAAGTCTGCTAACCAAAATGTTGGCAGTTTGAATCCACCAGGCACTCCTTGGAAACCTTGTGGTGCAGTTCTACTCTGCCCTGTAGGGTTGCTGTGAGTCAGAATTGACTCTGTAGCAATGGGTTTGGTTTTGGTTTTTAGGTGATTTGGGATTTTCTTTCAAAAATATTTTTCTTCTGGGGGAATCAAAAACAAAACACAATAAAACCTGTCATATACATACACGGTCACTACGAGTCAGAATTGCCTCAACGGCAATGGGTTTGTTTTGGGTTTTATATGTGTGTTATGCATGTACATACATATATATATATAAACCAAACGAAACCCGTTGCCGTCGAGTTGATTCTGACTCATAGCGACCCTATAGGACAGAGTAGAACTGCCCCATAGAGTTTCCAAGGACCGCCTGGTGGATTTGAACTGCTGACCTTTAGGTTAGCAGCTGTAGCACTTAACCGCTATACCACCAGGGTTTCATATATATATATATGTGTGTATATATATATATACACATACATACATATATATAATTTTATCATTTACTTTCTCATGTGTATAAATGTGCATTAGAAATGGACTTTATATTGAGTTAAGATACTTTTTTGGTGCCTATTCTTTAATTTTATTTACTTTGTTGTTTTTATTAAGAATATTCACAGCAAAACATACATTAATTTAACAGTTTCTCTATGTACCATTTAGTGACGTTGATTACATTCTTTGAGTTCTGCAACCATTCTCCCTCTCCACTTCTTTTTCCTCCCCCATCAACATAAATTCACTGCAGCCTAAGGTTCCTATCTAACCTTTTGGATTGCTGTTGTCAATTTGATCCCATATAGATAGTTCTTAAAAAAGCATAATGCTTAAGGCAGACATTTTTTTACTAGTAACCTAAACTATTGTTTGGTTTTAAGAAGACTTCAGGGGATATTTTTGGTTTAAGGTTTAAAGATTATCTCATGGCAATAGCTTCAGGAGTTCATACAACCTTCACTGCTTCAGGAATTCTGTAGTCCATGATAAGACATCTAGTTTTAAAATATGAATTCTACTTTACCATTGAACTTAATGTTAGAAAATCACCTAATCTACATAAGCTGTAATTTCTTCTTCTGTTCTGACAACATACAATACAGTTATGAGTTTCAAATGAGAAAATTTATGTAAATATATTTTCTTGTGTAAGTGTGACAGAAAATTGTATTCATGAAGTTGCTCCAAAGACTTTTTTTTTTTTTAAGTGTTCTATTTAGTTTTACTGTTTTTGGAAATGATAATATCACTTGAAAATTAAGAGACAATTTCTAAAAGAAACCAATATATATGAAGCTGTAATATATAGTTAAAAATGGTGAGGTTCAATCTTGGGAATGTTTCTGTTATCTTGCGAAAAAATGAATGGGAAAAAATAGCTTAATCTGATGAGACCATTAGTCTTTGCTTGTCCTAGATAGAAACTCTGCTCATTCCTCTCCTAGGTAATGAAGAGAAAAAAGAAATACTAGAGCAAAGAGACACAATGGCACACATAGTCATATTTTCTCATTTTTCTTCTTTTCTAGTTACAGTAGATGAGGGGGAAAAAAAGAAATTTAGAAAAGATGGAACAACTTCATGGGCAAAAAAAAAAAAAAAACCTATTGGAATTATTATTCTGTGCAAACTGAAAACTCATGAATTTGAGAACTACCAAAGAATTTTGAAGTTTTAATCATTAAAATATTAAAGATATAATAAAAATGGCTAAAGGTTATTTATTACAGCTGTGTAGTATTAAAAAGCAAGAAAGAACAACTGATTACAATAATTACAAGAGGAAATTGAGAGGAAACACTTAGGTCTATTGGGGGGCTTATCATTGTTTTATTTAAAGGTAATCTTTAAATGGCCTATTAAAGGTTATTTTAATTAAAAGGAATAAAATTTCATGGTCACAAATTTGAGTCAATTTTAGCAGAGAAATAGCCTTCCTGGAGCTGCTATTTAGTTACTGGGACTAAGGCTGATTCAAACAAGGCTAAAAGAAGATATTCCAGCTTAAAAATGCAAAGTCGCAAAGTTTATTAGTTACAACTTTAGGTGTTGTAAAAATTACAGAATTTGTGCAATTTCCCAAACCAATCATTTATGTCATCTCCTTAGAACAATACTATTATTCA